>NC_136071.1:30109972-30619972 GCF_964261635.1 Lissotriton helveticus
TGAAAGGCCTGCTATGTGTCATGTTCTTGGATGCCCACCATTACATTTCTGCTTGCAGTCTCTACATAACAACCACTAGATCCTGACAACTTCCCTGTAGCCTGTGACCAGTTGTTGGAAAGCCATTCCTGGAAGGGGCGCATATGGAGGCGGGCATGAGGAACGGCTGGGATGCATGATGCCATCATGCCCATGAGTTTCATGACTCTCCTCACCGTCCAAGAGAGTTACCCTTCTGGTAAAGGGAAGTTTCTTGTTTGATGGCTGTATGGGATAACCTTGTGCAAGGTTTGAGTATTGCAACTAAGAATGTATTTTCTTTTTCTGACTTTGTGGAGGATTTATTTGGAATCCTAATCTTTGGAGTGTGAGGATTACTGTCTGAACATGGGTGACACATTTTTGTTTTGCATCTGCTTTTATAAGCCAGTTGTCTAGGTAAGGGTAGACGTGTATTCCTTTCTTCCACAGATGCCCCACAACTGCAGCTAGGCATTTGGTGAAGACATGTGGTGCTGATTTTATTCCGAAAAGGGAGCACTTTAAACTGGTAGTGTGCTCTCATGTAGGAATCGGAGATATTTTCTGTGGTTCTTGTTCATTAGGCGTCATTGAGGTCTATTGTTGCCATGTAATCTCCCCTTTGAATTTGCAGAATTATTTCTTGTGTAGCCATTTTGAAATGTTGCGTCCAAATGAAATGGTTTATGAACCTTAGGTCTAGGATGGGCCTTAGTGAAAGGTCTTGTTTGGGAACTAGGAAATATGGCTAGTAGTTTCCTTTGAAATGGTCTTGCTTTTGCACGGTTTTTATGGCTTGATTTTGAAGAAGTTCCTTGATTTCTGATCTTAACTGTGTCGAACCTTTTTATCCTGGGGGGGGGGGGGGGGGTTTGCTGGAGATGTTTTAGTCAGTTCTATGCAATACCCGTATTTTATCAAATTAAATTCTCTGTTGTGATCTTTTGCCACTGTTGAAGGTATTGTGATATTCTGCTTCCCACTGGTGTCGGGTCATTTTCCGAGCACAAGTCAATTTGATCCAGCTACTCTTCCTCTTGAGGACTGGTCTCTGCCTCAAAAGGACTGCTTTGGCTGTTGTTGCCAGTTCTGGTATCCTGCCTGTTGATTTGCTTGTTGGCTGTTGCTTTGACCCGGTTGTTGGTGAGACATTTGCTGCCCTCGAGTGAAGGGCCCTCTTCCTGTGGGTTTTCTTCTGTTAACCCCTTCTCTTTTGAAGGTACCTATATGTTGCAGGGCTCCCATGGCTCTTACAGTCTTATGGTCCTTTTTTTTTATTTGCTGGAGGTATTTGTCTACTTCCTTTCTGAACAGTGCGTCCCCCCCATACACGGTCTGTTAATGATGGAGGTTTGAACCTCCTGTTTAAAGCCTGATATTCGTAGCCAGGCATGTCTGCTTAGTGTGGTGCTTGTGCACATTAGTCTGCTGGATGTGTCTGCTGTGTCAAGTGCTGATTTTAAACTCGTTTGCTATATTTTTGCCTTCCTGGACAATAGCTTTTGCCCTTTTCTTGTCTTCTTCTGGGAGCTTGTTGACGATAAAGTGCGGAAGACGAAACCCCAAATATGGGGAATATACCACACGTGTACCAGAATGGTTGTCCCATTAATCAAAAATTGTGTCAAAAACAGAATTGAGGCGTCCTTAGGTGTAACACTGAAGTCCTAAAACCAGAGTATGGGAAATACTTCACGAGTGTTGACAGATCCGCTATGTGCATTACGTAGCGAAGTCTGGACACGAGTACGCGTCCAGACAACCATTCCGGTACACGTGGTATATTCCCCATATTTGGGGGTTTAGTCTTCCGCACTCTATCATATGGGGCATTCATTTCCCAGGAATCCCCTAAAGACAGAATACAAATAGCTCTGGATTATCACTACCTTCGGGACGAAATTACAACCAACAGGAAGGTACTACACCAAGAAAGACATCACCCCGAAGAAGTTGTGGGTTATTGTGCCCATATCGCGATGAAACATATGTTGGCTAAGGAACCTAAACAACTGAACAAGAGACAAAATAAAGGAAGATATATAAGGAAACATTGTTCACACTAAAATTACATATTTTGTATTAACTATTTGCGTGTGCTGGGGGACTTTGTTGAAATAGGGAAAAAATGATCTCTGAATCTCTGGGGACCTTAACATTAGTGGCCCTTATATAACAGGTGGGTCCTGGCTACCACTGTTTTGTAAAAAAATACTATAAAAATTAATACTTTAGGTGAAAAGGGAACCCATTTTTATTGTTTGTGCATATAACCATGTCCCGTTTCTTCCAATTAGGGTGACTCCCTTGTGTTTTACGGAGGAAGTTAATGATTCGACATTGGTTTTGGTGCAATTGTCTATAAAGGGAACCAAGTAGCCTTATCTTACTTATGTTCAATGCTTATCTGTATGTGGTTATATACATCCACTCTTCCTGGTGCTGGTGAGACATTACTGCTCCCTCTACAGTAGTGGGGACTGGAGAGGGGTGTTGTAACATCACTGGTGATTACCAGAGAATGTCTTCCCATTGAGCAGGATGTGTTCATAACAGATTTTCATTTTTGGTATCTCTGCCAAAGTTGAGGTATCTGGCACTGCTTTTGTTGATAATGCGCCTGTTCCTGCCATCTCGTGGTCCGAACACGGTGACAGAAAAATCATTGCTCAGAGTCTATTGTGTGACAAACATTTTTCGTTTCCCCAGACCAACTGCCCGGCAAATATCTGCTGCATTCTTCATATGAAGCATCCCCTCTTCCGTATGTTGCCCAAAAAGAGCTGTTCTTGAAAAAGGCATGTTGGCTATTTTGATCTGGGCACCAGACTTCAGAGATGAGTCTCCACCATAAAGGTCTTTTCAGAAGAATGCCATGGCAGTATTCTGTAGAAGCAAATTCAGTGTGGTCCACTACAGAGCTAATGACCTGGTTTAAGACCAGGGAATCTTCATTAAGCATCTCTAAGAAACCCTGCCGTTTGCGTTTCAGTAAACCCGACAAAGGATTTCATTCTATCCAAGATCTCTTATTGATACTTCCTGAGCAGCACTACTGAACTGGCGTACTTGTTCAGGTGGAGCCGCAAATCTGGAGTCTATGCACGTTGTGTCTCTCAGTCATTATAAGAGAGTATGGTATGGGATCAATAGGGAGGCATTCTCGGTCTTGTGGAGGAGGTCTTTATTTTTTCTGCATTCATGGTGTTACCCCCTTCATAGTGGCCGGAGTCATTTTTCTTCTGGTATATCTAACAGACTAGGAACCAGAGATAAAGCTTTAGGAGAGGTCCTTGGTTGAGGAGTCTCCGAAATTTCAGACGCCGTTGGCTAGGGTGTCCGATAAGAGATATTTTGTTTTACTACCCTTCTCACCAGTACCTTAATGAAAGGGGAGTATATCATCCACTGGCAGCACTGCAGATGGTCAATGTGCTGGACATGTGCAAGTCTACAATAAGTGGGCCAAGTTGAAGTCAGAACAAAGAGAGCAAGACAAAGTATAAGATTTGGAACCTCCAGTAGAAGGAGAACTCTGCGGAGACAACTCCACTCCTTTGGGATCTCCAAGGAGAAGTGGTTTTCCACCTGCTTAATGGTGACCGATGTTGCATTTGAGGGCTTCCTAGGTGGCGAGTGATAAAGAAGCCTCAGAGACTTCTACACCAGGTCTTCAAATGGAATTCTAGGCCTAAAGGGTACAAGGTCAAGAGAGGATGCTGTCTGAACAACCCAAAGGAGTGGAACCTGTTTATTCTCTCCTTTTTAAGAAAGGTTTGGTCTATCATTAAAGGAGAGGCTATTACAGCTTAAGAAGATGTTAACTGAATAGAGTGGACAGTTGATACTGGTGATATGGACCACCCCATTGACATCTGTTACAGTCCAGTAGCCACTTTCTGCTTCTTCCACGGAGGTCGACAGATTGGTGTCGCTAACTTCAGAGTGGATAGTGGTTTGTGAGGATTGCAGCAGATCAGAGTTTCCTCACAGGGGATCTTAAATGGCCTGGAATCAACGGCAGAGTGTTGTCCATGAGGTTTAGACGAGCCATTCTTTAAAGGCAAGCAGGCTGAAGAAAAAGCTCAACAGCAAAGTCAGTGACCTCAACACTGGTCTCCGGTGAGGCATAATTCGGTCTTTCCCTGCCACTTGATCTTCTCTCCCTAGAACTCCTACTGTGGTGCTCTATTTCAGATCGTAAGAAATCGAAGCAGGCTGATAGGCAGAGCTTGGACGCCTTTTGTTCTCTCTCTTCTTCTGCCATGAGGTCCTCCAATATGCTTCTTAGTCTGATGCCCTCTATCTTTAAGGTTCTTTGACTTTTACAGAGGTAACATTCAGCCATCGAGGCAGGATGACAAACCACACATACATTATAAGAATCAGCCACTGTTTTCTTTCTCTTACATGAGGGGAATTTGGAGAACAGGGATGGCATTCTGACTGAAAAAATAAATGGGTTACCCAGATAAAGTGTTAAACTCGACCACAGGTGATCAAAACATTGGGTGGATCATGTAAAAAGCTTTTCCTGACAGAATAAGGAAGATATTTGAGGTAAAAAACCTAAGGAGGTATGTAATATCCCTCAATCACAAACTGGAAGAAAGAATTCGTTCTGAAGAGCAACTACTGATACAATGCACTTTGGGAATAGGTGCATACTAGGCTCTTACAGGGACTTTTTTCTATACGCTTTCAACGCGAGATTATCAGGCTGCAATGTTACCTTAATGTTCTCTGCTGATAGGGGTATTCTCTGCATTTCGATGCTACAATGCAGTCCTATGAAGTTAATCTGGTTGCCTCGGATGCACTCCACAGCCAGGAAGTTGCTCATCAGCTAATGCGTGAAGAAGCGTCGAGGGAGTTGCATGGAAGGAAGGAGTAAGCCAACAATTTAGGTGCGTCTCCCTTCTACCGTTCCCCTGTCAGCCGGGGTTACTCAGGCAGCAGCTTTAGGCAAAGCCTCATGCCAGGAAATCGGCAGCGAGTTCACCCATCCACAGGAAATACAAAACGACTAAGGAAGAGTTCTCCTTTAGCAGAATCCCATTTGGTTCTATTACTTATCAACAGCTATTTACAGTAGATCAAGAAAATGCAGCCAACCCAGGTAAAGAACAGCAGGCACTACCTGTTGCCTCTTGTTGTCAATCCACATAAGCATTGGCCGCGCAGCCGTAAAAGTAACGCAGCCGCGAAAGTGATCGCGGGGATGCGGTCTGTGGTGGGGGAGGGGGAGGGGCGAGGCGCGCTGTAATGGTGCAGAGGCGCGCGCGAGAGAGAGAGGAAAGCCAGATGGCTCCTCTGCTCGTGCCTGTGCGCATAACCGCACGCAGAATGCCATACAAAGCGCTGTGGTAGGACTTTTAAAAGCCTTAGCTAAATGTCTCGCAGAGGAGTGCATGCGCTGGCTCAGGCGAGACCTAAAAAGGGATTATGGGGCCAATGCATGCATTGAGGAATTATTCTAGTGTTTATGACTATCAAATAAACTATGCTTCAGAAAGAGCATTTGCAAAGTTGAATATTTGCTCACCGGATTCTAGTACATTTATTTGTAGGCGATGTACTCATGATGGTAGTAATGTCATCACTAACGGTCTAAGAGAGCCAATGGCTGAAGTAGGCGGACTCATTGCCATCTGTTGAATGCTATATCGGGCAGAAACAAAATGTGACCAATGGATGAAGAGGACCGACTCAAAGACTTTGCGCAATAAATAATATATTTTTTAATTGATGAATTTTTCTCATTACATGAGGATGGCAAAAAATATATATATTTTTTTTTTTGTCCTCATATCCACCATGGTAGAAGAAAGCCATCTAGAAACAGGCCAAAGAACCGCTGTCTCAGTGTTATACTGGATGGGATCATATGGAGAGGGGGGGCCCGACATCCCACAGCTGTTAGTGGCTTAGTCTCACTTTTGGCTGCCAATGGGGAAGCCCTCAGCATGTCCTGAGCCGGGCTTGACCGGTTATCTGCTGCATCGAAGGCTGAAACATGGGCACCATAGTAGTGTAATCATTGGACCGGGGGGGGGGGGGGGGTACCATGTTGAGATTCTACTTCTATTAAAACTGCTTTGGAGTTTAGAGTGCCTGTGCCACAGAGAGGGCTAGAAAAGGCCTTAAGCCAAAAAAAATGCAGCCACTTGGTAAAGGAACTGTGCGTTAGTCACATTTAAACGCTAAGGCATCTCCCCTTAGCCTCACTTATTACATCATCACCAATCAATCCAGCCTAGTAGACATGCATGTTTCTTCATTGTAAGGTTGTAGCACAGACAGCTGGATGAAAATTGTGAGAGAGCCGGACTCAAGAGCACCATAATCAACATGAAGGTTATTTTCCTCCGACCCTGTTCTTTTGCAACTATTTCTTTCCCTCAAAAACTAGAAATGCTCACAAAGTCAGGTTTATAGAAAACTTAAGGTCAAAAACTACTTGCCTTCACTAATACTTAAAGGATGTGGGTAGCAGACAGAGCTTCAAGGGTATGTGCCTCTGAGAAGGCAAGGATGCTGCCAGAACGCTGGTGGTGTGCGTTTGAACACTTCGGAGTGCTTCCATTTCTTTGTGTTATGTCTTCTGGAATATGGATTTATGCTACACGAGGTTGATGTGGTTGACGAATATTGGGAAAGTAGAAATCTGCACCCACATTTGAAATAGCCAGGGTCTGCAGGGCCAACATAATATCTCTCTGAAGTTTCTTTATAAATGCCTATATGAAGTGGCATTGAGTACTTCCATTAATCTTTGGCTTTGAGGTCACAAGCACGGAAGGAACTTTTGACTGAAGCTACTTTATTTCACAACAATGACATTGCAAATTATTCCATGTACCAAGAAAAAATTCCAACAATTCCAGTCAAACTAGATTGTACATTGCTGTGGATGGCACACAGAGATAATGATGGGTGGCATAGTTCTTGCACACAGCCAAAACGTCTCTCACACATCAGGGTCCACCATTCGACAACTGCCTTTGCCAGCACGTAACACAAAGTGGGGCAAATTGCATTTTAAACCCTTGTCCAATTAGGAGTGACCTCCCCCAAGTCCCCCCGACATGCGACCAAAGGCAGACGCTAGCGGGATTCACAGACAAACTACACTTCAGAGGTCATCCAGGGATTCATGTTCGTCGGAGCACCTAATACTGCTAAATTATTTTTCTAATTTAATAATTGTTCTAATTTTAAGTTTGTATTTAACTAATGTAAAGACTAGGACTTACCAACAGCCCTGAAGAGGCAAGCCCCATCTTCTTTCATTTGTTTAATAATGTAGCCCTTCTTCTCTTGCAGAGTCTTCTCAAAACGTGTTTCCTGCTGAATACAAAAGTATAATACATTAGAAAACTCAGACTAACCACCAAAGAAAGCCATAATAGGTGTCAAGGATGTTTAAACAGCTGAGGAGAGTGGAATGAGAAAGACAGCCAGAAGAAAGGTCAGATCACTCAGTATCAGTTTGTAGATTATCTTTCACAGGGTTTTGGTTCAGACCCAAACACAGGATGTGTTATATTGTGAAGCTTTGATAAATACACAATTACCTTGGCAGAGTAATGAAGCTGGACCTCTGTGGAACAAGACAGAGAACAGATACTCCACTGAGAAGCACATAAACAGCACCAGATAATAGTAAGCATTCAGACACAAACCTGTAAGAATTAGCTTATTCTACAACTAACCTAGTTACCAGGATGCTACATGTTTAAAATGTATTATAAAGAACAAGGGTCCTTAGAGCAAAAAACAATAAAAAGAAGAAATAAATATAGACCAAATGGAAATATATTATTAGGGGGAATGTCCAGCCGGACAATTTATTTCCCTGATACAAAGGTAATTCTAAAACAATAGAACACTGAGTGTTATAAAAGCGGGACACCGGCCGGTGTCCGACTAACACACTAAGAAGACATACAACATACAAAATAGCAGGCAATAGCAGGACATCTGATTAAGATAAATCATAAACCAGACAATCTAAAGCATACACATATGCAAGAAAAAAGTATAAAACAATTTATGCATTTAGTGTAATGTGTCGACGACGTTTCGAACCATAATTAATAAAGGTTCATCCTCAGGACAGAGGGTAATTGCCTTGAAATTACACATTTGTAAATATATCACAATTGTGTAGCACTCAATTAGAGAAGATTTCTTGTACTTGTTATTTTTAATTTGCTTGGGAGCAAAGAAACATAATAGATCTTTGAGAGTGCCCTCGGTAAAGGGGTCCGAAATGCGATGCTCTCGGTATCCGGGTCTGGTAATACAGCTTGCAAGGCCACAATGGGGGTTCTTGCTGGCACGGGGAATCTGCGCAGATTCCCCGTGCCAGCAAGAACCCCCATTGTGGCCTTGCAAGCTGTATTACCAGACCCGGATACCGAGAGCATCGCATTTCGGACCCCTTTACCGAGGGCACTCTCAAAGATCTATTATGTTTCTTTGCTCCCAAGCAAATTAAAAATAACAAGTACAAGAAATCTTCTCTAATTGAGTGCTACACAATTGTGATATATTTACAAATGTGTAATTTCAAGGCAATTACCCTCTGTCCTGAGGATGAACCTTTATTAATTATGGTTCGAAACGTCGTCGACACATTACACTAAATGCATAAATTGTTTTATACTTTTTTCTTGCATATGTGTATGCTTTAGATTGTCTGGTTTATGATTTATCTTAATCAGATGTCCTGCTATTGCCTGCTATTTTGTACGTTGTATGTCTTCTTAGTGTGTTAGTCGGACACCGGCCGGTGTCCCGCTTTTATCACACTCAGTGTTCTATTGTTTTAGAATTACCTTTGTATCAGGGAAATAAATTGTCCGGCTGGACATTCCCCCTAATAATATATTTCCATTTGGTCTATATTTATTTCTTCTTTTTATTGTTTTTTGCTCTAAGGACCCTTGTACTTTATAATACAGTACCTACCCATGGTCCTTAGCCTATTGCGCCTTGGGTGCCCTTGTCCTTTTCAAATAATAACATGTTTAAAATGGCCTGGTCAGAATCCTCCAAGTGGTCATGACCCGACAGTAGCCACAGAATCAAATAGGCTATACTTGGTTTTCGGACTATAAAACCATCAACAATAGGTTTGAGACTGAAATCTTCCCGATTTAGGACACCTGGTTTGCTGCAGGTATATAGTTACGTGGGCATTCGGTCTGCCATCACCCCTACATCATATCGCTTATTGAAAGTGCAGGAGACGTATAAGATCTTCAGCTGAAAACGCCGGTCTCCTTGGATTCATTTATGTCATCCTATATCACTTTACTATCTTCATAGGCTAGAGATGCAAAGGAGATGTGCCGTTCTTTTGATGTGAACCAGATAGTTTTACCAGTAACTCTTTATGTTGGTTCTCCAAGTACATCGACAAAACATGTAGCTTGTCTCTTAACATTAAAAATCTTGACGATCTGTCAGCATCAAATATTTAATTTTAAATAAAAAAATAGTGAATTAATCTTTAGTGACAAATTCTATTTGCAGCAGTAGAGAACGGCCTTAAGTACCTGATTTGCTCCAGCACATCAATTCAAGCACGGCACCAAATATTCACATATGGATGTGTGCAATGGTTTATCATTTAGAACACAATGCCATAACATGTAAACTATTGTGATAAACTGCTTAATAACATGCATACAAACATAACATATGTGCAATTACAGCAAAACCATGTTAGATTTCCTAGATCTACTTTAACATTTACATGACCCGCTAAACTCATTGAATTTTATGGAGTGCATACTATCCTCCTATGAAAGAATTCTCTAGGGGGGGGGGGAGGGGGCCTTTCTCAAAGTGTTTTAGGAAGGGGCTTTGTGGGGGAACAAGCCAGGGTTGTCTGAATAAAATCCCTAACTCCTGCAAAGGTACAGATCTTCCCCAAACATTTTTTGGTGTGGAGGATGGATGATAAAAAAGGTAAAAGGTTCAGATGGTAATAATTGGGTACTCGTGTTCATTCTAGGTCAATACGTTTCAGCCATAGGTGGCCCTCAAGGGGTCTGTGGCTTTCTTCAGGACCAATAATGAACCCCTAAATATCTATATTATAGAGGTGGTCAGTGGTGACGCGGGTGGCTAAATCGTGTCTCCTTCGGGGTGTGACCCATCCATTTTCTACAGACGGAAGGGAGGACAAGGACATCACCAGGTCGGACTTATGACTCAGGGATCCCTGCACGAAGAGATAAGTTTCTTGCAGCTGCTGCCTCTGTCCCACTGGAGGATGCCTCGCCCAGAGGTCATCCCGACTGGAGTCCTGAAGGGCAAACATGTGATCTGACTGTTTATTCCGAAGAGTCAGCAATGGAGGATAGGTTCACAGGTACGCCTGATACCAGGTGAGTCTGTTTCAGTGTATGTGGTACCACTGTAAATGGGTTTTGTTTCAGCATTAGGACTGTTTTAATGAAAAGTGTTTGCAAATACTTTGCCAGGTTAAGTACGAATTTTATTTCTCTTTCCTTTACAATGCCTGGTTTCAGTAAGGTTCAGAGTTGTGCGGTTATTGTTGTTCTAAAGATGGGAAACGGCCTTTACAACGAAGCCGTTTCCACGAAATCTTTAACCACGCATGCAGTACAACGCATGCGTGGTTACCACTAATGCCTTTACCACGCATACGTTTACTACGATGTTTGTAGTAAAGGCATATGTGGTAAAGGTAAAAAGAAAAAAGGGGGGCTTGGGGGGGGTCTCCCCCCCAAATAAAACAACTCACCAGAAGTCACGTCGGCATCAGAGTCGTTTAAGAGAAATCGGGAAAAAATCCCGTTTTCTCTTAACAACGTATGACGTCACCATGCAAATAGTCGATGAAAATTTTATGCGTGGTAAACGAATTCCGTTGTAACGCATGCGTGGTAAAGGCATGCGTTGCAACGGAATTCGTTGTATCGTCATATATTCTCTAAAGATGCACTGTTGGAAGAATCCCAGCCCGCACCTCCTGAGGGCAATCCTAATTTTGATATATGTGAAACATGGCCTTGGTTCTATTATGTTTAGTACGTTATGGCACAAATTTACGAGGGACAATGCAGAGTTAGTGGCCTTTGACAGGCTCTTTTGACAAACAAAAGATAGGATTTCTTCAGGAAGTTGTTTAAAAGACGTATTAGACAGTCTATGTTTGACTCCCTTCAATAAACACCTTAACTATCTACCTCTGACAGTCCCTCCAGAGATGTCCTTCATAATGCCTAATCTGCTAAAATTGAAAAACTATCAGTTGTCAAACATCTCTCTGCCACATACGTTTTCGAAAGCCCACAAACCCGACCTTTCATGGTGCAAGGGCAACAAAGCAAACCCTCCTTAAGTGCAACCTGTGAACAAGCCAAGAAGGCACCCTCCTGATTTCTGTGAGCAAGGTCAGAGATTTGGATCTATGTTTGATAAAAAAAATATATAATTCAAGCCACAAATCGTATAATTGGAAGCTTTACGCAAAAAAATACTCAAACATTATCTTGCATTTACTACCCCTGGGTTAGCATGGACAAGTTGTCGGGTCTGTATATGGCCATTACAGACTACGGTTAGCCTACTTCATGTCTAGGGCACCCAGAGCAACATATTGTTAGGCTTTAGCTCCAGCAACTTTAGACACACAAAAGCTGAAGGGAGAAATGCTTGCAATTAGTCTAACCAGTGGCAATCGCTTGGGGTAGCATTCCAACCCATTGTTCTTTTCCCCACAATGCCACCTCAGTTTGGACCCAGCCATAAGCAAATCAGTCTCAACCCTACTTCAATAGAAACAGTTCTGCCCAAACTGTCAGCAGCTTTAGCGCAAGGGTCCATCATAAAAGTGATCTTGTTTCACACCCGTCTCAGCTTAGTGTATACTTGTTGCCAGAAAAACAGAGAATTGACATCCTCTGATGCAGAGAACCTTTCATACACAGGGCAAGCCTTGGTATTTCTTCCTCTGCTGTATGGGGAGTCTACCTAATGGAGTCTCACAAACTAAGCTTTGTTATGTTGGGTTATAAACTGCAACCAACAGCATCTGCCTTCTAATACAAGATCAGCTGCCTGTGGAGAGCTAGGCTAAGGGTCTCTGCGTATGTGTAGGTGCACATGTACTGACAGTCCAGGTGCTCTGTACATGTTATGCTTGGGGATTATGGTGAGCATGGGGTTTATCTGCAAGGCTTTACTGTGTGGTGAACGGAATTCATTTGAACGTCGTGGGTATAAAATGAAGATAAAAGCCTAGCATTTGGGTGTGTAGATTATAGGAACACATGAGTTTTTACAAGAAAAGCATGACTCTCAAAAAGACTATATTCTTTCTCATTTAGATTCAGTCCATTTGGATATACCCATTAAGAGCTACGAAACAAAGCGCTTTTGAGTTACTCCTCACTAGGCAAGCAGTGTGAGGATGAATACACTGGATTTTTTTTTTCTAAATGCACCTCCCCACACTCAATTTCTGTTAACGCTTATCATGGGGCTATAACATTATTGAAGAAAATTAAATCCCCAGCAGATCTGTAATAATACAGGTCAATTTAATAGTGATGCTGAAATCTATTTTAAAAATCTTAACCACCAAGTTGAGCTCGGTCACAGCTAGGGAGTGCTATAAACGTTACAGAAGAGCATTGATCCTTATTTGGCAATACGGGAGAGGCAGTGGGGCTATCTTCTTAACTTGAAATTTTACTTCGATATGATTAAACACATTGGCTTTCTGATAAAAGGGCATTTTACGATAAGCTCTGATGGAGGGGACTCTAGTCTATCAATAAATTAAGTTTGGGGTAGCAAGCAGAGGATTTTCTATTGCGCTTCTCCAAACAAAGGCAGCGGTGTGCAAAACTTTTGCCTGATGCCCAGAACATATCAATTAGGATCAAAGTTAAAGATTTCACGTTTTCTCTGTCCACTGGACAAGTAGGCCCAACCCCCAGCAGCACCAACCCTCTTCGTAGCAGTTTACAGTAACACAGCGTGAATCTGTAAATGTATATGGTCTACCACGAAAGGCAAGATTTGAATATATATGCCCAGGTAATTTAAACCTGTAAATATATTTATTAATACAAAAGACAACGCTATTAGGGAGTGCGCCAAGGAAATTCTGTGAGATGCAAGCTAAATTTGCAACACAGACAGGACTTCCAGTTTAGCAAACTGTACACATGATAGCAAAAATGTAAGAATTCGAGCCAGTGACATTCATAGAATGCACCCTGGTTACTTGCATAAATATAAAAGCAAGATGAGGGATTATTTGTTTGAAAAAATTAGAAAAGGTACAGGAAAAAATTGTGATTTAATAAAGACAGCTGTGGCAATAATTCACTGCACCACCCCCACTAGTTCCACCTTTATAACATTACGTGCTCTGTCCCTGGATTTAACTGCCATCATCGCCCGTGTCTTGCAATGTAAATCACTTGAATCTCAAATTCTTGCTTTGGAAAAGCAGTCTATCATATTAATTACTCTACAGCAAACAAAAGTCCAATCCAAAGCATGGCTCACATGATTGTGGCCCAACATCACAAAGGATGTCAAATGTCAAGCTCTTTTGTTCACTCAATAAAAACTTAATTTTCAGCCAACACATTTTGATCCAAATAACTTTTTCAACGCTCCAGTTAATCTTAGTCTTCAAAATCATCCACATACATTCCTTAATAGTCCCAAAAATGGCGTGTATCAACTCCAGTGAGACATTGCAAAGTATGTCGCACCAATTGGCCGTAAACGTTTCACTGAAGTTGGTGTGTTCAATTGTAAACATTTTAATTTTATTGAGAACAGAATAGAGCAGCACCTCAAGAAAAATTAGTTTACAAGCAGTCATGCACAGTTAGAGCATCGATACAACAGAGCATCACAATTTTCCCTCTCCTGATCTTAGATCTCTGAGTCAGTGAACCCAACTAGTCTCTCTAGGTCAGTCCCCCCTGGAGTCACACCCCGCCCCATGGAGGATGCATGTTTTCCATCTAGGCGTTCCATTTCCCCCATATCTGCCCCCACTTTTTAGGACATCCCCTCCAGTCGTATATTACTTTCTCAGCTATCATGCACCAATCCATTACTTTCTTCCATTCTACTAGTGTTGGTGCTGCCAATACCCTCCCTCACCTTCAGGCCCACATTTCGTTCAACGATCACTGCTCTCATGGTACGCCAAATTTGACCTTTGCGCGAGAGGTCTGTTTCGTCCGATATATTGAGAAGGCACCACTTATGCGAGGACTGTACCTCCACCCAGCACACGTCTTGGAGGCACTGCAATATAGCCTTCCAGTAGGGTTTTATATATGGGCAGTCCCATAGGATAGGATATACAGATCCCTCCTGTCCACATCCCCTGCGGCACTTGGAATCAAGTGCTTTCCCCATTTTCACTAAAGTGTTACAAGACAGGTATGACCTGTGAAATATTCTAAGATGTACCAGTCAGAGTTTTGATGATAAGGCTGAGTGAGAGGCCATGGTTTCCAGCCACTACTCATCTTTTAATACCACGAGCTCTCTGCCAGCTTTCTCAAAGTCGATGCAGAGGGTCAGGGGAGTTGTTTATTAATTTTACTAAGTACTGGAGATTGCTTTACGGTTTAGGTAGTCAGTTAATAATCTGTCTTCTAGAGCGGTCGCCACCGGTAGGTCCCTTCCCCACGGTACGGCAGCTAGCAGGGCGTCTAAATTGTAAGTATTGGAACGTCATATTCACAATGTAGGTCTGCAAGTGGGGTGTCATATCCGCGGGCCCACAGCCTGGGCAATTTCGTAGCCTTGCTAGTTTCAGTGTCCCAGAGTGGTGCAGCCTGGGTAATCTTACCGTGACATCCTAAATTCTTGTGTACCTCGGCCAGAGTGCAACTGTATGTGCCGTGGGGCCAGTCGTGTTGTGATGTGATTTTTAGGGTTAGTATATAATGCCAGAGGATATCCGTTCGGTCCCAGAATGTGCCTGTCCATTCGATATGCGGGTTTATCTTGCAGGCGGTGCATCCACTGATTGACAACTGCTATTTGTGCTGTCCAGTAGTAAACCTGAACATTAGGCAGTGCGATACGGCCATCATACAACCTTATCACCAGCTTTTGCATGGCTATTCTGAGGTTTCCTGTCCCAAAGCAGGGCTCGAACCTCGCTTTCTATTGCTTTGAACTAGGATTCCTGTATTAGGCAAGGCATAATTTGTAGCACATCGTGTCATCATTTTAAAGAGAGGAGAGCAGTAATGATTTCCAGTGTTTCACGTTTCTTTGGAGTCGTTTCAGTGTGTATTAACAAATCATGGGTATGGAAACGGTCAGGGTCTGTGATTACGTAGATGCCGAGGTATCGAAAGCCCCCGTCACAACTGCTACGTCAGTCGGTTGGTAGAACTGGGGCCATTCCACGAAATATATAAACAGTGGATTTGGACCAATTGATTTTATACTCAGAGTACGTGTCAAAATTGGTGAAGATGTTGATCATTCTATTGATGGAGGAACTAGGTGCTGCGATATATTACACGTCATAGCATACAAGGATATTCTGTCTTCCAAGTCAGCTGTCCATCGAAGACCACGGATCAACAGGTCTCCTCTGACCTATGTCACTGGCGGTTCAAGGATTAACTCGAAAATTAGTGGGGACAGAGGGCAGTCCTACCACGGATCAGTCTAAGATCAAATGAGTGCAAGGCACGACCATTTACCGCCACTTGCGCCAGTGGGTCTGTGTGCAGCAATTGGAGCCACACCAAATATTCAGGTCCAAATCCTTTCTTTCCAGGACTGTGAATAGACATGGCCACTCAACTGTATCAAAGGCTTTACGTGCATCTAGGGATAGTATTGTTGCATCCTCTCATATGGTGTCTAATCTGCCAAGCACCTCACGTAGGCAGCGCAGGTTATGTGCGGTATTTCGCCCTGGCATGAAGCTGGATTAATCAGGGTGGACTAATGCAGATATTTGGACTAGCCTAGAGGCCAGGAGTTTAGCTAGGATCTTGACCTGTTGAGCAGAGAAATAGGGCAGTAGGAGTCACATTGCTCCAGTGGTTTCCCTTCCTTATGGATCATCACGATGGATCATCACGATGGATGCAAGTCGCTGATCCAAGGGCAGAACGCCTTTCTGTCTACTCTCTATGAACATTTTAAGGAGATAGGGTGCTCTGCGGGAGGCATTCAATTTGTAGAATTCTATTGGGAGGCCATTGGGCCCCATTGCTTTTCCAGATTTAATGGACTGAATTGCGTTCACCACCTCTTCCTCTGCGGGTTCGCTCTAGCAGTTCTGGGGTGATGGTAGACCGGCCAACAAATCTTTGATCTCCTGCGCCCCAGCCACGCTCTTGGAAGAATATAGGTCTCGGGGCTATCCGGAGGGTCTGTTTGATCCTCATTATTAAGGGCGATTACCCGACAGCTCGCTCGGACGAGTCTGTCAAGCCAGACCGGCAGTTTCCTGGCTTGGTAACCTAGTTCATAAATTGTATACTGCATTGTAAGTTTTTGCCGCTTCTTTAACTAAATGTCGGTATTCCTGTCTCTTGAGAGCTAAGGCATGTCCGGTGTCTTCACTGTTATAGTTTCCTAATTTAATTTCTAAGGTTACCATGTTACTTTCTATGGTTTCTATTGCTGCTCTCTTATCCCTTTTATGTCCTACCGCGAGTGATAGCGATTGCCCCTTTATCAATGTTTAAGGGTTTCCAGACTGTCTGTGGGGAGTCGACTGAGGAGTCATTTTCTTGCTTCGCTTTTATATATATATATTTTTTTTTTGCAGAGTTTTATATAGCGCGAACTAGAACCGAACCGAATCAGTTATCAGAGCGCTTTACATAGCACCAGTTACGTTACATGAGGACACACTTTCATTTTAGGCACGGGGAGATTAAGTGATTTGCCCAGAATCACAGGGGGTTTTTGGCGTCGTTACCGAGACTCGAACCAAGTTCCCCAGGTCCGAGGTCGAGCGCCTTAGCCGTTAGGCCAACCCCTCACAGGGGGTGGTGATGGACGGAGCATCTGAACCAATCAAACACTCACACCCAGTCAAAAGATCTGGGTTTGATCCATCACCGTTCTTTAGCCCATTCTGCCACCCCAGTTCAGACATGGCTATATGCAAATCAGTCTGAAACTGTGCCTCATGGGAACAGTCCAGCCCGAACTGCCAAGCCATGCCTTCCCTTGACCGGAATCAAGCTTCCTAGTAGCTCAAACGCTCCGTCCATCATCCCCTTTTGTATCGCTTTGTTCGCCCTAAGTGTGGCAGGGTAGCTCAGACGTGACTCCCTTGCTCACTTGGCCACTGGATTCAAGATAGCCTGGCTGATGAGGATTATGAATCCGAAACCGGTCCCAGGATGCTTGTTTCCGGTCCAGGGAAGACATGGCTTGGCAGTTCAGGCTGGACTGTTCCCATGAGGCACAGGGTCAGACTGATTTACATATGGCCATGTCTGAACTGGGGTGGCTGAGTGGGCTAAAGAATGGTGATGGATTAAACCTAAATCAGTTGACTGGGGGTGAGTGTTTGATTTGCTCAAACGCTCAGTCCATCATCCCCTTTTGTATCGCTTTGTTCGCCCCAAGTGTGGCAGGGTAGCTCAGACGTGAGTCCCTTGCTCACTTGGCCACTGGATTCAAGATAGCCTGGCTGATTAGGATTATGAATCCGAAACCGGTCCCAGGATGCTTGTTTCCGGTCCAGGGAAGACATGGCTTGGCAGTTCAGGCTGGACTGGTCCCATGAGGCACAGGGTCCAACTGATTTGCATATGGCCATTTTCTGAACTGGGGTGGCTGAGTGGGCTAAAGAATGGTGATGGATTAAACCCAGATCAGTTGACTGGGGGTGAGTGTTTGATTTGCTCAAACGCTCCGTCCATCATCCCCTTTTGTATCGCTTCGCTTTTATATGAGGCATTTTCAGATACCAGGAGTGAAGTGAGATGGATCCTTTGGTATGTATCCTTCCCATTACATAGTCCACCCATAGGGGTGATTGATCGAAAATTCCGCGTGCTAGGTGTTTAACCCCAAGAAAGAAAACAAGTTACTTACCTGTAACTTTGGTTCCCAAGTATTGGTAACTTTCATAGATTCCCATGCTTTGTATCATTCCCCGTCGTCGGAATGGGAGTCTCGGTAAACAAAAATAACATAGCAGTAGGTACAAAAGAGAAAGGAAAGGCCTAGGCCTCATTCCCTTTTGTAGCATATCCGCCTCTTTTTGTAAAAGAGACCAAACTAATCATCAGCCAATCAGAAGTGCCTCGCCCCTTCGAACCCTCCTGAAGGAACTTCAGAGTCTCAGATTTTCGCAGCCGTTGTGTATTAGTAACCATATCTGCTGGAGGCTGAGCTTTCCTTGGGCATGCGGGCGGGCGCATGGGAATCTATGAAAGTTACCAATACTGGGGAACCAAAGTTACAGGTAAGTAACTTGCTTTCATGCCCCAGTATTGGAACTTTCATAGATTCCCATGCTTTGTATCAGAGTAGCAAGCAGTAAGCAATACAGCACATTTTGTGGCATAAACATACATTGCAAAAGCCATCAGTATTCCAAAGATACAAAATGTGCAAACAAGGAAGGAGGGATAGAAAATGAAAGCTCACCAATCAGTGGAAGAGGTTCGTCAGTACCGCTTGGCCCACAGCCGTGTCCTCTTGCATCAAGGAGTCCAAGCAGTAATGTCTTGTAAAGGTGTGCACGCTGCTCCATGTTGCAGCTCTGCAAATGTCTTTGATGTGCACTCCCACAAAGAGTGCCGATGAAGAAGCCACAGATCTTGTGGAATGTGCTCTAATTCTGCTGGTTAGAGGCTTCCCCGCTGTTGAGTGGCAATAGAGAATGGCACTAGAGATCCATCTTGCAATACTTTGTTTTGAAGGAGGCAGGCCCTTGCGAGGACCCCCAAAAGTAATGAAAAGTTGCGAGGATTTACGGAATTCTTTGGTGCGATCCAAATAAAATTTCAAGCACCTTTGCACGTCCAGAGAATGCCGTGACCTTTCCGCCAGTGTGGAAGGGTGAGGAAAGAAAGATTTAAGAATCACCGGCTCATTTAGATGAAAATCCGAAGGGACTTTAGGTATGAACCTTGCATTAGTCCGTAACATTACTGTATTCCTCTTGAATTGGAGAAACGGCTCCTGAATTATGAGAGCTTGTAGCTCTCCAATGCGTCTTGCAGAAGTGAGGGCAAGAAGGAGAGCTAACTTCCATGAAAGGTATTTCACATCCATGCGATGAATAGGCTCAAAAGGGGTCTTCATGAGTTGTGTGAGAACCAAGTACAGTTGCCGAGGCGGAGGCATCACTGGAGGATAAACTCGAAAAAATCCCTTGAGAAATTGTTTAATTATCCTTGAAGACCAGAGAGAAGGTCCAGATTGTGAACGTCTGTACCTAGAAATTGCAGCTAAATGAACCTTTATTGAAGAATGTGCCAGTCCAGTTTTAGCTAAGGACAAGAAATAAGGCAGAAGTTGATAGGGTTGAGACATGAAGGGATCAACACCTTCTGCCCTGCACCAAAAGCAAAATCTTTTGCATTTCAAACGGTATGTTTTATTTGTAGAAGGAGCTCTATCCTGGGAGAGAACTGGTCTTATTTCATTGGAGATGGGAAGATTCATGAAATCTCGCTGCTCAGGAGCCATGCTGTCAGGTGCAATGAAGCTGGATCCAGATGCCAAATCTTCCCCCCCGGACATCGTGAGAAGGTCCAGAAGAACTTGCAAGGGAAGAGGAGGGGCCAGCGACCACAGATGGAGTTCCGTGAACCAGAACTGTCTCGACCAGGCCGGAGCTATCAAGATCATCTTGCATGGCTCCACCTTGATCTCCTGATAAGCCTCGGTATCATTGGAATGGGGGGATAGGCGTGAACAAATGTCCCTGACCAGGCTATCGAAAGCGCATTCCCCAATGATCCTCGATGGTGAAGCCTGCTTGCATAAGACCGGCATTTCTTGTTGGTCGGAGTGGCAAACCGATCTATGGAGGGCTTTCCCCACTATTGAAAAACCTTGTTCAGAACCAGCTGGTTCAGCTCCCACTCGTGACTGACTGAGGACAGTCTGCTCAGTCTGTCGGCATGTTCGTTTAAGACTCGTTGCAGCGAAATGCTGTGAAGGATAGCCTATTCCCAGATTTCCTGAGCTTCTTGAGACACCGGGAGAGACCTTGTTCCGCCCTCCTTGTTGATGTAATGCATGGCCGTGGTGTTGTCCATGCGGATGAGAACCTTTGAAACATCCAGGCGAGGGAGAAATGCTTGAAGAGCCAGCATGATCGCCCTGAGTTCTAGTAGATTGATATGAAGAAGACTGTGCAGAGGAGATCAATGTCCACTGACATGAAGGTCCTGCAGTACTGCCCTCCAGCCGTTCAATGACGCAATTTTGTCTTCCTCTATTGTTTGGACGAGAGAAATTCGAGGACTGGCTTTGTCTTTGTTGATAAGGCTGACGGTATTGTTGAGAGCCTGATCCGTACGATGAGTACCGTTGCTGTTGGTAGGATCCTTTGTAGGAGGTACTCTTACCTCTGGGCCCTTTGAAAGGAGCTTTTCGGAACTGAAGTGTACCCAGAGACCTCGCCATCTCGGTATCCTTCTTGATATCCTGGAGAGTGTCATCTATATGTTTCCCGAACAACGCCTCTCCATCAAGCAGCAAATCCAAGATTTTATTCTGGATTTCAGGCCTGAACGAAGTCGCCCTGAGCCATCCCTGGCGACGAAGAACTGCAGCACCAGCCAATGACCAAAAGGCAGTTGTGGCGATATCCATTGCAAAATCAATAATCTCCTCCATTGATGTTGCCTCTCCCTCTTGCAAAATTTCTTTGCTTCGCCTTTTTGCCTCTGGAGGTAGTTTATCAGGATATGGCGCAACGTCGCACCATAGTTGGCGGTGATACCTGCCTAATATTGCGAAGGCAATCGCTGCCTGCACCAGAAGACTGGTCATAGATGAGACTCGTTTACCAGCGTTGTCCAATCTCCTGTCTTCATTATCTGGAGGTGTCGTTAAAGGAGTTGATGGGTTGCGTGATTTCCTCTGTGCCGCTTGAGAAATCACTGAGTCCGGTTTTGGGTGTCCTGTCAAAAGACGCCGGACCATCCTCAGGTGCTAAAAATTTCTTTTCAAGGCGCGGTAGCACAGGGACCACCGTCGCTGGGTTTTTCATAGCCTTCAGGCCTTCCTCCCAAACATGTTGAACAATGGGGACCGACCTAGTAACCTTCCTATATGGCTCCTTAAAGTCATACAAAAAACAGTCAGTGGTAACAGAAGGCATTGCTAGTTTGAATCTGCCACAGGCTCTTTCCATTAACTGATGGAACCCTCAGATATCCGCCGGAGGGGAGTCCTCCGATCCGGACGTGGTGAAGCCGGGTCTGGGATAAGGTACTCGTCCCATTCTATGCCTAGATTTGGTCTGCCGTCAAAGTTTTGATCCTCATCCGAGGAATCATCTTGAGTGTCCAATGGTATTGAAGGTACCTGAGGAATCGGTGTTTGCGGCTGAGATATCACCTGAGCCGGCAACTCTGGAGAAACCAGTATAGGTGTCGTAGGGACCGGCAGGGCTTGCGTAGGCGTAACAGGTATAGGCTGTGAACACCTGGATTTGTAATCGCGCAGCATGTTGTGTAAATCCTGCAAGAGCGAAGAAGGCACAGACACCATCTGTTGACCCGAATACTCCTGAGGCTGAGCAGAATGTTGGTACCCACATTCCTGCAGGTATTCCCTTCAGAATCCGTTCCTTGACATTTTACCAGAAGCTCAGAAGGACTGTGTGCATATCCATAGGAGCTCTGATCTTCCTCATCCGAGTCATCCTCATCCAACAGCAGAGCTGGGGGTAAAGGGGTAACCCTCCTCGGGGACGTCATATCAGATGTAATGCGTCGCATGGAAATGGTGATTTTTTCCGTCGACGACAATATCGTCGACAATCCCGTCAACTATGGAGTTGTTCTTGGCAATGCTGCAGTCGTCGACGGAATAGCCTTCGCCGACGAGCGAACAATTGTCGCCGAGATGGGAGTCGAAGACACCATCGACGATGAGACCGTCGACGTACCTGCTGTTGTCGTCGTCAAGGTTGTCGTTGAAGCATTCGCCGTCGACGAAATCTTTGTCGTCGTTGCCGTCGACATCCTCGTCGACGTTGCGGTCACTGTCGTCAACTACGCCGTCGATCGTACCGTCGACGAGCACGTCGACGGTACCACTTTAAGTTAAGGCTTCAACGCCCTCGTCGACGAAGTCTTCAGCTGCTGCGTCGTCGACAACTTGGAACTCCTGTCAGACTTCTCAGAGGACTGAGAAGATGGCTTCTTGAAGGCTGGAACAGTCTTCTTCACAGAAGATGGTGCAGATGGTCCCTCCCTCCCCTTTACACCGTGGTGAGGAGATTCAACCGGACCTAGGCTCTCAGACTCTCTGGGGGTCTTTGAGGCCTTAGCAAGATGTTCCGGTGAAGGGGAACCCCTACCCCTTTTGACTGACCTTCTTGAAGATGTAGCTGAAGAAGAGTCCTCACTTTCACTGGAAACTGTGTCCTTTCTAGACTAACTTCTGGAGCCAGGTAAGAAGTCTACCCTCACGGTCCCCGAGGGTTTTGGTGGAAAAGGTGCGGCAGATCTTGCAGTCCGCAGCCTTATGGTCAGGATAGAGGCTATAAATACAATCTTTATGCCTATCCTCCACAAACAATCTTTTCTTGCCACAGGTGGAGCATGGCTTGAAAAGGGCCTTCTTCTCTTTATCAGACATCCTGGAAGAGACTACCAACAATTTTGAAGAAAAAATCCTGAAGAAACACTGAAAAAGAGTTGAGATTGAGCAGAGCTCAAAGGAGACTCCCTAAGCACAGCGTGTGGTAGAAAATCTGAGGCTCTGAGGTTCCTTCAGGAGGGTTCTATGGGGTGAGGCACTTCTGATTGGCTGATTAGTTTGGTCTCTTTTACAAAAAGAGGCGGATATGCTACAAATGAGGCCTAGGCCTTTCCTTTCTCTTTTGTACCTACTGCTATGTTATTTTTGGTTACCGAGACTCCCATTCCGACGACGGGGAAAGATACAAAGCATGGGAATCTATGTAAGTTCCAATACTGGGGCAAATGCAATGCTTTGTCTGCCAGTGTGAGGATGACATCTATCCATGAATATCTATTGTGTACTATCGATTAGAACGTGCATTGCCTCGTTGATCGGTGGTGTATTTGCCATTCATCAACTAATTCCAGTGTCGTTAAAAAGTCTGATCGGTGCGAAGAGCAATGTTGGCAGGTGTCTAGTGGGGTTGCGGTCTAGTATATCGCAAAATGACGCTTTGCAATCTCTCCCAATAAGGAGTTCCCAGTTAGGTAGGCCCAGCAGTAATTTACTCAACCCTGGCAACATCATACTGTGAAGTGCTGGTGGTACATACCATATTGACAGGTTTCCCTTCCTACATACCAGCCACTGCCATAAATCTACTTTGTGCTTCAGTTCAGGTCTGCATCACTGTATAGGGAAGATTTGTCCTAACTAGTATTTTTACACGCCGTAAACCGGAAATGAAGGCAGCATGTGGTATAAAAAATATTCTAAATTAATGCCCAACTTTAATACCATTTCTCTGGGGCATCATTTAGTTAAACATGTTTGATGAACGCCAAAATTAAACATGAAAAATAAATATGGACAGTGTGTAAAGCATTACGGGCAACAAGGAAAAATTATGGGTTTGATTAATGAAAGTCACAAAAATGTACCCACAATTATGTCTTCGTATTGACATGTAGGAATTCACAGAAGTTGGCGTGGAAATCGGACTCCAAGCAAAAACATTTGAGAATAACATTTTCACACAAGCACATATGCATGGTCAGTTCTGGCATTTTGTGTATCCCTCCTAGACAAGTCAGGGCACAGGCTTTATCCTCTTGTGTCAGCTGGAAGGAGGGGTGAGACTGGTAATTCCTTGACGGAAAAATTCAAAAGAAAGTCCCAAAAGAGACGCATTTTCCCTCTGCTACCCCTCAGCCTGCCCGAGGGAACCGGCCTACAAATACCATGTATGTGTACGAGTACCAGGTGGCAATACACCATACTCTAGAAGAGAAAACTAAAACAAGCGACTGAACCCCTTCTCCAGGATCCTAGTGAATCTCAAAGATACAATGGTAGGAATGAAACTACTAATACCCGTAATATATGCAAAGGCACAATCTAGCAGGCAATATGAAGATAAGCAACATATATCAAACTAAAAGGGAAATGTACATTTTCTTCTAGCAAAGATCTACGTTTAGCACGTCTAAAACACACCACTGAAAGACAGACTCAGAGAAACATAACGAGACATCAAACATGAATCACATCCATGCTAGAAGAAAGCATCAGACAGTGCTTTGACTCCATTTACAAAACACACTACTTGAAAATTAGGATTCTTAAAGGTAATTTCATTAAACGTGAAGCTATGAAGACAAATATACACTCGTAGAACTTTTACATACACACAACAGTTTAGGAGCCATTAGCCAGCTGTCAAGCTGAGAATCAACTATCGCAGTTTAGTGCAAGGTGCAAATGTTGAAATGCACTGAGCAAGGAGGATCTCCGAAAACCATCAGCACTGGGGGAGCAAGTATGCTGTTTGTACATCAGTACCTGAGCTTAATAAATATCTCATCGCATTTCAACACAACCATTTCATGAACACAAAATGCAGCACATTCCAATGAAGTACTTGCATACAATGCTTTTAAGTGTATGCACAAGCACTCTGTACACAGAAAAAGCATATACTAAAGAAGGTTTACTAGGCCCGATACTTACTCCTTGTATGTACTACATTCCCCAAATCAACAGCATTTTATAATGCTCAACACATGCACACATTTCAGTCAGGACACACAGGCTAACATTATGTATCACACTCGTTAATGTTATTTTAAACCAACCACATTTAACAAATGAACCACAGAAAAACGACAGACAGTCCATCAGGACATTATAGTTATCAGCTGCTTTCCAGATTAATCTTTTAGTATTTATGTGACGTTGCTATTTTTAATAAGAGTACTGAAAAAATGATTATCTAACAGATCAGTAAGATGTATATTAGGTGTTATTTGGTTGAGGATGGTTTTGTCAAACACTCAATATATTTCGTTTTAATTCCAGGTTGAAGGTCAATTATTTTGTTTTCATAAGGAATTACTAGAGTAATGTTTCTCCTCAGTGAGGGATGAAAGCAGTCAATTAGAGTGAAATCGTGGCAATAAACGTTGTACCTATTGGATGCGCGCACACAGCCCTGGCAATTAAACTGCTGCCATACGTCAACCAAGATCTGGTGAGTGGTGGCCTACGGACCATGTTGTTATGGGTATATAAAGGAATGGGTACGCAAACACTTGGACAGGGACTCAAATGTTATTCAGGTTCGGCGGAAGACCATGACAATTTCTGCATAACAGTAGACCCAGACCCATAATTGATTAGCTTCTTATTTAGGCTGGGTAGGAATCTAAGGAAGGGTCTAGAAAAGTAGTTAAAGTTAGGCAAATATAAACTACTGAATGCAGTCAACCCTTTGGTGAAAACTTTTGATAATGCTGAGGAAGCCCAGATGATGGGAGAGATAGTAGCTGTGGCATGCTTAAGAGGAGAGAGCCAAATAGAAATTTATTTTCACAGAAATGTATGTTCCACATTTCTGGCTGAGAGAAGAAAGGCTATGCTAATGAAGATAATAATAAGGTAGGGGGAATGGCCAGTAAGGAGCCAGGCGGAGAAGCAAGGAACAATTTGGTTATATTTTTTGTTAAGAGTCAGGAAGTAGGTTTCTAACTTCAGACTCCTTGACAAAGCTCAGTGTCGGTTATTGGCCCAGTATGCTAGAGCCAGGTGTTTTAGCCAAGCACGAAAAAGGCACATTTTTTCTAGCAGTGGAATGGAAAGGTCCCAGAACCACTCTGAGGAAAGGTTACTTGCCACTATAGGCTCTGAAGTAACCATTCTTTTTCATAACAGACAATCCATCAAGATCAAGAAGAGGTCTATCGCTTGCCCACTCCAACACAAGATGAAGTCGGATAATTGTTTAGTTTCTTTCTAAATAAAAAGGTAGAAGGCAGGTTGGTGTTTTTTAGGGGAGGGTGGAAAGTGGGAGAACAGTGAAGGTTGTGGTTTCCTCCCTTTTCAAAAGTAGCAACATGGAGAATTTATGGCTGCAGTGGAAATTCAAAGGTTGCGTGTGGTATAATTGGCTGCCTTTGGTTCTAGAGTTTGTCTTCTGACAAACACTATTATAATTAAGGCCCCTTGTTTTCCGTTTTTACAGATTAATACAGACAGAAAACATTTATTTTCTGGTCTGTATTTATTTTTAAATGTGGATGCAAAAGGAAATTGGGTTGCTTTTTGAGTATTCCAAATACTGCCTGCCATGGCTGCCAGGCCAATAGCTGTGCGCCTCGACAGGTAAGGGGGCTAAAAAAGAAACTAGTTTTAGTAAAGAGGCTTTAACAGCAGTATATATACACAAGGTTGATAATGAAATTTGCATATATTCTTATAAGTGCATTGATTTATCTTCTGTGGGTGATTACAACATTGAAACCTTGTACGCATTCAAGCATGAGTTTCTTTTTTACCGGTTAACCCTTTGACCGCAGCGCAAATTCCGCCGCGGTGCTAGGGAAATAGAGAGTGGGCGGGGTTCAGACAGCCGGGGGCCGTTCTCCGCAGGCGCCCACTGTGACGCGTGATGGATCCTGGCCGTCACGCGCACGCAAGGGGTTAAATAAATGTGTAAATACTAATTTCAGCTTAATTTTTCCACAAAACCAAAATAAATACAGATAGATCAAATTTGCAAAAGATAAATATGGATAAATAGAGAGGGAAATGTCAAAAAAATAACCATAAAACAGGGAGCCCTAATTATAATGTCTCTTTGGTTTGCACTCTAAGACGTAGATGTAGGAGGATAGTGTTAAAGAGAATATAAAATGCTGGTCTATAGCCTTAATAAAATCTAGATTTTCCTCTTATAATATGGCCATTCATCCTTTATATATTTCTCAGCATATGACGTGGTTGAATTTGAGCGGATAAGAATTGATGCAATATAATACACAATCTGTTCTTATGAAATTATTAAGCTTTGGAGTGGTTTAGCGCCTTGAAGCAGGGATGCACTTTATTTTGACAAATTACTGTCTTGAAGGAATATAGAACACAAACATGAATGCTTCTTGTTTTATTTGGAGAAAAATTGTGCAGCCGAGTCTCAGGTTTACAAAACAGAGCAAAAAAAATAAAAATAAATAAAAATCACTGAAACTTTGACCCTTTGTTTGACTAGCGATACAGATAATGTGAAATAAAACCATATCGGATGGATGAAATGAACAAATGTGTGTTACATCTGTATTAGGTTGACCAGCTAGCAAACATTAATAAAAGGAAAAATATTGAGTAGCAACATCAAGTTTCTTCTATGAAAGCCCGCCCCACACTCAGTGCAAACAGTAACCCAAACCCATGATTTGACAGGTGAGATTGAACAAAAACATTTGTGTCATGTCTGGTAGATAACTGTGTGCAGGTAATTGCAATGAGTGTTTTTTTTCCATATAGAATGTGGTCTCACTGACAAAACGACAAGAGCAAATCAGGCCTTCTTTGGTAGGTCAGTCGCACAATACCAACTGAACGAAATGGTTACTTACCTCTAGGAGTAGTTTAGCTGCATGAAGAATTTTCTGGATTTAAATGATGTGCATTATTCCACTTTCCAGAATGGTCCCTTTCATAGTCCTCCTCCTTTCCATTTTTTGTTGTATGTCAATCTAGCCCCTCCA
Organism: Lissotriton helveticus; assembly: GCF_964261635.1. Lineage (NCBI taxonomy): Eukaryota > Metazoa > Chordata > Amphibia > Caudata > Salamandridae > Lissotriton > Lissotriton helveticus. The sequence goes on from NC_136071.1 coordinate 30,137,932, forward strand.
AACCCTGTCTTCCCCCATCACATCAGAAGTATGTCTTCATAAGCCCCTGAATCAGGTCGCTAACTTCAGGTCCTTTTTTCAGCCAGCGCCTTTCCACACAGTAGTGGATTAAGGAAGTATGCATGGATGAGCATGTGGCTGCCAAGCAGGTGTCTTTTATAGACATGTTGGATACAAACACTAGTGTAGCTCTCCTGTTCCATGTGAAGAGCCTCCTGGTTTCTCCTCTAGGGCTGCAACAGTTGTCTTGTAACATGCCCGGATTGTTTGCACCACCCATCTTTCAATAGGCTCCTTGGTGACTGGTGACCTCTTACTTGCAAAAGCAAAGGTAATATAGAATTGGGTCCCATTTCAGATTGGTCTTTATTACCTGCCTGCAAGAACTGAGGGCTGCTTTCCTGACATCTGGTGTACGGCTCTTTCTGCACACGTCTCTGGCCTTTTGAACGTCGCTACAGCTGACTAGCATTTATAATCACATACAGGACAGTCGCTCATCTAACAAGAATTTGCAATGCAATAGGTCTCGCAAAAGGAAAGTGCGAGCTATTGGTATTGTAAATGACGCATTTTTTTAAATATGTGTTGGCTTTGAAAATATATAAATTAATAGCATTGTTATTCACAAAGCCAATAGCTTACACTTTCCTAATGCGAGTACTATTGGCTATGGCAGTGCTTATTGGTTACAAGCAAGGGCAGTGCTGTTGTGATGCTGAGTGATGATGTGGTTGGGCTGAGTCAGGCGGCGGTGGTGTCCCAGAGTCAGGCGGCGGTGGTGTCCCAGAGTCAGGCGGCGGTGGTGTCCCAGAGTCAGGCGGCGGTGGTGTCCCAGAGTCAGGCGGCGGTGGTGTCCCAGAGTCAGGCGGCGGTGGTGTCCCAGAGTCAGGCGGCGGTGGTGTCCCAGAGTCAGGCGGCGGTGGTGTCCCAGAGTCAGGCGGCGGTGGTGTCCCAGAGTCAGGCGGCGGTGGTGTCCCAGAGTCAGGCGGCGGTGGTGTCCCAGAGTCAGGCGGCGGTGGTGTCCCAGAGTCAGGCGGCGGTGGTGTCCCAGAGTCAGGCGGCGGTGGTGTCCCAGAGTCAGGCGGCGGTGGTGTCCCAGAGTCAGGCGGCGGTGGTGTCCCAGAGTCAGGCGGCGGTGGTGTCCCAGAGTCAGGCGGCGGTGGTGTCCCAGAGTCAGGCGGCGGTGGTGTCCCAGAGTCAGGCGGCGGTGGTGTCCCAGAGTCAGGCGGCGGTGGTGTCCCAGAGTCAGGCGGCGGTGGTGTCCCAGAGTCAGGCGGTGGTGTCCCCGAGTGGTGCCCCTGAGTGATGTAGTGGTGTCCCTGAGTGATGTGGTGGTGTCCCTGAGTGATGTGGTGGTGTCCCTGAGTGATGTGGTGCAGCAGCACAGAGACTGAAGCTAAGAACACGCAGGGTTGAGTGCTACAAAGCGCGTTCAGTTATCAAAGCACAGAATGATGGAGCTGGGAAAAAGCAAGGGGAAACAGGAAAACACAGGGAGAGTGTATAATGAAAGAGGCAGCGAGGGCTAGGGCTTGGACAGCAATCAAGTATGGGGTCGAGAAGGCACTGAATGGGAGAACACGGAAAACAGCCAGGGCCAAGGAAGGAAGATGCAAGCACACAGGAGAGGAGGCGGAGACAAGCTCTCGGCATTGCTGTGGCGGGGGAGCGGGAGCGCATTCCTTTGAAGTCTGATGCGGGGGAGCGGCAGCCTTTGAAGTCTGATTGGGGGGGGGGCGGCCTTTGAAGTCTGATGCGAGGCACAGACAAATGGTGGTGTGTGACGTGGCTTGCGTTGTGCACGCGCATAGATCACATGAACTGTGTCTAATCCGCCATTTTGGTAGACTGTTCTTTTCCCCTTACTATAATCTCGCCGGAGCAATGCGCAAGTACATTGGCTCAGGCGAGACCTAAAAAGTGCATTAGAAATTGGATAGCAGCAGCATAATTTGCCCAGCTGCCTATTCCCCTTTCCCTGCAGCAGCAGTGCATAAATCTTTTCCAGATGGATATATAACATTTTCATCTGGTAGGTCTTCTAGCCTCTCTCAGGACTTCTGTGCATCTTTGCGGAAGCCCTTGGTCTGCGAATTCCAAGTCCTCAGAGCCATATCCTGTAAAGCTGAGAGTGGCTGTGACTTGGGTGAATTGGAATGTGGAAATATGCGTCCTTTAGGTCCAGGGTTGCTAGCAAGTCCCCCTGACTGAGCAATGGGAGAACCTGCTGCAAAGTGAACATGTGAAAATGTTCTGATAAGATGTATTGGTTCATGGGTCTGAGATCTAGAATGGGCCTGAGAGACCCATCCTTTTTTGGGATTAAGAAGTACAGTGAGTACACCCCTGTACCTTGTTCTAAAGGCACGAGTTCTATGGCCCCTTTTTACAGCATGCAGATGACCCCTTGCTGCAAGTGCATGTGCTCTGCGGACATAGGACGTTGCCTTGGTGGTATGTTAGGTGGAGTGGAGGTTAGCTCTAGACAATAGCCGTATTGGATAAGTTGTCTTACCCACCTGTCTGTGGTAATGCCTTCCCAGACTGGCAGGAACTGCTGAAGTCTTCCCCCGACCGGTGTTATATGGTCTGGGGGCAGTGACAAGACGTCACTGTTTATTGGTGGCGGAGGACCTGGCATTATTATTTCCTCGTCCTCTGCCTTTGGTGATGTTCCCCCGGTATCCACCCCTATTGGTTTTATTATAGGTGGTTTGTGTTCCTCCTTTGTTGTATTGGGCTTGCTGTGATGCTTGACCTCTAGAAGCTCCCCAGTTACCGGAGCGACGAAAGGAACCGCCCCTGAACTGCTGTGACTGCAGAGCTCCCATGGATTTGGCTGTCTGTGTCTTTTTTAATTTTTTCTAGGGTTGCGTTTACATCGGGACCAAACAGAAAGTCGGGGTTAACTGGCTGATTGAGCAGAGTTGTTTGGATTTCTGGCTTGAATCCAGAGATACGGAGCCAGGGATGTCTTCTGAGCATCACACTTGTGTTGATGGCCCTAGCTGCTGTGTCTGCCGCATCTAGCGCACACTTAATGGATGCGTTTGTAATTAGCTTCCTTTCCTGTATTAGCATTTCTGCTCCCTCCTTATAAGCGTCAGGCAGGTGTTGTAATAGCTGCTCTAACGTGTCGTAATGAGCCCTATCATATCTGTCTAATAGGGCCTGTGTATTTGAGATTCTCCAAATATTTGCCGCTTGAGCCGCTACACGTTTGACAGAAGCTTCAAAGATTTTGGATTCTTTGTCCGGAGGAGCATCACCACTTGTTTGAGAGTTCGCTCTCTTACGAGCATTAGCTGCCACCAATGAGTCCAATGGGAGCTGGCCTTTGATATACGTAGGGTCCACAGGCGCAGGCTTGTATTTCCGTTCAATCCTGGGGTTTACCACCCGTGCCCTTGTTGTTTCTTTGAAAATGTCACTAGCTTGTTTAAGGACACCCTTAAGCATAGGTAATGTTTTTACTGTTCTTTCTGAAGTGGAGAAAGTATCAAACAAAAAGTCCTCTTCTACAGGGTCAGCGTGCATTTCCACATCATGGTTAGTGGCCGCTCTTTCAATTAAAGCGTTAAACGCAGCTGTATCTTCAGTAGGCGAGGTTTTGACTGTATAAGATTGAGTCTCAGGTGTGGCTTGTGGCTCACCAGGGTCAACAGGGTCTGTCCAGGGTTGAGACTCCTCTTGATCTGTGTCAATAGGATAAGTAAATTTATCCTCCTGGTATCCATCCCCCACATCCTCATCAGTACGAGTGGGAGAATAGGCATATTCTGGTCCATAGGACTCTATAGGTTCAAAAAGGAGCAGGTGAGGTAGCAGAGTCCCTTTTCTTTTTGAGGGGTATTTTGTATGACTCCATAGGATATTCTGGAAGGATTTTACGTTTATAAATAGTGGGTCTTCCAGTATCGGAGTCGATGAAAAGTTTAGACTGATTATCATAGGATGGCGGTTGGAATACCACATCCTCCTCCATGGGCTGCGTCCTTGAGGCCACCGACGATTTTGTTGCCGCGTCGGTGCTTTTTGTAGCAGTAAAGCCTTAGGGCGCGCAGTCGGGGGCAGTCCGTACTTTATCGGTGGCGTAGGCCTTGGAGACTGACTGACCTGCTTTGAGGTTGGCGCCGCTTTAGATGCGACCGACTTCGTTGTATCAGGATGCTGTTTGTGTCCATGCGTCGACTCGAGCTCTTGGTGCGCAGAAGGCACGCACTTCCGGATCGACTTGCCATGCTCTTTTGGGTCGAGTTTTGTTTTCGAATCGAAGGCCTTGACCAGTAGTTGCTCGGAGGCCTGAAGCTTTGGATCGGAAGTCTTCTGAGTTTTGAGTCCTGTGCCAGTGTCGCCATCTTTGGGCGTGGACGTTGACGGCGTGAACGTGACGTGCTTGACTTTAGAGACAGGCTTTGTCGATCCGATCGTTGGTCCGACACCCCCTTTGGACTCAGAGGGGTCGATGACACCCTTTGATTTGATTGGAGTTGAAGCCGTCGATCCGACAACTGTGGTTATCAGTTTCAGTTTCGCTTCTGTTGGTTTCGATTTCACTGCAGACTGTGGTTGATCGACCGATGGCTCTTTAGAAATATTCTTCGCCGGCATTGAAGCGGGGCTATAGAATGTGGATGAAGATCTTTGCTAAGGCCTTTGGGCGATGCCTCGACCTGAGCCTTGGAAGGTACAGTGTCATTAGCGGGCCCCGCTACTGCGGTTGGGCCTTGCTCATCGCTGGAGTCGTCATCGACGGCTATGATGGCCTGTGCGTCGTCTCCTACCTAGACGACGTCTTCATCATGGACGTAGTCTGCTTCATCGTCCTCATCATAGTGTGAGTTGTGCTCCGAAGCGGGATCTGACTGTTGATCTGGATCCCCTTCCTGTACGCCTTCTTCGTCGTCAGCCCCGAAGATGTTCTCTGGGTCGGACGCTGTCTCCCGCGCCGACTGTCTTGCTGTGCGTCAAAGCCGAATCGTTTTGGCCTCGTCGTGGTCCGGTGATAGACATTTATTGCACACCGGGTGCACATCGATGTGAGGGTATTTTGAGTTGCAAACGGGGCACTGTTTGAACAGGCTCCGTTTCATCGTAGATGGGTGATGGGGCCTTCGGTGTCGAAAAAAAAACAAATGGCCTTCGACGTCTGGCTTGAAGTACTGGAACAAGTACGTGGCACCGAACGAAAGACAATACTGACGCCCCTAAGGCCTTTTGGCCTCGAAAAAAGTGCTATAAATGAATTCCGAACGCGAGTTACGAAAGTACATCCGAACCAAATGGCGGAAAAAAAAACAATCTGAGGATGGAGGGGATGCCCATGCGCACTGTAGTCCAAGGGAGGAGCCACCTATCTCGTGATACTTCGAAGACTCTTTCCAGGACAACAATGTGCAATCATCCAGACCCAACACTAGGCGGCGATCTATGCATAAGATGTGAATTCAGCAGCCCACATGCCTTGAACATATACTTTCAACTCTATGGCCCATTTCCCCAAAGCACGAACTAGATTGGACATCACATGGCCTTATTTCTCCTTGTTTGTAGATGCAGAATGCTGCAGTTGTGTTGCCCATCTGAATTTGGGCTGTTTTCCACTTGACATGTGTATGGAATGCCTTTAGAGCTAGGAAGATTGTTTTTCAACTCTCAAACATGTATGGGTTTCACTGCTTCTGAATGGCTCCATAGACACCTCATGCTTAGTTTTCAAGTGTGCTCCCCATCCTGTGTGGAATGCATTTGTAGTTATAGTCACAGGCTTTGAAGGCTCTCCATATTGTCATGTTCTCCATCTTCTCTTTGGATTTTCTATATGAAAGATCCTCCCAGTTCCTGGTTGGTTTTTACCATTTGCTATGAATCCATTCCTGGATTGGTCTCAAGTTGAGCAAGGTATGGGGAATTCAGAGGTGTTCACGAGGCCATCATGGCCATTAGTTTCAATACAACCCTCGCTGTCAGCGACAGTTCCCTCTGGCTGAGGTGAGGTGTCGTGTCGTGTCGTCAGTGCCAGATTTATTTTTCCTTCTTAGCAATGCTATGGCCTCCCTCAAATTCAATCTTACTACCAAGAACGTTGTCTCCGCAACTGTCGATGATTTATATCCATTTATGGATATTCCCACATTTTGCAGTGTTTGTATCATTGGTTGTATGCTTTCTTGACAAGGTGTCAGTGAGTTCACCTTTAACAGCCAGTCGTCGAGGTAGTGGTAGACATGTATCCCTCACCTTCTAAAGTGTGCTGCATCAAAGCAAGCAGTTTTGTAAAGACTCTGGAAATGTTATACCAAGGGGAACATCCTGGAACTGGTAACGTATCTCCCCTATGATGAATCTGAGAAATGTATTATGTCTGATGTGTGCAGGTATTTGTCTTTGTGGTCGACATGTAGTCCCCTTTCAATGAGTGTGGAATGAATTCTTGCTGTGTGGATGTCTGGGTCTTGAGTAACTTGTTCAGGAATCCAAGATCTAGAATAGGCCTTAAGTGTCCAATCCTAAGCAGAGTAAACCTCCACATTGATTTTTCTTTGGCACATTTTCTATTGCTCGATTTCCTAAGAGGGCCCCCAAACTCCTGTTGTAGGAGAGTTCATTCCTTGGTGCAAGCTCTTCCTCTTGGTTTTACCCTTGGTGGTATGTGTAAGCGCTCTATGCAATAGCCATGCAGAGTACCCATTTGTCACATGAAACAGCTCCCCACTTCTGGTGTTGTGTGCTGGTGCACTTCCTTCAAAGTCAATTGCAGTTGGTCATGATCATCTTGGAGTTTGGTCCCCTCGCCTGACCCTGCCTCTATAGGCTTTGTGAGGTACTGCTACTCTTTAGTCCCAATCTGTGCATATATCTGCGGTTTGAAGGTTTCTGGGACACTGCACTGAAAACCTCCCAGTCCACTGGTTCTGTTAGGAGGGTTGACTTAACTCCAAAAGGCCATCTAAACTGTTTGAAACATGATACTTGCCATTAGGAATGGTTTCTCACGATGGTGCCTGTATACATCGGTCTGTTAGCTAGGTCTGCTGCAACTAATGCAAATCTTAAGCAGGTGCAAACTACAGTCTCTCCCTCCTCCATTACCGCATTAGCTCTCTGCAAATCAGCTCTTCCAACTCTCGCACCAGGTCATATCCATTTCTCTTTAGGAGGGCATTTGACTTGGCTATGCACCATTGTGTGTGTGGCTGCCCTCTATTCTGCTTCCATCTCCACTTTTACTCTGCTTATCTCAGGAGTCTACAACCTTTCTTATAAAGAAAGCTACTTCTGATGTGTGAGAATTGCCGTGGGCTACTGAATGCCAAGTAACGTACGCATTGTTACCAGACACCCCCACGCCTATCTTCATTGACTGTAAATCTAATGTTCATGTAGCCCGAGACTATGGTTTGAACAAAACACTGACTAGGGTACTATGATAGGGCTGTCATGTGCGTCAGTGAGCGTAGGGTATGTGGGGTGTATGACGTGTGTGAATTAATGAGATAATTGTATGGGTGACTGAAGAGCCTGTTTAGTAGGTAATTATGGCACAGAACATATCTTTCGCCATATGTGGCACCGTTACATGTACAGCATAAACATATAATCTTTAAGTGGGAGAAACTTAAAGTGCAGAAAATGTTCTGCAACATTTTTCATAATAAGGAACATTTTTCTGCAGTTGACAGGATTTTTATGCACTTTAAATTTCTCTCATATTTTATAAAATGGCAATTTTTCAGTTATAAATATGACAGCTTGTCTACCAGCCTCTGGGTGCAAGATGCTTCTTGTATGTAAATTAGACACTTTGAAATAGGAGCAAATTCAACTAAAGGAGTTAACTTTGTTTATATGCATTATGCAGAACTCATGTTAATCTTCTCTAAATGTCAAAGTGTCTTTACAAACAGCAGGCATATTACTCCGTGGCCTGTAGACATGGTGACATTTATAACAGGACAAAAACAGTAATTTGTTCAAATGTGAGGAATTTAAACTGAAGAAGCATGCTTCACAAAGCATTACGACTTAATTGGCGTAATTTAAAGTACAGAAAAACATTAAGACAATGTTTTGCGGAAACTTTTCACTGGAATTTCCCCAGTTTAAAAAAAATGACTTTCAGTTATAAATATGGCACTGGATCTACCAGCCAGTGGGAGCACAATGCCTGCTGTTTGTAAACAAGACATTAAAAAAGGGAGAAAATTAAAATTAAGAGATAACTTAATCATTAGGTAACCTCATTTTGATTTTTCCTCATTTAAAAACATTCAGAAATATCTTTGTTCTCAAGCTCCAATATTGAGTTGAGAACGACTACTATTTAAGAGTTAAACACCTCAGTGCTTCAGTTCTGAACCTCTGTGACCCACGTGGGTCATAAATCTGAGTGGAGCACTGCTCATTGTCAGGCTCTGCTATCTGATAATAATGTAAAATAAACATAGCCTTTCCATAACTTTAAAAAGATAAGCCAACACTCATTTGTTGCAGATCTCAGTTAAAAAGGAACTCAAGGCTAGGAGCCAGTCTGAAGGTTACTGCAAGCTACTGGTAGCTCACGATCAACTGGTTGGAGACACCTGCCTTATCTGGTGGCAGTGCCGTGCATGTCAGAATGCTGGTTCCCTTTTTCACTGTGGCCACTACAATTGAATCAGCTGTGATGTTGCCATAATATAAGATGGGTCTTGTCAGGAACTTTTTTACTTCTTTTCCACCCTCAGTGTTACAGCTTTGAAACAGGCTGGATACTTGAAAGCTTTTTCTCTCTGATCCAGAATGCTTGGCAGCATACACAAGCACTGGTTCTTTTCCTGAGAGGGGAGGAGGGTTTCCAGAAGGAAAAATGTTCCTCCTCTAGATACCCCATATGTATTGACTGCCCTCTTTATTAGAGCATTGCAGATAGTGATGTTTTCGTGGGGCAACAGCCTCGCGGTATAAGTGTAGATACGCTCTTCTGGTGAATGTGTCCAGGTCTTGCCAGTCACAATCTGTTGATTCAAGGAGCTTAATGGAACCTTGTTTGTAGTGCTCTTCCTTTTCATACAATGATCAATGCTCCTCTTTTTGAGCTTTGCTGCAATGATAAAAAATATTCTACCTATCGCAGCTAGAATTTTCAATTTTATAAAGGACTTAGCGGCGAGGATTATGCATTTCTTTCTTTGCTGTTTATTATTGCATTTTTTACAGCAATCAAGCAAAATTAAATTTTAACAAATTGCATTTTTCGACATTCTTTCTACATCACATTATCTGTACCAATCACCATGCTTCTGGCACGATATAACAATGTTCCATCATTTTAAATCTTCTTTCTTTGCCTAGACCACTGAACTGCATTCCTTGAACAAGTTCTTAGAACGGTTACCAATGGTTCAACAGGAATAACTGTAACATGTCCTTTTGAAGCAACGAATCAGTGATGGAACCATCTGCCTGTAACATCCAAAGGAACTAACGACTACAGATTAACCTGCCCATTGATTCCTATTCTTGCTTCTAATCAGTGCCTCGAAGAGAACCAGAGAAATATGCATAGTTTTCAAACAACAACATAGTGAGCCACAGAAGTGTAGTACAAACTTAGGGTGGGTCATAATATTCATTCAAAGACATTTTAATGTGTCAATTCCTTAGGGTGGGATAAACCTCGCCTCAGTCCTTAATAGAAATGAAAACTCTAGACGCAATAGCTAGAAATGTTTTTATGCTTTGCCAGACCGGAGGCTTTGGATTAGGTTTGTTTAAAGCTGTTCCAACACCACTATGGCAACATGCAGTACTTGTGAGTAATAGAACGTCTTGAAGGCAGATTCTGAAGACCGATCTGCTGTTCTCATAATGTCAAGCAACTGGGTGTCTAACAAGTACGACTTAGAAGCCATTGCTCCCCTTACTGAGTGGGCGAAGGCATTGGGTTAAATGGCTTTTGGAAAAAGTTGTCCCCCAATGGACGGTCGCAATTCCCTACTGCAGTCCTTGTATTCTTTCAGACACTGTTCAATGCAGAGTTTTGGATTGTGGGGGAAACTTGAATAGATAATCTGTTTTGAGCAGGTTTTCATTCTCCTAGATAAAGTTAAAAAAAAAAACCTTATTTGGGGAAAATACTCTGGTATGCCTAACAGCTTCACATCGGACACTAGTGCAGGACACTAGACAAAGGAGCATTGTCATTTTTGCTGAAAGTTGTTTCCAGGATAGGTCTGAATTGGGAGGCTATTTTTACAAGAACGTAAGAACCACATTCAACTCCCAGAGGGAGGATTAGCCAAGCAGATGCCTTTCATGGCCTTTTAAAAGAGGATAGCCCCCTACTGGTTTTGCGTCAATCAACGCATGACCTGCATAAATTGCAGAACAGTTGTTCACTGAGGAATAGGCTAGCCCTGAAGATTCTAACTTGGCTAGGAAATTGAGGACAAAGGTAATGGAGGCTCCCAAGGGATCCAGACTCTGTTTGCTGCACTAACCCAGCAATCTTTGCCATGCTGAAGCAAAAAGCTTGTGAATGGAGTCATACCAAGCGCGCAAAATGAAAGATTAAGTGTTCCCAAAAGGCCCCAACCCCACAGTCTGGACCCTGACTCAATGACTATGCCTGGATGTGAGACGAAAATTGCTATGTTTCGCCAGACTGCCAAGTGGTTGAGCCATCACTGAAGTTCTGACTTGGTCTCTAGGATAAACTCACTACCTCTGAATAGTACAAAGCTCGTTGAAGGTGTTTGGTCTTCAGGCACTGTCGAGCCCTGTAGTGCAAAGGGACCGGTAAGATCGCATGTATTGATGATGCCAGTAGACCCACTATCTGGACGAGAACTCAGAGGAAGACCCTGCCATGGTGAAGAGTGGATGGAATGTTTGTTTTGATGCTTATAAAGCGCTCGAATGCCGAGGCGTCTTGGCACTGAGGTGTGAACAGAGAGACATTGTGATTAGAGGCCTATGCAGCTATAAACAGCCAGCTTTTCAAACTCTTCCTAAAAAGTTGATCGTTGGATTGAAGCTTCATAGGAAGATGCAGTTTTTCCAGAGATTGGCCGCAACGTGTGTAATGGAACGGCCCCCCCCATCTTGCCAGTCTAACCTTTGTAGTTTTAATAAGACCTAGATCGGCCGATCTATGGGTACGTGGAGGTACACCGCCTCCATAAATTGCCTTATGCGCGAGACTTTTGAATTCAATGCGCTGTTTAAGGGGCAACTAATGAAGAGATTTAATTCCTTCCGAGGTTGGCTGTCCTCTAAGAATGTTTAGTAGAAGTCTAGCTGCCGCATTTTGAAGGGATTGCAATTGAAATTTATTGATTCCCATAAATAGAGCGTTACAGTAGTCCAGTTTGGATAGAAAAAGAACTACTGTCACTGTCTTTTGAAGCTCTTGGGTGATAAAAGGGAAAATCTTCCTCAAGATTTTTAAGAGAAAAAAACACGATGAGATAAGACTATTTATCTGGGATCCAAAATTCAATTTATCATCAAAGATAATCCCCAAATTCCTGCCCTTCGCTACTGGGTAGGAACAATCTCCGGCTTGGGTTGGCCACCAGGACCAGTTCCAACAGGGTTGGCTTGACCCAAACTCCAGCACTTCTGTCTTGTCTGTGTTTATTTTCAGATAGTTCTGACTCATCCAGGCCATAATCTCGGTGAGCCATGTGTGGAACCTGGCTGCTGTGGTCTCTAGCTGGTTGATGACCAAGATGACAAGTTGGGTGTCATAAGCGTACGAGACCTGAGCAAAGCCATGCCTCCTAACGAGATTGTTCAATCTTTACGTCACCCCTTTGGCCATAGTCTGGAAAGGGCAACCCCCTGTGGAACAACACAAGGAAGGTGGAAAATGCTCGACTTCATGCCATCCCAGAATAGCCTATGCTCCCTGGCCTCCAGAAAGGAGGTCAGGAGGGCAAGTGCGGCCCCCTCTACCCCAATACTCCTCAGCAGCTGCACCAAGATGGTATGGTTTACGGTGTCAAACGCGGCTGATAGATCAAGGAGCACGAGGACCACCCTACCACCCTCCTCCACTACCCTGTGAATCTCTTCAGCTGCAAGGATTGAGGAAGACTCGGTGGAATGGTGCGAGCAGAAGCAGTGTTGTGAGGTGTCCAGCAGATTGTTGTCATCGAGGTATTTGGTCAATGCTGTATTCAGTTTTTTCTCTAAAACCTTAGCCATGATTGGTAGGCAGGTAAACAGGCGGTAATTCTTAGGGTCATTAGGGTCTAGGCTAGGTTTCTTCAGGAGAGGTGAAATAGATGCCAATTTCAGATAACAACCCGAGGTTAGAACTTGGTTCAGAATTGGGGTGAGATTTTCACAGATCTCATGGGTGTCTTCATGCATAATGGAAGGGGGGCAGGGGTCAATGGAGGCGCCAGATTTTATAGCTCTGTCCATCACCACCCCCTTTTGTACCGCTTTGGCCGCCATAAGTGTGGCAGGGTATGCTCAGACATGAGTCCCTTGCTCACTTTGCCACTGGATTCAAGCAAGCCGGGCTGAAGACGGCTGTAATGCCAGAAACCGGTCCTCGGAAGCTTGTTTCCGGTCAAGGAAAGGCATGGCTTGGCAGTTCGGGCTGGACTGTTCCCATGAGGCACAGGGTCAGACTGATTTGCATATAGCCATGTCTGAACATGGGTGGCAGAGTGGGCTAAAGAACGGTGATGGATCAAACCCAGATCTTTTGACTGGGTGTGAGTGTTTGATTGGTTCAGATGCTCCGTCCATCACCACCCCTTTTGTACAGATTTTATAGAAAGCAGATGTTTATGTACTTCAGCACTATTCATCGGCTGAAAGCAAGTTAACCTACAGTGGGAACGTACCACAGGTATACTTCTCTCCTGTGGTCCCGGGGCATTTAAGAAATCATTATAGATTCGTTGCACCTTCTCTTGAAAATGCCCGGTCAGTTTAGCACATAGGGCCTGATAAGGCTTAAAAGCATCGTTATGCTGGGGTTTGGTTAACATATTGACAGATTTAAACAGTTCCTTTGTGGAGTTACCCGCCTCCTTTACTTTTGTAGTAAAGAACTGTGTTTTTGCAGCTAGGATTGCCCAAGTTATAATGTAAGATTGTGTGATTATAAATACGTTTCTTTTCCTTTCAGTAGTCTTGCCTCCAAAGCCGCTCTGCTCTTGTACAGCTTATCTTTAAGCATTTAAGTTCTGGGGTGTACCAAGGAGACGTGGTCTCAACTCTTTTGACTGTCACAAGTTTCAATGGCACAACCTGGTCGGCTGCTGACAACATCCAATCATTTAGCTGTCGGACTGCCCCATTGTTGTCTGTGTCTATAGTAGTTGGAAACACATCGAGGGCAGACTCGAAATCGCCATCCTTCAATTTGTTCCACCGCCTAGCTAATACCTCAGATGGTTTAGGTTGTGGTTTTAGGTGGATCGGCGTGGTTTTAAGATTAAAATATATGGCCTCATGGTCGGTCCACGGCAGGGCTAATAGATTGGTTAAATTGAGATCAGGATTGCTCGTAAAGATCCCATCTAGCGTATGTCCCGCCTTGTGCGTGGATTCAGTTATTAATTGGTTGAAGCTGAAAGCTTCAAGATTATCTAGCAGGCTGACGGTGATTATCTAGCAGGCTGACGGTATCTGTATTGCTTTTGGACTCTAGATGGTAATAAAAATCCCCAAGAATTTTAAGGGGATGCGAATCTGTATATGATTCTAGAAGCAACAATACGGCTTGGGAAAAAACGTTTTTTGGTGCCAGTGGGTGGACGATCGATCAGTATACCATGAAAAGTCTGAAGGTTATTGATCTTTATACAAAAGTGGAATGCTTATACAGGCAGGGCGGATATAGTCTCCACCTGTACTTTGAAGCGGTCACGATAGATAATCGATATGCCCCCCTTTTGCCAGTCACTCTATCCTGTGAAAAGAGATAGAATGGCGATGTTCCAATCTGACACTGCTGTGGTATCTGTCTAAGTTTCAATTATGAAAATTAAATCTGATGAAGAGAGTTGGATTAGATCTTACAGCTCATGTGTACGCTTAACTACAGAGCGGGCATTGAGCAGCAAGCATTTGGCTCACTCTACTGAATCTGCCCTATGGTCCCCAATCATCCTGTCCATATCCTTGTCTCCGCTCATTTTTTCTGCTGTTTCTGTCAGGGGCAGATTCCTTTGCCTCCCACCTTTTCCCTGATATGTTTGTAGATATGGGGGCCAGAAAGGGGTTTGTGGTTAATTTTAGAAGAACAATGAGAGCATAGAGTCTCCGTCTCTTTGTAGGAGATCATATTCTGAGGGGCACACGTGTTTCCTTGCAAATTGAGCAATGTTTCCTACCGTAGGTGTGGTGTCCGGTTTGACCAGGGGTCCTGGCGCTGGTCGCACTCCGGGGACAGATGGGCTTGCCTTTGGCGCGCCCGCTGCGTGCGCCCGCTTCGCGGACGTTTCAGCGTGCAAGATATGGTGGTGACTGTTAAAAAAAACTCAAGCATCAACCCCAGTGCAGTCCCGCCTAACTTCCGGGTACCGTAGGGGCCAAACGCTGAGCTGTTGGTGATTTTTAACAAAGTGCAGGTTAAAAGAAGATACGATGTGCAAATATTAGTATAAATGTAAGTAGCCAGTATTTAATGCAGCCAAGTTAGCGCAAACTTGTTAAAACACAGTAGTTCGGCAATTTTAGCAGTTACGGTGCAATTTACACAATGCAAACGCGGGAATTCAAACAAAAGAGCAACCGGCCGAGACTAATGCCCAGCCGTCAGTCTCTTTCTGGACCACTTTCAGTTTGTAATGGAGAAGAGAAAGCGATGCTGATGAGTCTATCTGAAAGCCTAGGAACTCTATGCACTGAGAGGGAGTAGGGAGGAATGTTCTCGTTCATTAGGAAACGTAGGTCTTGGAGTAACTGATTTGCCTAGTTCAGGTGTTTAACCACCAGGTACAGCATCTTGGTAAAGCATCATGGGGCAGAAAAAAGGGCGAAGGGAAGGGCTCTAAAGTCGTATCACTGGCCGTCCCAGGCAAATTGTAGAAATTTCAGGTGAGGCAGGAAAATGGTTATCGAGAGGTACATGCCTTTCAGGTTGAGACAGACCATCCAATCAGTCTCTGAGGAGGCCTCCATTTTGAAACGGTGATAGAGGATCCAGCCGTTGAACTCCCATAGATTAGTGATAAAAAATGAACCGCCCCCTTAGTTACCACAAAGATGTTGCTGCAGAACCCGAAGGGATCGGAACAAGAAAGCCAAATGGCCTCTTTCTGTAACAGATGGAGGATGCCTTCTTGAATTAAGGACTGATCTTGTTGGGAAAAATAAAGAGGTTGGGGCGGGCGGTGGGGGTTGATCTGGAGTCCCATAGATCTCGATAATGTAGTCTGAGGTTGTCTCCAATACCCATGATTCATGCCCAAGGGATCTCTAGTTGGAGAGAAAAAGCCCCGTCCTGCCCCCACAGATAACAGATGATGGATGAAGAAGGCTAAGGTGCCCGAACCTGAGATGTAATTTCCTTTAGAAAATAAGGAGCCCCATCTCATTTGTAACGCCCCTGGCTCTGTTGGAGTAGAGGGTGGTTCTCGAAGAATCAGCATGGTTGCAGCCTCTGTTGCGGAAGGGCCCTGTTGGTTCTGAAGGCCGGATGAACACCCTCTATATCAGCCAGCCCGGACAAAAAGGTTCCGATTATGAAACACCCTGCAGAGAGATGACTGGCCCTTGGCAAGAACAGTCAATGTGTAGAAGAATGTGCCCGGATCCTTTACAAACAAGTTCCTGAAGGGAAGGCTGTTGGCTTTTGGGACTGTCTCTACGGTGGCCAGTGCAGTCAATTTGGGATACATTCTTATGAGGACAGATCATCTGCGTTCAACTGTACTTGCGAATATGGCCGTGGACAGCCAGCAACCGTAGGATGCAGAGCCCAGTCGAAAGAGCAGAGATTAATAATGGAGTCTAGGTCGATGTCCAAAGAATTTGGAGGTTCCAGGGGCAGTGAGAGGAAAGGTTTGGACTTGTGGGCCGGAGAATCGTCCAAGTTGGATGTGAGCCTCATCAGTGTCAGCATTTTTTGGCGGCAAAGGGAATGCAGTATCACTACAGAAGGACTCCAGAATGGAGTATGCGTGGTTCGGGAGGCCAGGTCTGAGAGACGCGTGCCATGGTATCTGATATGTTTGGGTAACGGTCTTCTTGCATGTGTGCTGGGAGCCTGAGATTGTAGCGAGTGTAGGGTCATGGGAGGGTACCATAATATGCCCGTTTAGAGCATGTTTTTGTAAATGATGGGTTAAAGGCTGAAAAGCCACTGCCAGGACTCTAGTTACTAATACAAAAAATTCCCTGAGCACTCAAAATCAGTAAAGGAATGTCCATATAAATCCTTCTTCGAGAAATGTAAAGGTTCAGTCGGAACAGTCAGGTACGTATTATCTTCCAAAATTGTTTTATTTCAATGTTCCAATTTGAAATCCAGAGAAAACAGCTTCAATCCAAAGATGAACAGCCAACACTTGTTTCGTCTTGCTTAAATCTAGCATTTGACTCCTTCAGGGCTCTTGTAATGTCTGATCTTCTGGTCAATGTTCCTTCACATTGTACACTCAACCCAAGTCAAACTAAATTCCTCATATGCAGAAATAAATCCCTGAATACCCCGTCTCATTCAAGACTTAGGGCCATATGTATCAAGGCCAAATGGGTTTGCAAACGCCGAAATTCGCAGAAACCCACAGATTGAAAAGTTGTGTTGCACGTGCAAAAAGCGCAACCTACCCCTCCCTGAAGTTTATTGCGACTTCGCCATGGCGTAATGTGCTCATCTTTGTCTAGAACTTTAAGGGTCTTGGTCAGAAACTGTGCACATCTCACACCCCGCAGATTTGTGGTCTTTGGGTAGACAGGTTTTGCTGAGACCCTTTGACTATCCTTCTGGGATAACTTGTGGTGGCACTTAGGGCAAAACGTAAAGAAGGCATTCTCCATCGCTCTGTAGGCATATGTCTGATGTTATTGTGCGATATACCACCAGAAAGCAAACAGCATCTAACCTGTGTTTGTTTGGGGGGGGGGGCATGTGAGACCCAATTTCTGGATGGTGGACTACTACACAGCATATAAACCAAGAAAACATTCATTCTGCAAAACCCGAAGTCTCCCTTGTGCATGGTCAGCGCAAATGCTATTTATTCAATGATATACCCTCTTACAAGGTTTAGAATAGACTTCAAAAACCACTTTGATAGCAGATCCTGATTATGAACTTCACACTCAAGGGGTCAAGAGCAAGCAGACAGGCACTTTTGAAGTATACTGCGGCGGGAGGTCTTTTTCATGCTGGTGCACAGACCTAGGGATATGTACAGTGTATGCAGTGCTAGATTCTCACTTTCTCCGAGTGACTGGCTGTGGCAATTGACACTATACATGCGAATTATTACAAAGAACTACGGCATCAAATGCTCCACATATAGCGTGCTGAAAGCTGTACAGTGCTATTCCTCACTTGTTCCTCAGCAGTTAGGTCGATGGGTACATGTAGAGGACATTCAGTATTAGTACCTCCCTTTGCCCTTTCACAGTAATCTGTCCAGGAAAGAAGTTCAAACATCAATACTGCACTATCCCTTCACACACGAAAAGTCTATAGAAACCGGTTTGACAATCCTCACCCACTCCACACTGACAAAGTTCATGGAGCCATATGACAACTACTGTAGTTTGCTCTTAAGTATCCAGGTATGAGTATTAACAGTAAACATTAATGTGGCCCCTAACTGCCAAAGCTTTATTAGGAGTAAAATATTTAAGAGGGGAGTAGAAGGGTTTGAATTGCCCAACGGAATGAACAATGACCAGAGATTACTTTAAAATGCTCAGCAGCTGAATTCCAATGTTTGCTAGCTTGGAAAGAGAACGCTCAGCACCAAGGTTCAGATGAGTACAGGGTCAGTCCCTTATTTTTACCTATACAAGTGAACTTCACAAGCAAGTAGACATAAACCATCTTCTCCACCAACATTAGTCCGGAACCAAACCTGCAACAAGCATAGATGAAGCCAAGATTAGGGAAGAGCTCCTGAACAGCGGTTATATTCCTCTGCCTCTCCCTACGACATAGCTGAACAAATAATGCTTTTGGAAAAGCAGTAAACTTCATCTAGCGTATCCGGGACTACTATGCTTTTCAAACATCTCTCACCAATCACAGCCAACTATCTGGCCCAGGTGAGTTGAATTGTCTGAATGCTAAGTGTTGTGTACTGTACACAAAGGATCATACTTCTCTTGTCTATTGTATGCCTCAAGGCAAAACTCCTTAAGAAATACCAAGTGAACTTTCAAACGCACACTGATCACAATCAGACAAAAGGCCAGGCAATTTAACATTAACTCATGTATGGACCATGTGTTCCACTGGATGAAGGAGCTAAAGCAGCAATTTTGGTCCAGGAAGTAACCGACGTTTGAATGGCTTTTATTAAGCGTTTAGATCATGCTTTACCTAACACGGTCTTCGTTGTCACTGTTTTGGCACTAAATGCACTCGAGGGTATAACAGAGGGGTAGACCCTAGAAAGGATGCCTGCCATTTCCAACAACCACCTCTCAGTTTAAGCATACCAACACATTATTTGTCTCAATTTTCATGTATTTTTCGGCTGCTTGTGTTAAGAGGCCAGGTAAGAGATTGTGGTGCTTTCGAACACATTTCATAGTTGTCAGGGATCTGTTCCCCAGATTGTGTGGTTCTACACCAGATGAACCTGAAAAATACAAAAACAGGAGCTTCTGTGTGCTTGCTAAAAACTGAACAGAGGCACTGTTAACCATTGTCTAACAAACATGGAAGCAGAACGCTAGCAACCCCCTGCTTGCACCTCCATACACGATAAAGTTATGTAAGATACCAGTTGAAAGAAATGCTGAAGAGGACTACAACTTCAGGCCTAATATAATAACAGTACGTGGGGGGGGCTTGACATTACTCAGCATAATGTATTTTTAAGTAACCAAGATTCAAGTCATCTAAAATTAATATGTAGGATTTAGTCTTTAGGGATATATGATTGGAACGTATCTAGCATTCACTTTTTTCTATTCACCTTGCTTGCTTAATTATGGAGCTAATGGCCCACATTAATTGCAGATGAACAGAATACACATTATAAACCACTTCCAAGGGCCAAAGCAGTTATTAGAGACCCTAAGGTCTAGCCCTATAATGAGGGAGCGGCTCTCCAACAGCCGTAAACAGAGGATTATGTTGCCATTAGAACCTTCCACTCAGATGACAGTATGTTGCAAAATAAAGAGTGAGTGACAGAAAAGCAAGCATTGTAAAAATAAAATATAAAGAAGAGGGTTCAAGGGGCTTGGGGAGAAAGGGGGGTCTGCATCATCACCTGTAGAGATTTTCTTACAGGTTTGCCTAACTCCTAAAAAGTGTACCCACATGAGACACCTCAGTCTTCCTTCTGTTAGATTTCTTACGGTCCTAAAGGAATCTGAGTTTTTTCTACCAAATGTTTTAGAGAATCCATAAAGACTTCTCTTCTAGTGGCCACCAGGCCTCACTCTTTCAGAAACTTTAGCATGAGCCTGCTGCTACTTTCCAATCTTTCGTTTGCTTCCCCTCACGTCCACTTCCCCTCCCAAAGTTATTGTAACTCTCTAGTCTACACCAAAAAGTCTTCTCATTACTCCAAACAATCAGGTGGAGCTGAAACCATGTCTTGACACGTGCTTACTACTGCAACATAATGTACACTGCCAAGCAACTACAACCCTCCATTCCCATTCAACATCTTTAAATCCAATCTACCAATAAGCTTTCAAAACAATTGCGAATTCCTAGGAATAAAAGGCATTAAGTCATAAGTCAAATGTTTTTGTAGAGCGCACAATTCACCTTTCGGTCTCAGGGCGCTTAGCAGTACAGAACAACCACCATGACAGAGACTAGGTACTGGTGATGCAATTAATTATTTTGGGAAAAGCCATGTTTTTAGATTTTTTTCTAAACGACTGGTGGTTGGTGATTAACATGAGATGGGGGTAGTTTATTCCAGAGTTGAGGAGCCACATAGGAAAAGGACCGACATCCATTACGCGATGTCTGAGCTCTTGGCTGAACCAGGAGAGAGTTTTTGTACTTTATCTTAATGATCTAGTAGGACGATACCAGACCAGCTTTTTTTGCAAGGTATGAGGGTCCGGTGCTGTAAAGGAGTTTGTGGGTCAGACTTAGTACTTTAAAATGGCTTCTCTGGCGGATTGTCAACCAGTGCAGTTTCTTGAGACTTGAGGTGGAGGCTGATCTAGGGGGCAACCCCAGCACCAGTCTCGCCGCACATTCTGCAGCGTTTGTAATTTAGAGAGTAGACACTCTTGATTGTTGCAAACAGAGCGTTGCCGTAATCCAGGCGACTTATAATTAGACCTTGCACCAGTGGCTTTCTGGTTTCTAAAGGTAAACATTTACATTTTTTTCACAATTTATGCATGATCCCATAACAGACGCCGGATAGTTGACTGATATGGGTTTTCATAGAGAGAGAACAGTATCATGATTCCCAGGCCGCGTACCACCTCCTTAGGTACGGGGCAGGATCCCAATTCTAGGGGTCGCCAATCCTGTGCCCAGACTTCATTAGCGTTACCAAACAGAATAATTTCCGTTTTACTGCAGTTGAGTTGGAGTTTGTTGTCACACATCCATTTGCTGATGTCAATCATACACTCTCTAAATCTGGCACAGGTTTAAGAAAAATCAGAGTTGCAGGCGATAACCACTTGAGTGTTGTCGGCATACGACACTGTTGTGAAACCATATGATTTGATTATATTGGCCAACTGGGTTAGATATATGTTAAATAACTTGGGGCTAAGGATTGACCCCTGGGGCACTCCTACTGTAAGAGGCCGACTACTAGATACGAGAGTGTCGACCTTAATGGAGGTAAGGCGATCCGCAAGATAATTTTCGAACCAGGATAGGGCCTTACCTCTGACACCTATCTCCCACAGCCGATGTTTCAGGATGCTGTGGGAGATGGTATCAAAGGCAGCTGACAAATCCAGTAGAACAAGAATTGCAGAATCGCCTTTATCTAGTGTAAGTCTAATGTTATCCACGATCTCCATGACAGCTGTTTCTGTGCCATGGGCGGCGCGGAACCCCGACTGGGAGGGGCCCAGAAGCTAATGCGTATCAATGTAGGAGGTGAGACGCTTGTTCACCAAGTTTTCCAATACTTTCCCAAAGTAGGGAAGTAAAGAAAAAAAACGGTAGTTGGTAGGGAGAGTGGGGTCACTGGAGTTTTTTTTTTTTTAAATAGGCTTGACCAGAGCGTGCTTCCAACTACTAGGTATAAGGACTAGCTCAAAGGAGGTGTTAAAAGATATTAGTAAGGGAGCTGGCCAGCAGCGGAAGTATCTCCTTGCAATTCCGGGGAGACAAAAGGTCGGTAGGGGAACCAGATTTAATTTTCATAAGGCCTTCCAGAACTTCAGAGGTGGTCGTGGGATCAAATTCTGTAAGATATGGTGCATTCGAGGCTACATTAACGGTGAGATTTGAAGGAGGATTGTTACCGTTTTGTAGTGAGTCTTGGCTGATATCCGGAAATGCTGAATAGATTAATTTAATTTTGTTCTCAAACTAGGAAGACAACGAGTTTACCCATTCCAGAGTAGGGATAAATACTGATTGTTCCACCTGGGGAGCAGTAAATTAATTCAGTAATTTATAAAGCTCTTTACTTGAATGGGCCGCTTTATTTATTCTTTGAGTGAGGTAAAGTTTTTTAGCCAATTTTATATTTTTTATATAATTAGAGTGTGCCAGTTTATAATTCTCACGATTCTCGAGTGTTCTGATTTTCCTCCACAGGCGTTCTGCTAATCAGCTTTTCTTTTTTTAGGGCAGCAGTGAACCAAGGGGACGCAATGGTTTTTGATTTTACACTGGTTTCAGGTATAATTTTATCCAGAGTTTCCCCAATGGAGGTCTCTAACTGGGTTAGCATTTGTTCAACCTTGTTAGATTGTTCAGTAAGAGGTTTAAAGTGAGTCGAAAAAGCCTCCAGGGTCATTTTACGCCAAGGTCGGATTAAAGCTGTTTTTTATGGTTTCTAAGACTCGACCCATTTGGTTTAGGAAAACTGAATTTTAAAAGAAAATGATCAGTCCAGATCATTGATAGCGGAGCTTCGTTGATTAGTTTAGGCAGATTGGTGAAAATGAAGTCCACGGTGTGTCCGGCCTGGTGTGTTGGTCCAGTTACCCTTTGAGTAAGACCTAAGGTTTCCATAGTGGTGATCAGGTGGCTGGTGTCTGGGTCTAGGGATAATTCTGCATGATGATTAAAATCTAATAAAATAAAATTATCCGTTGCCAACACACGTGAAGCTATAATTTCTAAAAGATTATTAACAAATTTGGACTCCCGGTGGGTCTATATACCAGGGCTGCTCTCCCCAATTTAACCTTTTAAGCTTCATATTAATAATCAGTACTTCGAACATGGGGTTAGAAAAAGATTCTAACATGATCTCAATGGGGGCTTTGGCTGCTACTGCAATGCCTCCTCCTCGATTTCCTTCTCTATCCCGCCTTATCAAATGATATTCCTGGGGGAAAGCAATGGTTATATCTGGTGAGGCTTGGCTGTGTAGCCATGTTTCAGTGAAGAAACAGATATCCGGTTTTTCACTCACTAGAAGGCTCCACAGCTCAAGTGCATGTTTTGGTATTGATCTGGTGTTGATATACAAAGCTGAGAGGAGTTTGGCCTCCATTTTAGTGTTAGAACTCGACTTTTCAAGGGAATTGGCTCTGAATATAATTTGCGGATGGATCTTAGTCTTAGTTGTAAGGCGTGGGAGTTCTTTTGAAAAATGAGATGGTGCGGGTAGGGTCTCCTGTTTTGCTAAAGTGTTACGAGTGTTTAAGGAGATTAACTCCTGTCTGGTGTAATGCAACATAATAAAGAAACAACACACTTACCCAAGAGGCGTAAATATTAAACCAGGGGTCTGGGCGGCATTAAATATGGAATGCACCAACATCGAACATGTGATCTGAACTCAATCATAAGCGATTCTAGAAATTCCATTAGAAACCAGCTTTTCTGCCTGGCTTTCAAACGAATTCCAGCTGGGTGGTCCAAAGGTCACAACTAAAAAAATTACGTAACACCTTTTTCCATTTCGCCTGCCCTGACCGCAACATTTCCTCTAATAAATCTATACCTTTTTTCCCATCCTCAGCACTATGAAGTAGACAAAATGCAGCAGGATTAACTTTTGAAAATCTTTAAATAAGTAATGCAAAGTCTTGACTCATCTATAGGAGGGAACTCTTAAACATGGGGACCAGTGCAGTGCTCAATGGCCTATGTGCCTACGGATTAGAACGCAACTCTCAGTACTTTAAAACCGTATATGCAGTATCCATAGCTTTAGGTGCAACTGTTGGGGGGGTCTTCCTTTTGATGGTCTGCATGTGTTGCAGATTCTAAAACAGACAGGAGGCGAGAGCTGGGTTGGCACCATTAAAAAAGTAAACCTTAGACAGAAAGAGTGTCATAATTGCTGAAAGTCAATGTGAAAAAGAACAGGAGCCCAAAGACACGATTTATGGTGTAGAGCTAAAAAAAAAAATTCAGTTTTCACATCCTTCTACATGGGAGGCCCTACTGCTGCTTTGGTGTCCAGAAGGACTCCCAAGTTCCTTACTAGAAATACAGTGGACCAGAGAAAAAGCTGAGGAGTTCATGTTTCTAGACACAAAAAGCATGGCTTTACCTTAAGCACCATATATACTATTTGTGATGGATTTAGATTAAGGAATTACAGCTCACTCAATCAAGTAAACCGGAATCGAAATAGTTTTGTTCTAAGTCGTTGGTGCAAAAAAGGTACGAGTAGCATACTATCCTACAACTGATTATAATAAAAAAAAACACCATCAAGGAAGGATTCAGGTAATTGGCTAGATTTTTAGATGTGGACAATTAAACAAGGCCACAGAGATGTGGTCTGTGGCATTCGACAATGCGTCTTATACAGGGAGTTTGGGAAGGTACAAACTAAAATGTCTACCTACACCAGGGACTCCCGAGCCTCACCTGCTCCACTGTGACAGGATCCCCTGTAATGTCCATCCAATGCCAGACAAGCCAGTACATGTAAGGGGCCAGTACATGTAAGGGGACACAACATGACACGTCCACCTATAAGAACGCCCGAGCCTCACCCGCTTAATGGTGAAATGATCCCCCCGTGAAGGATATCCAGCACCACACACGCTAGTACACGTAAGGAGTCACATGACATATCCACCTATGATACCCCAACCCCCCCCCCACCCCTACCACCAACGAGCCTCATCAGCTCCACGGTGACAGATCCCTTGTACAGGCTATTCAGTACCACACAGGCCAGTACATGTAAGGGGGCACAACATGACACGTCCACCTATAATAACCACCGAACCTCACCCCTTCTTCATGGTGGAATGGTCCCCTGTGAAGACTATGCAGTACCACACAGACCATTACATGTAAGGAGGCATATGACACATCCACCTATGATACCTCTGCCCCCCCCCCCTTGCCTCATAAGCTCCACGGCGACAGATCCCTTGTAAAGGCTTTTCAGTACCACACAGGCCAGTACATGTAAGGGGGCACAACATGACACGTCCACCTATGATAACCCCCATCAATCACCTGCTGCGCCAAGGTGACAGGTCCCTTGTACAGGCTATTCAGTACCACACAGGCCAGTACATGTAAGGGGGCACAACATGACACGTCCACCTATAATAACCACCGAACCTCACCCCTTCTTCATGGTGGCATGGTCCCCTGTGAAGGCTATGCAGTACCACACAGACCATTACATGTAAGGAGGCATATGACATATCCACCTATGATACCTCTGCCCCCCCACCTTGCCTCAAGCTCCACGGCGACAGATCCCTTGTAAAGGCTTTTCAGTACCACACAGGCCAGTACATGTAAGGGGGCACAACATGACACGTCCACTTACAATAACCCCCATCCATCAAGTGCTCGAAGGTGACAGATCCCTTGTGAAAGATGTCCAGTACCACACACGCCAGTACATGTAAGGAGGCACATGACATATCCACCTATGATACCCCAACCCCCCCCCCACCCCTACCACCAACGAGCCTCATCAGCTCCACGGTGACAGATCCCTTGTACAGGCTATTCAGTACCACACAGGCCAGTACATGTAAGGGGGCACAACATGACACGTCCACCTATAATAACCACCGAACCTCACCCCTTCTTCATGGTGGAATGGTCCCCTGTGAAGACTATGCAGTACCACACAGACCATTACATGTAAGGAGGCATATGACACATCCACCTATGATACCTCTGCCCCCCCCCCCCTTGCCTCATAAGCTCCACGGCGACAGATCCCTTGTAAAGGCTTTTCAGTACCACACAGGCCAGTACATGTAAGGGGGCACAACATGACACGTCCACCTATGATAACCCCCATCAATCACCTGCTGCGCCAAGGTGACAGGTCCCTTGTACAGGCTATTCAGTACCACACAGGCCAGTACATGTAAGGGGGCACAACATGACACGTCCACCTATAATAACCACCGAACCTCACCCCTTCTTCATGGTGGCATGGTCCCCTGTGAAGGCTATGCAGTACCACACAGACCATTACATGTAAGGAGGCATATGACATATCCACCTATGATACCTCTGCCCCCCCACCTTGCCTCAAGCTCCACGGCGACAGATCCCTTGTAAAGGCTTTTCAGTACCACACAGGCCAGTACATGTAAGGGGGCACAACATGACACGTCCACTTACAATAACCCCCATCCATCAAGTGCTCGAAGGTGACAGATCCCTTGTGAAAGATGTCCAGTACCACACACGCCAGTACATGTAAGGAGGCACATGACATATCCACCTATGATACCCCTGCCCCCCTCCCCAGTGACGGATCCCCTGTGAAGGCCATCCAGTACCACACAGACCAGCACATGCACCGGGACACACACTGACACTTCCCCCTACAAACCCCCGAGCCTCACCTGCTCGACGGTGGCCGGGTCCATGGCCTCCACGCGGGCCGCCGCCGTCTCGTACTCATCCTCGCTGTTGTAGCCGGCGCCCCCCTCCTCCTCGAGCTGCTGGGGGCTGGCTCCGCCGGTGCCCACCCCCTGCTGCTGCTGCCGCCGCTGCCTCTTGCTGTGCCCGGGCCCGGAGCAGCAGCCTCCTCCTCCGCCCCCGACTCCGTCTCCCTGGCCGGCCCCGCCGGAGCCCCCCACCGAGGCCCCTCCGCCCGCCGAGGCCTGCTGCCCGCCCGTGACCGGGCCCCAGCGCGGCGGCGGGGAGACCCGGGAGCGGGCGGAGCCGCGGGGGTGGGCCTCGGGGCCGCCTCCGCCCGAGCCCCCGCCGCCCCGCTCCCCCTCCTCGGCGGCCGCCGGCTTCTTCTTGGGGAGGATGGTCATGGCGCGCGGTCAGCGGCGCCCTGAGGTATCCGCTAGGACCGGGACCGAGGCCGTGGCCTTCCAGCCGGCGCGCGCCGCCGCCAACCGTCAGAGCCGCGCGCCGCCGCCAACTCCCGGCTCCACACGCGCGCCGTCGCCGCACCCGCGCCCTGCCCGGCGCGCGCTGTCACTGCTGACAACACCCCCCCTGCCCGCCCGTCCGCCGCGCGCCGCTCTCCGAGCTGTCTGCCCCCTGACCTCCTCGGGGCGCGCGAGCAGCCCGTCACACTGTCCTCGCGCACCCGTGTCACGCGCGCCGCTGACGCCGCCGGTGCACGCCTCGCTGCCCTCCAGGAGCCCTCTTCCCTCCCCCCCGCTACGGCCCCTTTGTTCTCTATCTGCCGCCCCCCACCACCCGCTGTTTCCCCTCGGACTAGACTACCGGGAGTTGGAAGGGGGAAGGAAGACTGCAAGAATATCAACAAACAGCTGACGGGCCGGCCGCGCTGACGTCACGTCCGGCGCGAGCGTCAACGCGTCCCTTAGATGGACTCTGTTGTTGTTATTTTTTTTAATCAGCTGTGCATCGACATAGAGAACAGACTCGGCGTCAGAGTCTGTCGCGAGCGAGCGCGGAATGCTATTGGTGCTTCGGAGCAGCGCGAGGGAGGGTGCGAGTGAAAGTGAAGACAGACTGCCGCCCCGCCTTGAGTGGATCGAGACAGAAGAAGACATCTCTGTTGATTCAAGGGAAATAAAACGTAAACAAAACCACCAAGGCTTCATGTGTAAAGAAACCAGTGCATTAGCCGTGTTGTACCTAGGGAAATGAGAATAGTCATTACTTCAAATAGTTGAAGTACAAATTGATATTTTTTAATATTTCACCGAAACAATCAGCATACAAGGTCAATGCAGCCCCTGTGGGACTGAATGTTAATCTAATGACAGACCAGGTACACCTTTCTATGTTAAAAATAGAGTCAAGCATTTATTTAATCAGTTTAGTCAAGCAGCAGCCATTTCCAAATTTATCTACTAATGTAAATAGAACTATGTTTCCCAACTGTATTTTTTTTTAAATTTATTTAATGCATTTTTATATAGAGCTGACTTTACCCGAAGGTGTCAGAGCTCTCTACAATAGAACCAGGTAAGCTAAATGAGAGAAATGTTAAAAAATAGACCGTTACAAAAATAAACAGGAGACTAGAAGAGGTAGGGTAAAACCATAGAAGGCAAGAGCACAATATCAAACGCAGCAAGAAAGGGTGAGGAATGTACAAGAAAAAATATTACACATTTACACTGATGAACAAACTTCCTAGAGAGATCTGAAAATGAAGGTATTAGTTCTGAAAGTGTCTTTGGAAGAGAAGAGATTTGAGGTCAGCTTTGAAGATCCGGGTAGAGGTGGTGGCACGGAGCAATGGAGGAAGCGAGTTCCAGATTCTCACCGCATTACCTGAGAACGATTGAGCCATCGATCTTTCCCTTTTGAAGGAGGGAGGCTCAAGCCAAAACTTTTCTGCATTCTGAGAAAGTCTCGAGCCTCCAGACATTTTCAGTTTATTCGCCAGGTAACAAGGGGAGGAATTGTGCAAGGCTTTGTGGAACTGTGGCGTCCTCCTCAGCCTGGGTACTTGCCAATGACTACGCCAAACACGGAGCTTAGAATAATATGTCTTTATTCTGTGTGTAACTGCAAATACAACATTCACATACATGCCAACCTTTTAGAACAGGTAAGGGGGAGAGTGAAAAAAATAACATTTGCAGAATGTATTTCCTCTATTGAATTCTAGTGGGTCAGATGGAATTTTAGACAGAATTAAACTATTTTTGGCTTACAAAATCGAGTCTCCTGCTTGAATCAGGTCTATTGGCATTTATGCATTCTAACCCTGCATTCACTTCACTAAGCTCTAACGCTTATGTCACAGTTCTACAGAGTTCATCAGGAGCCACAGGGGTTCTGTCATTGCTAACTCACACAAAACCTTTCCCACTCTGTTAAATACCATTTTTTTTTACAAATATATGCACATAGTTCTTAAATGACTAGTTGTGGCACTTTGAACACACATCGTGACTGTGTCTTCGGATACTGGGGACAGGCAGTAGAAGTGTCCATGATCTGCACTGGCGATGTAGGAACTACAGAAGTCAGCGGGTTTTCACTTGTCCTTCCAGATCCAGTCTCTACATTGACATCAGTCCCTAAAGAGCGATGAGCCGTATGTCGGAAATGCAAGGAATCTTGCATAATGCAATTCCCAGGAAGTTGGGCAGTCACCATGTGTCCTTTGGTGGTCACAATGAGAAAGGGCTCAGCATCAAAGGGAGCATCAGAATTCTGTTTTCTAGACTGACGGACAAGTGCTCGATCTCCTCTAGTGAAATTAACGTCTTTTGCATGTCAGCGCTTGTTTTCATTTTCCTTTTACGATCCAAGTCTTTTACACTGATTTCTTCCTATATAGTTGATATTCTGGTGGTCCATTGAGGTAACTTGGTTGTCATAGCTCTCCCAAACATCAAGGCTGCAGGGCTTTCATCTGTGGGCAAGTGAGGGGTCAAACGGTAAGCTCAAAGAATAGAATTCAAGACATTTTTAAGGTCGCGCTCTTCCAGTACAGCACGCTGAACTGCTTCAAGAGTACTCATGAAATGTTCGACAAGGCCATTGGCCTGTGGCCAAAGAGGTGTGCTCTTCTGATGCTTCACATTAAGATGACTGAGAAAGTCTTTGAATTCTCAACTGTTGAAAGGTGGGCCATTGTGTTATATTGCGGGAACACTCAAGAGGCTGACACTTGAATTTGATGCTTGTGGGTTGCTTTTTACTATAGGGATAAACAGAACAGTCTAGTGAAAACAAGCAGGTTCTCCTCCAAAAAGGCGTCTTCTTCAGGGGGATTCTCTATTTTCTCCTCCTTGGCGCTTGGTCCTTGTTACAAAATATATATGAATATCCATATAAATTCATTTGCATGTACTTCCAAAGAGTTCATGAGTATATAAGATCACATTAACATGAGGCCTGGAGCTCAAAATGTCTTCCTATCTGACCTTGACTGGACAAGCTTCAACAAGCTATTCTGTACACCCTTACAGGTCACCTTGCTTGTCTTGACTACATGATATGCAAATGTTACACAGTGCAGAGCCTGCCTTTCTGGTCTGCCCATATCTGGCTGTTTTGCATGGTGCAGACATTGCACATCCATGTCAGCCATATTTGGCTTGGTGCCTTATTCTAAGTTCCGCTGACATGACATTGCATACAGTATATAATACCTAGAAACTTGTCACTCTGGGAAGAAGTGGTCTGAGAGCCCCTAAGGTGGCAGATCTGACTTCTTCCTTGCTGATTAGCAATGATGCAAGCTTTTGGTACCAATAAATAAAGTTCACTTTGTTTCTGAGCAACCTGCTATGTCTGGTGAGTTTCATTCATGATATGCTCCTGGGAGGGTGCCAGTATTTCCCTATCAGAATGGTGTCAAAAGTGGGACATATTGGAGGACTGTAATGTAAGTTAAATAACTAACTTGCCTTGCTGCAAGTGACCTTTCAGTCTTTCAAATATGTATTTAACTCATAGTATTAATACAAAGGGACATTGACTGGCATTTAAAATAGACAGGGGACTGTAGAGAATGTTTTTAAAATTTTCTCTGTATCAATAGACTAATTGGTATGTGGATACACCGCAGGAGAGCCTGGGTTAGAGAATAATGTATGTGCACCTATACATATAAGAAGTAGTGAAGCAGGTGACTGATAAGTAACTAAGTTACTTTATGTCAATAAATATTGACAAATGGCTAGACTCTTTGGGAGTTTTATAAAATCCATTTCAGGAGAGCTCTGCTAGGAGGGGGTATTAATTTTACCCACAAAAAAAAACGTTAAAAAAAAACACTCCCAGAATATAGTGAATGGAGCCTCTGATTTGCTGGTTGCACTGGAACACAGGGAAATAATTTTGAAATATGCGTAGTAATGTCATGGATGAATGACTGCATTTGAATAGGTTATTGATCTTCAGTACTGAACGTATATGCTTCATGATTTATATAAAAATAAAGAGCATTAGTGCATGAAAGAAAGAAATTGCCCTAAACACTTTTTCTTTGCAGGAGATATTTTGAATTTATCTTTCAGGGTACGAGCACATTGTAAGTACAAAGCAGACATCACAAGACAGGATCTTAGATGAAAATAATGGTAAGCACACTAGAAAGCTGTTTAAAAAGCCGTCAGGAGAGACAAATTCAAATGAAGGTAAGAATATGAAGTAAAGTAATATGGACAGTGAAGCAAGTACAAAGTAGGGTTGGAATGCCCTTTTGAGTCTGTGCAAACTTAGTGACTTGCGTATTTAAGAGTTTGCACCAATTCTTCTAAAATATTCTCATAATGAGAGGGGTTATAAATGTACTCTTGACAGTGGCAGACATAAAAGTTCTTCCAGTGTTAGGAAAAAGTGGGTAGGAGGAAAAGTGAACTTGGAAACATTTAGATTTTCACATGAGCAAATGTACACATGCAGAGTCGCTCATGGAAAAATGCAGTTCACAAATATTTTCTAGGGGTACTATTTCTTGACCTATATATGCAAGGATAAACACCATGCATGCACTTTTTGAGACTTTGGTTAATAAGTGGGCTTTTAATTAGGCCTGGCGTTAGCCATGACTTTTTGTGTATATTAAAAGTATGCCTGTCACTCTCTCTCTCAGCTGGCATCACTGTGAGTGACTGTATTCTGCTCTTGCACAAGGAGCATATTGACCCACAAAGTAGTTTTGTACAGTGCACAGAATTCCTGTGGCAATGAGTACTTTTGAGACCAAAAAACGATTTTTGCTTTTGCCAATGCTTGTTAGAATGGTGAGATCCCAGTAGTTCAACACTGATATGGGTTTAGAAAAACAATGCCTAGAAGAAGGCATGCATTGAAAAATAAAAATAAAAAGACCTCCAATTTCAGACCTACTGGCTTTGACAATGCTTATTAATATTGTTTTTTTATAAATGTATTTAGACTAATTAAACTGATTTTCCAATATAAGTATTTTGGGAAATACTAGCATACATCCTCATGTTACTAGGAGCATTATACATAGCCTCACTGGAATAACCTTCAGTAGAATAAGAAGATTTTGGCAGCAGCTGTTGGCCCAGGACGTGACAGAAAGGGCAGTGCAGGGCCTGGGGTCAAGCTTTAATAGATTTGTGAAGGGAGGGGTGTTTAGGAGCACGGAGCAAGATAGTGCAGAGGAGAATATGGGATTGATTCACTTTTTTAGCTGATGCAAACATATAGATATATTTTTCCCCACAATATCCCTCCTTTTTGATAGCAATATCAATACCATTGTTGTATTATATATCTATGGCAGTTAATTGAAGTGTTTCTTTGCGTGCTTTCTCTACATCCTGTTGTGTTTGGAGATATTTGTAGGCTAGCTACCACTCTGTAGGAGTTAGAATTCTAAGTACGGAGATTGAGTGGGTGCTTTTGCTGCACCATTGCTGTGCCATGGAAAAAGGCAATAAATAAAAAAAAGTAGGCCTCACGGAGAAACGAATTTGTGTGTTTCTACAACACTAGGACATAACAAATATAAAAAATAGACATTGGTGTGGAATAGATTTGACTATCCTTAGATACATGACATTACATATTAAAAGGCATTCACATTAATTGGTGGCTGCTCAGGGTGGCTGCGCAGAGGATGAACTGCTGTAAAATAAAAAATGCTAATAGATTTAGACTGGTTTGGAATATTTAGCACTGTTGAAAATAATTCTGTGCAATGTATATCAAAGTATAAATCCAGATTTTTAATGTGCACATTAAAATGTATCTCCAAATGGTTAAAATATGTTGTTGCACCACATGAAAAGTGTGGATACTAAGTTATCTAACAACACCAATATTACAGTCTCTTAGTGACAAACTTAAAATGTAATATGGACTAATGGCTGCAGTGTCAAATACAAAGGCTTTCAAAAGAAATGCAAAGAATAGCTCTGGAGACCTGAATTACATTGCAAGCCTTTTTGCAATCTTTTGCTTTCATGCACAAGATAACTGGCAGAAAATTATGGCATTCTGAAAACTGAGATGTTTTGAGACACTTTCTGGGGTGCTGGAGGGGCGTAGTGCTCAAGAATAAAACAATAATAAAGATCCTACCTTAAAAGCGTGCTGGCGCGGAGCAGAAATATTTTTTCAGCCATGCTTCTCGAGAGTTACTTGAACAGTGATGGCCACATGCGGAAAGCCTTGGGACAGCCAGCTGCTAATAGGTTAAAAGGTCGAGGTCCACATTTAGAAGACTAACAGGGCTCAAGAACAAGGTTTGTCTTTGACATTTTGACCTCTGAATTTTTTTAAAGAGGAGATGGCAGCACAGGGAGAGAAAACGAGAAGTTTGCTCTAAAGAAAGAACTATATGCACTCAAGTGAAATGCTGCTTAAATATGCTATTTACTTCCTCAGAGTTTGTTTATGCCCAGTTTCTACATATAGGGGGTTAGTGTTTACAGAAGTGAAAACTATTTCAGGTTTCCAACTTTCAAAATGGGCAAAGGAGGGTTAGCTCCTGTACCAATTAAGGGTAAGAAAAAAAGTGGTTGCTCTCTCCTTTTCTCGATATCTTTTGAGCCTGTCTAAACTGTCTATGAAATAGCCATGAGACATTTAATTGGCTATTCAGTAATAAGGTTTTAAAAAGTGTTAGCATTGATAAAATGAATATATATATGCTATGTTACTGCCCATCCAGTCTGATGTTTTAATAAGAGGATATGTAGTCTACATTGCTTTATTAGCTAGTCTGTGTAAATAAGCTGACCATGCTTATTAGAGCTGATGTTGCATAGTTTGGATCTTGAAGAAAATGTACCGACTAGAATGCCTGTAAAATTAGCAGTTTGGGATTTTCCTGCTGTAGGTACTTTTATTAAAAGAAATAATTTCAGAAATGTCTGCAGTCCTGTACAAGTAATGTGAAGTTTGTCCATACAGGGAGTTTTGAGCATTTTTTGCTGAGGTTAGCCACTGTGTGTGTGTATTTGTTTCTATTTTGGCCTATAGCAAATAACAAGGTTCTAAAAAGAAAAAAAATAGATGTAATACCTGCTTGTAATGTTGAAGAGTAGTTTAAACAAATTAAAATTCCTTTATATTAATTAAATATACTGATTCTACCATTGTAGGGTACAACACTACAGGTAAATGTACATTTTGCTGTAATGATGTCTAAATATATAATGTGCCTATGGAAATTAGGGTCCAAATTAATTCTCAATGCATGGTAATAATATTAGGGATATCACATTAGCCTTCCTGGAACCACATTGGACACCAAAGATCTGTTTAGGTACCATTAGCTAAAGGATAAATTACATTGTTTTAGGAGCAGATGGGGATATAACTGTTTTTTGAGAAATAATAAATTTGCAGGAGATATACAGGGTGAGTTTATTCCACTGAATAACATTATCAAGGGGTGCAGCGTAAATACCAGAGAGTAGATAAGAGTATGGTATCAGTTTTATTGTTGCACAGTGTATCAGGATGAAGATATCAGACATGCCCAAGGAGAATATCATGGTTCCACTAAAGTGGAAGGTGTTTCCACTAATGTGGGAGATAAAGGGATACATTTCACAACTTTAATATAAATAAATATAATTTTGCAACACTATATATATATATTTTTTTAATAAATGGAATTTATTCACAAATGCCTAATGATAGGTTAGAACAAGGCAAGTACTGCTTACAGCTTCAGTAAGGATTCTCTGTTGTATACAACCTCTGTAGTGCACGTATGGATGTGTTGAGAGATGATGAATGATGCTGTTAGACTGCAGTTTGTTACATTTGAAAAGGAAATGGATGGATGTACACATAACTAACAAGAAGTTTATAGATATAGGGAACTGAAAGGTTTTGGATAAATGTATTTATTATAAAGTTTTTTATAGCGCAAACTTGATACTGAAGGATATAATGCCCTCACAACAAAGTGATATTTAAAGTAAATAAATAAAAATAAAATAAATAAAATAAATAAAATAAAAGAGAGGCTGATGAAAAAATGCTGTCCCCATAAAGTGATTACCTTGAACTTGTGGTCCCCTTAGAGCCTGTTATGCCTGACACCAGTACAATATTATTATTTATACCTGTAGAGGCAGAGTATTTCTCTTACCTCAGTGGGTTTTAGCATTAAAGTCCATCCACTGGGTGAAAAAATCTTTGCCATCATACTGAGATACCAAATCCACTATGTTCACTGTGAGTGCCAATGTCAATGCGCAGGCAGTAAAGAGAGACTTGGGCCACCTATGCCTGGAAGGCGGTAGATTGTCTTGCAGTAAGCTGATAACCTCCTTGTGACCTCTCCATCACTTGAGGCCTGTGAAAGCCTGTGAAAAAAGACACTGTAGCTCTGCTGAACTAGCTCCAGGAGAGAAGAGAAGCCTCATTGTCAAAATGCCAGTGCTGCCAAAATGAGTTGACTTACCTGGGTTTTGTGATATTCCAAGGTACCCGCAGCATATCACCTGACAGAATTAAATTCAGGGCATTCAGCTCCTGCCCACCAAGAAAGGAATGATGTCCTTCCTGGGGATAATGAACTACTGCCACCAATGGATAATGAATGCAGATGCTATGACTGTTTCAAAATGAAATTGCAAACTGTTTCAAGAAATTGAAAGAGACATTGTGTACTGCACCTTCATGGGGAATGCTGGACTGCCTGACTACAAAATGCCTTTCCATCTCTGTTTCAGAGCAAAATAACATTGCAAAAGAAGTGATGCTGCCAATGGTGTGCTGACCAGCTGGAAAAGAAAGGCCTGTGGGACACAACTATGTGACTTTGCTTTCTGCAGTGATTGGGGGTCTGCAGCTGTGATGGTGGAGAGGACGGCTCTCATTGTGTTGGACTATACCTGTATTGTCTAGGTGCCATATTTGGTGCAGTGGTTGCTGTCTGGATCGACACAACATTTTTCTGCTAGCAGGCACACAGGGTATAATGGCACCATGTAAGATGCCCACCTGTTAATTTGTCAAAAGTATTACCTGTAATAAGTTATTCTGATTAGATCCATTCTCTTAGAAACAGATAAGACCCCCAAGTAAGTCGGTGTTGTGATTGTAGAAAAGGGCACCACGCCAAGATTAGACACCATTAAAAAGGTAGACTATAGGAGCGGTACACTGATGGTTCCTCCAGCAGACTGATAGACACTGATTTCCTGATAGACACTGATTTCAGAGCAGGGTATGCCATAGCAATAGCTGAGGTGCAGCTCTGCCACTTGGAACATCTACCCAATAAGATGAGCTGTTTGCTGTGACAAAAGCATGAATACTAGTCAAGGGTAAAACTGTTAACATTTAAACTGACTCACATTATGCTTTGCAGTTCTTATTTGTGGCCAGCTGTGGAAGTATCACGGATTCATAACATAAACAGGGCGCCTTATTAAAAATGGTCCTAATTAAGGATCTTGTTAAAGGAAATACTATTGTACACTAGGATAGCGGTAATAAAATGTGAAGAATGCCCAGGAGCTAATACTAAGTTAGCCAAAGATGATGCCATTGCTGAAACAGCATTAAATGAAAGCATGTTACAGCCAGTGCAGATGGGACTAATGAACAAACATTCCAAAAATATAGCTCAGTCAGAGACAATTGTTGTAAGCTAATGTAAAGGAAGCACAATGGTCGGCAACAACAGATGAACATAGAGGGAGGATTGATGATGGATGTGAGCTGAATAATGAAGAGAGTATAGGCCTACCAGGATGAGATAGAAGCCTGCGGTCCTGGCCTTCTCCCAGTATTCTCCATGTCTCAGTGCATGGAAGGAAAGAAATAAGGGAACCAACTTTAGGGCAAAGTTTTGTTTTTTATGCGGGGGGAATCAGGGAGTGAGGGGAATACACCCGATATACGTGAGGAAAAGGGGGGGTCCCGACACTAAAAGGAGATAAGTGCAGTCGATTCGGGGGAATATGGTTCTAACCAGAGGTAGTTGATTAGCCTAACCCAGCCCGAGACCCAACCCTGCCGGTAGACCCATGGACCTCCTCCCTACTCCTGAATTAGCGGATTCGGGCATGCAGCTGTTGAAGCCACGACCCTCCGGGGCCGTGACGTGGGGCAGCATCGTCCTGGTGATCCCTCGTAGTCTCGAACTCCTGGGCTGCCTCTCCACGCTCGTCTCCAGTTGCTCCAAACGCTCCAGCTTCCGGTCGATGACAACATGCTGGGCAACCTCTTCCGCTCTTATCGGCCAAAGAGCGTCATTGGCCTCAGCCCTCGAGGCGGGGTCTTCGTTCGACTTGGAATAATTAAAGGGCCAGTCCGCTGAGGAGAAGTGTCTCATCGGAGATCCCGGACCGGCGTGGTCGTCTGGAGGCTCGGAGAGAGAGAGAGAGGCTGTTTGCGGGGGTGAGTGGTTTTTTCTAATGGTGTTGGAGGGCAGTGAATTCCAACACATTCCCCCCACCCCCCGCAGAGTCTTCCTGCTCGGGGATGAATCGGGAGAAGAAATCTGCGTTAGCATTGCGAGCACCCTTGCGGTGTTGAATGTCAAAAGAAACGGGCTGCAAAGAGAGGAACAAACGCATTACGCGAGGGTTATTCCCTTTATTTCGGCTCATCCATACCAGAGGAGCATAGTCGGTAAAAAGGGTGGATTTGGTCCCTTCCAAGCAGTAGCCCAATATCAATGGCCCACTTGACAGCTAAACATTCCTTCTCAAGGACGGGGTAGTGTTGTTCTCGGGGGAACAGGTTCCTGCTGATAAACAGGACAGGGCCTTGCTGTCCGTCCTTGGTGATCTGGGAAAGAACAGCTCAGATGCCTACATCGGAGGCGTCAGTTTGCAATATGAAGGGCCGGGAGAAATCAGGAGAAATAAGGACCGGACTCTGAGCGATGGCGTTTTTCAGTTTCTGGAAGGCTGTTGTGACCGATGGGGAGGGCATTTGGAGGACACTCTTTAGGGTCTCTTTCTTCAACAGATCTGTAAGAGGGGCAGCCAGCTCGGTATACTGAGGTATAAATCTTCTGTAATACTCTAGGAGACTGTTAGAAATGGGGTTGCCAATTCTACAGGGGGTAGCATGGAGCAGAGCGGGCAGGCCAAACTTCTGAGGACATGTGTGAAGCATCCACGCAGTACCCACGGACGACACACCAGGCACACTACAAAAGAATATTTACAACTTCCCGGAAGCTTGTCTCCTTTCTGGTGAAGAATTGGCTTGGTAGTTTGGTCTGCCCTGTTCCCATGAGGCACTGGGCCAGGGACAGACTAATTTGCATATAGCCAGGTTCTGAGCTGGGATGGGGCAGTGAGCTAAATAACGGTGATGGATCAAGCCATGATCTTTGGACTGGGTAAGAGTGGTCTGCTTAATTCAGACACTCTGTTCATCACCACCCCCTTTTCTGAATCATTAACACTACAAAAGAGACATGGCACTGGGTTGGAAGTAAAAGAATAACTCATGTATTGTCTCCAACCTGCAAAGGTAAAACACAGTAAAGCACAGTAATGCACTGTAATCACAATAGGGCGCCAATGGGCGCCAGGGCAATGGATGCCAGGGGGATTATTTACAAGGAAAATGGGAAAAGTAAGTAAAAGGTGAGTCCATCAGTTTCCAGCTGGAATAAAAAGAATGTTATCAAACACCTGAAATGCCGGCTTAGTATTGCAGGGCCAACTCCGGCACTAATCCTTGGCAACACCTTAGCAGTAGGCTGTAAGTGTGAAATAAAGCATTAGGCATAAACACAACCGGGCTTGCACCTAGCCTCAACAGCTGGCATAGGGCGGAGCAGGCCTAAATCACATTTAACATGGGACACATACCTTTGGCAGGAAAAACATTAGGCATTCCATCAGCACCCCCTGCGAAAAGAACATTAAGCGTACAGCATTAACATTAAGCATAGACATGCCATAGACCTAAATCATGAGGCCGGGAACATTGCACATGAAAATGGCATAGAACATCAGCAATATCACTGTGAGGGGAGAAACACTAGGCATCAGCCTTTGGGCATGTCAGCATGAAATAAAACATTAGGCAGGAAGGCACATCATGCATGAACTCATTAGGCCAGTAACACTGTGCGTATAAACATGGCCTAAACACCTGGGGCTTAACCTCATGCAGGTAAGTACACCATAGGCCTAGAAATGTAAGAGGCATAAACTACACAGGTACGCAGTAGACTCAATGACTGTAACATTTCCTAGGTCCGTGCACCAGAGACAACCTTTCCTATGCACCTGGTCAGCATCAACCACATTTCCTGCCCAAGGACAGGCTGCAAAGAACACTCCCCTAGCCAGGTGTTAACTTTAGCCCCAAAAGAAAACAGTATCAAGGACACCGGCCACTGCAGGGGGCTAAACAGAGCTTGTAGACGCAGCGCTGTAAGAGACAGCAGTCCTGGCATAAGACAGTTCTTCCCAATAAAACAGTTCCTTCAGGCCAAGCAGCGCTTCTGTCGCACAGCGCTTGGGGGCACAGTCCTCCTAATACAGCGCTTAGGAACCAGCAGTTCAGGCAGTAACACTTCCAGCAGTGCAGCGCTTCGCAGGGCAACAGCGTCTTCATGGCACAGCGCTTTAGGTTTCTAGCGCTTAGAGTACACAGCAGCGCTCACAGCGCTTGGGCCAGCAGCAGTTCCCAGGGCAATACAGCGCTTAAAACACCAACAGCAGGGCAGTCTTGGTCACAGCGCTTTGGGGACACGAGGCAGTCTCCTGCAGGCCAGCGCTTTCAAGGGCACAGTTCTAGGCTGGATAGCGCTTCCAGGCACACAGCGCTTCTTCTCAGCACAGCGCTCCCCAATAGCAGTTCCCAGGGAAATACAGCGCTTAACAAACACATCCGTTCAGGTTGGCCCAGTTCCCTTAACACAGCGCTGTAGGATTCTGCAGTGTAGCGCTCCCAGATTATAGCTCCTGGAGGACACAATCCTTTAGTTTTAGCGCTTAGCAGGCAGCACTCACGAGGCACAGCAGTTATCAAGTGGCACCCAGCGCAAGGGGGGCGGACAGTCCCAGCAGCAGGCCCCAGGGTAACACTCCTCACCCCCTGGGGGGGTGGGATGGGGATTCCAAGATGCTCCATCCCTTCTAGGTGCTTCTTTGGGCAGCGCTTGCGTGGCGCAAGGTCCCGGCAGCTTCAGGGACCTAGGGGGGCACTCCTTCTTCAGGGGCCCGGGGGACAGAGCAGTAGGCACTACTGGGCCAGGTCAGCAGTTAGTGGGGGCATCATCAAAACAGGGTGGTAGGCTTTCACCATCCCCACTGCAGCGTGGCCCTTCTCCTACACAGCAGCCTGAACTCCTGAAGTGGGGCTCCACTAGCCCTGGGGACAGTAGGGGGTTCTGGATGGGTGCAGGGTCCAGCACACAGGCCCACGTGGTGGTATCCCCTGGCAGCAGGTCCCCTCACATTCATGTCCCTGCTCTGTCTCAACACATGACAACTCTACAGCTCTACCTATACCAGAAAGGCTGGAAGCCTCTAGAATTCTCAGGCGAACTAATTGTAACTGGCTCAGGGGGAGGAGTAGAGCACCCTGGGTGCCAGACTTTCCCTCCAAATGCAGGGTTGGCTGGGTACCTAACATCTAGACCGCTAACCTACTGCAGTCAGGTGGCACAACGCACAGCCATGGTAGCCATTTCAAATGCAAAACACAAATGCAGCATTTCACCAGAGTACATGTTTACAGTGGGGGAAAATAAGTGTACACACCATTGCGTTGCATTTAACATTACACAGGGCATTCCATACCTCACATGGCCTGTACAGTGACCTTTACCATGGAGGAGACATCCTACATTAGGGGGGCGAAAAACGAAACATTTTGGGGAAAAGGACCAAGTCCAACAGAGACCCAAAAAAGCACTGACTTCTTTTTTATTGGTGGGGAGAGGAGCTTTTGTGATGGCTTTTATTTGCTCTTTCTGAGGCTCAATACACCCATTGCCCAACACGTATCTCAGGTATTTTACCTTGGGGAACCCCATGCGAGATTTCTTTGAATTAACATGGAGTCCTGCCGTCCTTAGCTCCTGGAGTACTGCCTGACAATGTTCCAAGTGCTTCTCCCAAGTGGGGCTAAAAATGATTATGTCATCAAGATAAGCAGATGTATAGGCATGATGGGGGGCCAAAACCCTGTTCATGAGTCTTTGGAACGTGGCTGGGGCACTGTGGAATCCAAAAGGTAGCATAGTAAACTCAAATAGACCTTCAGGGGTGGAAAAGGTGGTCTTTTTCTGGTCGGTGTCATGTAGGGGAACCTGCCAATACCCTTTTGCCAGATCCAGGGTGGAAATATACTTGGCGTCTCCCAATCGCTCTATGAGTTCATCAACTCAAGGCAAAGGGTAGGCGTCCAATTTGGATATGGAGTTGACATGTCTGAAGTCAATACAGATTCGTATATACTCCCGTTTGGTTTGGGGACCAGAACTATGGGGGAAGACCAGTCATTCTGTGAGGGGCGAATTACGCCCATCTTTAGCATTTTGTCTATCTCCTCTTATACCGCCCTTCTTCATGCTGCTGGTATCCTATAGGGTCGTAATCTTATCACAGCACCGGGAGGGGTGTCAATGTGGTGTTCCACCAAAGAGGTTCTCCCGGGGAGGTCGTAAAAGAGGGGTGAGAATTCTATTAGGGTGTCTAGTAGAGACTTTTGTTGTTCTGCCAATAACTGTTCATTAACCACGAGGTGTTCAAGGGTACAGGACTCTGGAGAGTTATGGCCAACTGGTTAGTGGTGGGCGGGAGCCTCAACCATTTCTTTAACAGATTGATATGGAATAATTGGAACCTGTTGGGACTCAATTGTAATCAGTAGGTGGTGTTCCCAATAGTATTCACAACCTTATAGGGTCCTTTCCACTCACTCTTCACTTTAGAAATAGAGATGGGCAAAAGAACCAGGGCCCAGTCCCCTACCTTCAGAAATCGTATTTTATTTCCTTTGTCGTAGTATTGCTTTTGCTGTTTCTGGCTTTTCTCCAGGTTGGTATGAGCCAAATCCTATAGTTTTCCTAACATGGATTGAAGATGCTGGGTGTATTCCAGGAGGTTGGTGGTGTTATCGCTTTTTTTTCCCAGGCTTCTTTAGTCATCTCAAGTAAATTCCGGGCCTGTCGGCCATACAACATCTCAAAAGATGAACAGCCCAGGCTGATTTGGACTTGTCCTCTGATGACAAATAGAGCGAGGGGAAGAAGTCTGTCCCAATGATTTCCTTCAGGCACCAGCATCTTTCTCAAGAATAATTTCAGTGTCCCAGTGTATCTTTCTACTAGTCGGTCAGTTTGTCATCAACTGCTCCTTCCACTCTGCTACCTTCCCAGAAAGTTGGAAACATGCCGAAGTCAGCTCCCTCCTGAAGAAACCCACAGCAGACCCCTCTGAACTTAAAAACTACCGCCCCATATCCCTCCTCCCATTCCCGGCCAAAGTCATTGAGAAAGCCGTCAATAGCCAACTCGCCGCCTTCCTCGAATCCAACAACTCCCTCGATCCATCACAATCCGGCTTTCGAGCCAAACACAGCACCGAAACCGCCCTGATCGCAGCTACAGACGACATCCAAACACTACTGGACAACGGAGAAACAGTGGCCCTCATTCTACTCGACCTCTCCGCCGCCTTCAACACTGTCTGTCACAGCACCCTCATACAACGCCTCAGCAACATCGGCATAAAAGGTAAAGCCTTGGACTGGATCATCTCGTTCCTCGCCGGAAGAACCCAGAGAGTCCGTCTCCCCCCTTTCAAATCAGAGGCCACCGAAGTCATCTGCGGTGTACCACAAGGATCATCACTCAATCCCACCCTCTTCAACGCTTACATGAGTCCACTCGCTTCCATCGCGCGCCAACACAACCTCAACATCATCTCCTACGCTGACGACACACAGCTGATCCTTTCCCTCACCAAAGACCCCAACACCGCCAAAACCAATCTTCACGATGCCATGAAAGAAGTAGCCATATGGATGAAAAACAGCCGCCTAAAACTTAACTCAGACAAAACAGAAGTGCTCATCCTAGGATCATCCCCCTCTGCCTGGGACAACTCATGGTGGCCTTCGGATCTAGGCTCCGCACCCATACCCACTGATCACACACGTAACCTAGGCTTCATCCTAGACTCCTCCCTATCGATGACCAGACAAGTCAACGCCTTCTCATCCCCCTGCTTCAACGTAGTTCGTATGCTCAAAAAAATCTTCCATTGGATTCCCACCGATACAAGAAAAACTGTCACCCACGCACTAGTTACGAGTCGACTAGACTACGGAAACACCCTCTACGCCGGAATCACAGCCAAATTACAGAAAAAACTCCAACGCATCCAAAACGCATCGGCAAGACTCATTTTGGACATCCCTCGCCAAGATCACATTACCGGACACCTGAAAAACCTCCACTGGCTTCCCGTCAACACGAGAATAACATTCCGTCTCCTCACCCACGCACACAAGGCCCTCTACAAACTAGGACCCGAATGCCTCAACACTCGACTATCCTTCTACACACCCACCCGCCAACTAAGATCCGCCAATCTAGGCCTCGCCGCAGTCCCGCGTATCCAAAGATCCACCATGGGAGGTAGAACCTTCTCCTACTTGGCAGCCAAGACCTGGAACTCACTCCCCACTCACCTCCGCCTCACACAGAACCACATCTCCTTCAGAAAAGAACTTAAAACCTGGCTATTCGATAAATAAATAACCTCCTCCCCAAGCGCCTTGAGACCCTCTGGGTGAGTAGTGCGCTATACAAATTCCTGAACTTGAACTTGTAGACAGAGGCTTTTATATGTCCTATATCTAACGCCCCGACAAACCTGGGACATGAGTTTCGATACAAAGGGGGTGCCCTGGTCCGTGAGGATCTGTTTGGGAAACCCAACCCGAGGAAAGTATTCTAGGAGCTTATCCGAAATGTTTGTGGTTGTAGGAGCCCGTAATGGAAAAGCCTCCGGGGAGCGGGTACAGTAGTCCACGAGAACGAGGACATACCGATATCCCTTTGTAGAGGTAGTTAGCAGGCCAATAAGGTCCATACCTACTCTCTCAAAGGGCTTCCCAATAATGGGTAATGGCTGTAAAGGGACGCCAGGAGGTTTATAAGGGTTCTTTCTTTGATAGACGGGACACTCCTGACAGTATTTTTTTATTTGTGCATAGATACCCGGCCAGTAGAAGTGCCTCAGGATGTTTTGGGTCGTTTTCTGAGCCCCCATATGTCCAGCTAGAAGGTGGGAGTGTGCA
This sequence comes from Lissotriton helveticus, assembly GCF_964261635.1. Taxonomy (NCBI): domain Eukaryota; kingdom Metazoa; phylum Chordata; class Amphibia; order Caudata; family Salamandridae; genus Lissotriton; species Lissotriton helveticus. Next base: position 30,181,826 of record NC_136071.1, read on the forward strand.
TAAAACAATATCTGTTCCCTTAAAAGTATGGGGTACTATCAACTGGGGATCTGCTTTGTCGTCACCTATCCGATACAGGAGCCCATTGATCACCTGGAAGGAAGGCTATTCTACAGTGGGGTTGCCGTCGGAATTACGGGCTTGTTGCCAGGCCGCTGCTAAGTTAGGGTCATTATTCTGTGCCCACCTGAAGTCCCGGTCGTTCTCCCATGATTCTTGTGTAAGTAGGGATTGTTTTATGGGTTTCTTGTTGGCACCCTCCTTGGTTATTTTATCCATGAATAGAGACAGAAACCCAGGGTTGTCTATACCCAATATTAGTTTCTCAGGGAGGTGCGGAAGGAACCCAACCAGGGCTAGGGTGCTAACGTCCCTGGGACAATGGATAGAATCTCAGGCTGTAGGGTATGTTTTAATGTCGCCATGAACACATCGTATGTGGACCTGACCCCCTGGTAGGTACTGTTTGTCCTTGACTAGCTCCTTCCTAATCACAGATTGTCGGCAACCGGAATCAAGCAGGGCAGTGCCCGATTTCCCATTAAGCATTAAACTTACATAAAAGCACGACCCCATTTCTTCAGTATAAATCAAATCTTTCGGGAGGAAACTAACATCCATTGGTTCCTCGGTTTTTCGTCTAGGACAGTCCCGGGCAATATGGCCCCACTCCCCACAGTCAAAACATTGGGGTCCCTTTGATGTTGAGGTTTCTGGTCTTGGCAACTGGACCCTTTCTGGTTCTTTTATGGGTCAGAGGGGTTTCCGAGGAGTAGGGGGGTACGCAAGGGTTTTTCTTGTTCCCAGAAAGATCCACGGGGTTAAGCCCTGGAGAAGGAAGCCGCCATTTCTACCGCTTGTTCCGGTATCAAGTTTGTATGCTGTCTGAGCCAGCGCTGGGTGGGGTATGGAAGTGCCTCTATGAACTGCTCCAAGTATATGGAGTTCATTATTTCTTCCTTGCTTCTGTCCAGGGGCCTCAGCCACTTGTCGGCGGCCATTTTTAACTTAAAGTATAGGGTCTTGGGATTATCCCCAGGACTCCCCCTTTCCTTTCTAAATCGCATGCGGTACGTTTCAGCATCCACCCCGAGGTGATCAAGTATAATTGCCTTGACTTCCTCATAGGGGGTGGCACCCCCCGAATTGGCTATCTCGTAGGCCGGCTAGAGCCTCTCCTGTCAGCAGGGGTGCGAGGAAAAACGGCCATTGGCCACGGGCCACTCTGGATGCGCGGGCGGCTCTTTCAAAGTTTAAGAGGAACGCATCCGGGTCCTCTCCTGTTGTATACTTCTGCAGAGAAACTGTAGGAGCAGAGGAAAAGCTTCTAGCCGATTGGTGTCCGCTGCCACTCTGTCCTGACTTTCTGCAGGACATCCAATTGCCCCGTCATCATTTCTTTTATCATTTCCCGGTCCACTTGGGCAGAGGTGATCTGCCTCTCTACCGCCCACTCAAGCTTTTTCTGGCCCTCTACGATGGGTTGAAGCAGGGCCTCCATTTTTGGCACACAATGGATGATCTAGAGTCTCCGCATTCTCCACCATATGTTATATTGCAGGGACACTCAAGAGGCTGACACTGGAATTGGATGCCTGTAGGGATAAACAGAACAGTCTAGTGAAAATAAGCAGGTTCTCCTCCAAAAAGGCGTCTTCTTCAGGGGGATTCTCTATTTTCTCCTCCTTGGCACTTGGACCCGTCGCGGCCTTCTCCCAGTATTCTCCCGATCTCAGTGCATGGAAGGAAAGAAATGAGGGAAACAATTTTAGGGTGGAGTTTTGTTTTATATGCGTGGGGAATCAGGGAGTGAGGGGAATACGCCCAATATACGTGAGGAAAAGGGTGGGGGTCCCGACACCAAAAGGAGGCAAGGACAGTCGATTCAGGGAATAAGGCTCTATCAGAGGTAGTTGATTAGCCTAACCCAGCCCGAGACCCAGCCCTGCCCAGATCCCGGACCGGCGTGTGCGTCTGGAGGCTGGGAGAGAGAGAGAGAGGCTGTTTGCGGGGGTGAGTGTTTTTTTCTAATGGTGTTGGAGGGCAGTGAATTCCGACACATTGTCAGATTTTAGGATCGCAGGAAAACCCCATGTCGCGGAGATGCCGTCTAATCTCTTGATTACTCTTTCTTGAGTGATAGATGAGAGATCTTCTATCAATGGAAAACAGGAGTTATCATCAACAGTCGCCATCAGGTGATGTCCATTGTCAAGAGGACGAAAGAAGTCAACAGAAATTCTTTCCCATACATGCTTTGACAACACTGACATGTATAAGGTGTGTTGAGTGGTTTTCAATGAAAGGCAGTTGCATAGATGGCAGGCCTTCAATTCTCTTTCAACTCTCTCATCGAGACGTGAAACTCAGTCTCAGAGAGCTTGTTTTCTGGCCACAATTCCACAATGTCCTTCTTGGGTTACTTCAATTATCTATTGTCGCAGACTCTCCAGAGTAACAATTCTTGAACCCCTTAAAATAATGCCTTCTTGAGTAATGTACAGTTCCTCTTTGACATTTGGAAACTTCTGGTACTCACTGTCACTGGAAAGAGGTCCAGAGAGCTGGTGCCAAGCTTGATGTGTAATAATGTTCTTTACTTTTAACATGTCACTATCTTGACTCGTGGCAGTGACGATTTTTTCAAACGAAATGGCAGCTGGTATGCTTGATGTATGGTTCAGCCATCTTGGAAGGGGTGCCAGGGCACTGCAGAGGTTCTCTTAAGAACTAGTCATCAGGGTTTTGATCTTTCCCTGGACAGAGAATGATTGCGTAGTTGCAATCTTGGAATTGTTGACCCCAACGTTCAATGCGAGGAGGCTTCTTTGCCTTTGGATTGCCAAAGATGGTCAACAATGCTTGATGATCTGTCACAAGCATGAAAGGCTTCCCATTTAGGAATACGTGGAAATGTTCACAAGCCCACACCACTGCTAAGCTTTCTATCTCAGGTTGTGAATATGCACATTCAGTGTGGGACAAACTTCTGCTTGCATATGCCAATATATAGGGATTTATTTAAAATACTTAGTTGTACTGCTTATAGTATATCTTTTTAAGTGCAAGAGTTGTTAACAAACTCACCAATGAACTTTAATTCAACTACATTATATCAAGGAGATATTTTTTGTTCCTTACAGAAACATCAAATCAACCACATAACAATAAATGTCAAAAACACGGGTGTATATAGAAAAAATTGTATACTCCTTCAATGTCACTATTGTAAACACTTCTTCTCGTTGTATATTATTTTCTGGAAGAAAGTGTGAGTGTTGACGTTTCGGTCTCTATGCATTAGTGCATGAGACCATCTTCAGGACTATCATAAATATAACAGTTGACCCCTGGGCAAAATTTCCCGAGACTCGAAAGTTCTCGAGTGTGATTTATAAGCATAAGTCCAATCGATTGTGGTCCTGTGACTCTATTACTATTATATTTTGAATTAGTAATTGTCACAAGATACGTGCAATTCGATTCTAACGCTTTACGGACGGTGTAATTCAATTACCAATCCTCAGTATCTGATACTATTCCGACAATAGATTGCTGAACTTGTGCTGCTGTTCATGTCTTGACAGATTTATCTCACCGAATTTATAAGTTCGAAGTGAGGCTATGGCATTTCCAGTAGGAAACATCCTAGTAATGCACCAACTTGAGGCCCCCTATCCTCCATGGGATAACATTGGGCCTCAACACTCTGCACCCGGCCGCCCTAGTGCAGCTGAGGTTGCAAGAACTGTCATGGTGATTGCCTTTGCCTTTATACTGTGTTAAGTTAGCATGAGCTTGTTAGAAGTTTAAACGCCATTTTCTCCTTTCTGTTGCTTTTGCACACGGCACATGATATTATAAATGTTTAGAGTTTAACAGAATATTTTGCTTCACACAAGAATAATATGTTTTTCCTATAGTATCAGTTTGGCTTGGTAAGCTACGTCTGAACAGTGAGTGCCGAGGCCCTCAAGGTTACTTTAACACAGTAGTTGTTATTCGGTCTGATCAGCGCACGTCCTAGACTTAACACATATGCAGCTGTGGGTGCCTCGAGTTTTCAGCGCGTTTAATATTGCACTGCGCAGAGCATGTAGACACAGTTTGACGAACCTTCGCATGCAGAGAGCTGGTGTAGAATATGATGTGATCTCATTCTACTAGAACCTAAGGTATGGGGCCGCCCTTGTAAACCCAAGAGACCTTCTATAGATATAATATAATATACTACCAGGGGAGGGTAAGATTTACTTGCTAATTAGCAGTCTTCCCTTGAGCATTTTAACATGCTTTCTCCCTTTGTATTTTATGGAATTGTAGCTATGCTGATAACCTTGTTTCTTACAATATGTTTGCTTGTATTAGCTAAGATACTGTACTTGAGAACACAGCAGTAGAAATAAATATTTCAAACTTGCACGTGTACTCATTCACTACTTGTTTTGGACTGATCAGTGAGCATATCGAAAGTGTGTTTATGTGTTCCACGTTTCCTGAGGTGTACTAAGTCATGTTCTGGGTTGTCTAATTATTTGGGATTTGCAAGAACCAATAAGACACTGATTGCTAGTCTGGCAGGGGATTTTGGGTACTAAGGTGAGTTTTTAGCACACCCTAACTCACCAAGGTTCCAAGTGTTTGCGCACAGTTCTGCATAGAAGCAGAATCCCTGCGACATGGCGCCCTAACAATGGTGGTCTTATTATATGACACTTGAGTAATACTTCTATCAGTCCTTAACCCCTTCACTATTGTTTCCGGATAATAGTAGTGTCAGTCAAACCTACCTATAGTTACATAGGTCTTTCAAACTTGAATCTTTTCAAACGGTTTTCCTTTTGAATTACCACCCAGTTGAGCTACATAGTTTTTGTTGTACCACTTTCTTCCTGTGTCGCTATGGCTGGCGTTGATATACTGCAACATAGTCGAATTACGGTTCGCAATCATCTGCAGACTTTTGGCGTCGGGTTGGAGGGCATGGCAATTATTTTGGTAGTGAGCACGGAAGCGGCTTTCCCATATGAAATTTTCTATTCGTGGGTGACCTTCCTTGCTGTGAATGCAAATACTGGAGTGTTTGACACTTATACTGCTATTGTCGTGCCACAGGAGTATGTTCCCTATAGGACACAGGAAGTTCCGATTGACGCTTGGCAGCACCGAGTTTGGTTTAATAGCGCCCTACCCCACTCCTTATTAGGCTCCAGGTCAGGTCCTTTGTCCATTCCAGGCGCTAATTGGCCTGTTTTGGCTGGATTTACGCTGCATCCTCGACATGGCGCTGTCCCCGTTGCAGAGTTGCGAATGTTACATACAGTCGCAATTAGTGTAATTCGGTCGTTAGTACAGTACATTTCCCGCAATCTTAGGGGCGGGGCCCGGGTGCTGCTGCGCTTCCAGCCGGACTGAGCAGTATGAAGCTTAGTCCTGTTATGGTTAATGCTGTGATGGGCAGGCGCCCCAAGATAGGGATCAATTTCCTTTCTGGCTTGCCGAGAAATTTTACCAGCTGGAAGCAGTATTTCCTAACAGGTCTCCTGTAGAAAAACACAGGATTCTAACAGTTAGTTTGCCTAAGGACTTGACCCCAGAAGATGGTGACTGTGAGACTTGGGGCAAAATCTTTGCGGCAGTTTATGCGAGGTGCTTTGGCACCCCATCGATGACTGTCCTGCCAACGGTCATTAAACGTGTTCAGGATGAGCACGGATCTGAGGCAGTGGTTGAATTGGGAATGCGACTTTGTGGAAGTTTTGACGTAGTTGCCGATCTCGTACTTGCGAATGTCAAGGGAGATGTGGTTACCTTTCAAGTGTCTAATGCTTTGCAAGCCGTTCCCGATGCCGACAAACCCCACCAGTTCCCTAGAATTATTACGGCGGCTTATAAGACCGTGGGCCGTAATAGTTTGGGGCTCAAGCCCTTCTCTACAAAAGAGAAGAAGCAACCACAAGGTCAAAAGTCGGAGACTGACGACCAGCCTAAGGCTAAGAAACAGAATTGGCCAAAAAAGAAAGGTCAGGGTAAACAACAGCAGAAACAGGAGTCCCGTCCCCCGTCACCGATGCCTGCATCTACTGAACGCGTATATGATTTGCGCGACCGCACTACGATTAAGTCGCCTGATAGGTTTCAGGTTCCTGATCAACGCTCTCCTCGTTCTTTACAGGACACATCGGCCTCATCGACCGGTGGTGAAGGTGGCGGCAGAGGCCGGGGTGGCCAACAGACTCGCGACCAGCCCCGCCCGAAAGACGGCAAAGGCAAACAGGACGATTCGACACCGAAAAGACCCCAGTTTCACAAGAAGAAGGTTGCCGCTTTAACAGCGAGATATGCCACAGATAGTGAGAACGCAGCTTTGGAATCTGACATGGGCTGTGACCCTGCTGGACAGCGCGGCGGAGATTACCATTGTGTGAGAGGCCCTGCGTCCACTACTGAAGGTGACAGCGACTGACCGTTATGTTGTTGTAGAGACAGCTGATACCAGAGTAGCTCCCCCTGATAGACTTTATGAAATTGTTCTTTTAATTGAAGGTGACATACAACGTACCATAAAAGGAGTATTATGGGAAAATCTTACGACTACCTATGATATTTTGTTAGCGGAGGCTGACTGGCCCCCACCTTTTGTTCTCGCAGCTCCGAGAGGGGAGGAGGTAATGCTCCCTAGTTTCGCGCACACAGTCTCGAAGGAGCATGCGCAGAATTTTGCAGAAGAGTGGGCGAAGTACCTTGTGCCTGCTTTGTACCGTACACACTGTGGTTGGGACAAATTTTCCCCACACCGCGAGATTCCTTTGCGGTCTATGCCACAGCCTCAACCCCAATATCCCATTCGACATGAAGCTAAGGCTTCCGTGGCGGAAAACCTTGTACAATTGGAATATATAGGTGTAATGAAACTTGTGTGTCACCGATGAATAACGCTCTTTTTACTGTGACCAAGCCTGACGGATCGTACCGTTTGGTATTGGATTACCGGCATTTGAACTCGCATTGCCGTACCTGTGCAGTACAGAATACCCACAGCTCTGCTTTAGTGGATAGTCTTGAGCGTAAACGGTTTAAAACCACGCTTGACATTTCCAAAGTTTTTTTTGCCCACCATTTGGATGGCCTAATCTCCCAATAGACCAGTTTTACAAACGGCGGCAAACAGCGTCAGTTTAAACGCCTCCAAATGGGCTATAAGAATAGTCCAAGCGTGTTTGCAGCCCGCATTGTCTATCTCTTAGAGAGGGTAGACCCGGATGCGTGTTCGTATGTGGATGACATTTATCTCACAGACAACGAATTGTGGGCGCATCTGTGTCGCGTTGACCGCATAATTTGTTGCTTTGCGGACTTCGGTTACAAATTTTATTTTGCTAAATCCCACATTGCAGAGTTTACAGTGTTGTTTCTGGGCTATGAGCTCAAAAATGAAGGTCGAGGGTTGGCCCCTCACTTCTTGGAGAAATACGCACAACTGCACACTCCTACAACCCTGAAAAAACTACAATCTTCGCTGGGTTTCTTAAATTTCGGGCGTACTTACATTCCCGAATATGCCCAGCGTATCAAGCCATTGTATGCTTTGATACAACCAACTTTTACCAAATGTTGCTGGCTGCCAGAACATTCAGCTATTTTGCAATCTTTGCAGGCTGACCTTTTAGAATATAAATTCTTACTGATTCGTGATAACCACACCAACCTGGTGATAAGAATAATCCCTGGGGCGGTGGGTTTTACTTACCTGACTTTTAACGAAGGAGACACAGTACCTATTGCTTACAAATCACACTTGTACACTTCGGCTGAAATGCGGTTTTCCTCTGTGGAGAAAATTTTGACAGCAGTGCAGATGGCGATTCTGAAAGAACGTGCACTGTCACAGGGAAAACGCATGTTGGTTGTAACCCCGTATCCTGCACTAGAGGCAGTGACAAGAGCCAGTGTACCAAATTCTAAAGCTTTGCACCCTCGGTGGATCCAGTGGGCAGCGTCTTTGACGTCTTCGGATGTCACGTTTGTCTTTGACGCTTCCTTGCAGTCACAGGAGTTTTTGCAGTATGAATTTGTTCCTCCTGCGCCATTGACTATGTGGCCTTTGGAGGATTTGCACTGTATCATTTACACTGATGGGTCGGCGCAGGTTGCGCATGGGTCTAAACACGCATACGTTTCCGCTTGCGCTATTGTGGTGGGTACCATAGTGAATGATGAATTCAAGTCCGAAGTCGTGCACACACAGACTTTAGGGGACTGTACCGCACAATTGGCAGAGCTCCGTGCTCTGATGCTTGCGTAAGAGTACGCAGATCCTGGTGTGACGACTCTTATTGTGAGTGATTCTTACTACTGTGTCCAGTCTTACAATGAGAACAAAGTGCCATGGCATTACATGAATACCTCGTCCTTATTTGCACCATTTAATTTGACTGACAGGCAGCGTTTAATGTCAATGAAAGATGCCACTTTTTCCATGTTACACATTGAACGGTTGGAACCTTTACCATTTTCTGTGGCAGAAGCCAATGCAGCAACATGGCTTATCCATGGGTTAATTTCTCTACCGTTTTCCCTGTTCCGGTTTGAAAATTGCATGAAATACTATGCCATTGGTAGATATGAGCCTCTAGGCACTGCTTATCTCCATGAATCTTGGTCGCTTCAGTTTACTTATAGATGCCTTCGGGAGGGTAAAGAGGTTTTCTTGAATGGTGAGGAATGCACTGACACTCCGGATCATTCATTAATGTGCAGACACATTCAGTTGCATGGCTCCTGTAATCAAGATGAGCCGAATTTAGCGTGTGTTTTGAAAGGTACACCTGTTCCCGCTATCGTGCCCACGTTTACTTTACTGGCAAACGGGAGTTATTTACTTTTAAATAATGAAGATTGTTGTGGGTTAGTAGCCGGAATTAGTTATGTAGTTACAGTCAGTGAGCGTGTAGTTTGCTGTAAGAATGTAATGTATCCACCCCGCGTGGGAAACTGGATGTTTCCATCTGGCCCACGATCCCGATCTTGAAAGCAGAGTTCAATAAGATGAGTCGCATAGGAGCTCTACTGTCCCAGAAAGAAGTTGCCCTCACATCTGCTCATGAGACATTCGTCCTTCACGTGGCAAACACCCACACAGAGGTGCATGCTCTATTAAATACTGATTTGCCCTTGCATTTCGGTGAATTGGTTCACAAAATCTTTAACGCATCCTCCACCACGGGCCTGGCACACTTTTTTAAAGTAATAAGTGGGGGCTTTGTAATTTCCTTTCAAGCTATTTTTGGCGTCATCCCTGCTCTTTTTTATTCCATTTTTTTCCAGCCTGTTTGGTGGATTTCCCTTAATGCTAGCCCTGGTCGCAGGCGTCTTGCTTCTACTTTGTTTATTAAAAAATGGATGCCCCTCCTGTGCAACACGGAGAGGTGTCGCGGCTGACGATGCTTCGTAATAAGATGCTTGAGTATTATGGAATGCTGCCTCTAGCTACATTGAGTGCGGCTTATGGATTATCCTTTTGATTTTCCTACTTCACATGTGTCCAGCCGGGTTTTCATTGCCTGAGTTGCGATTTCGCCTGGGCCCTGGATTTGTGTCTCTGCAATTTGGTGTCTCCCGATGTGGATTATAATCAGTTTATGAGTCCCTTAGTTGCTCATGACCTGCTTTGTTCTGGCGGAGGGATTATGGCCTTTGCAGCGATGCATGGAGTCCTGGGTCGTTGGAATGTGTTCGCAGCACCGCAAGATTTCTTGGCACACAGCTTTATTGAAGCCCCACCGAGTTGTCCTCTGATGGTGCTAGAGGCTCAGGTGAATGAGGAACATGTATGTTCTTTCCCTTTGTTGAATTGGATAGCTGAAATATTCTCGGATGAGAACAGTGACTTCCTGTTGGAGGCTGTTGCTGCATATTTCGCTTATTCTGTGATGGACTTAGATGTATCATCACTTATCTCTCTTCCATGACCGAGTTCGCAAGTTGGACATCGGATGTTTTTTGATATGAAGTTATTTTTTTCGAGAATCATGATTTTTTTCTTCTGCCCAGGCCTATTGGCTTTACAAAATAAATGCTCGAATTTTGAAAATGTTCTTGGTTTTTCTGAACTGTTTTTCTCAGCAGTGCAAATTTCGGACTGATTCTGACTGTCGTTCCTGAACTCTACTTTCTGAAATTTGCCCCATATCTTATCTTATCTTATCCGTGCTTGGATCAAGGGAGGGTGTCATGGTGATTGCCTTTGCCTTTATACTGTGTTAAGTTAGCATGAGCTTGTTAGAAGTTTAAACGCCATTTTCTCCTTTCTGTTGCTTTTGCACACGGCACATGATATTATAAATGTTTAGAGTTTAGCAGAATATTTTGCTTCACACGAGAATAATATGTTTTTCCTATAGTATCAGTCTGGCTTGGTAAGCTATGTCTGAACAGTGAGTGCAGAGACCCTCAAGGTTACTTCAACACAGTAGTTGTTATTCGGTCTGATTAGCGCACGTCCTAGACATAACACATATGCAGCTGTGGGTGCCTCGAGTTTTCAGCGTGTTTAATATTGCACTGCGCAGAGCATGTAGGCACAGTTTGATGAACCTTCGCATGCAGAGAGCTGGTGTAGAATATGATGTGATCTCATTCTACTAGAACCTAAGGTATGGGGCCGCCCTTGTAAACCCAAGAGACCTTCTATAGATATGATATAATATAATATACTACCAAGGGAGGGTAAGATTTAGTTGCTATTTAGCAGTCTTCCCTTCAGCATTTTAACATGCTTTCTCCCTTTGTATTTTATGGAATTTTAGCTATGCTGATAACCTTGTTTATTGTAATATGTTTGCTTGTATTAGCTAAGATACTGTACTTGAGAACACAGCAGTAGAAATAAATATTTCAAACTTGCACGTGTCCTCATTCACTACTTGTTTTGGACTGATCAGTGAGCATAACGAAAGAGTGTTTATGTGTTCCACGTTTCCTGAGGTGTACTAAGTTCATATTCTGGGTTGTCTAATTATTTGGGATTTGCAAGAACCAATAAGACACTGATTGCTAGTCTGGCAGGGGATTTTGGGTACTAAGGAGAGTTTTTGGCACACCCTAACTCACCAAGGTTCCAAGTCTTTGCGCACAGTTCTGCGTAGAAGCAGAATCCCTGAGACAGAACAGTGCATCACTGACCCTGGGGGACCCCTGAGTCTAACCCCAGAACCTTAACTCCCACAGTCGATTGCATACATGTGAACCGTTAACTTGTTTTTCCTCCATAGGATAACATTGACAATTTTCTTCCAAAAAGTTTCTAAGTGTGGAGTTTTGAAACCTAAAAATATTCTTTAAAAATCGCACAAATAACCAAAACGTATTTACCTACCTGTTTACAGGAAATGTCCCAGTGCTGAATCAAGGTATCCAGCACTCAGTAATAAAAGTAACGTACAAAGTAACTTACCTGTAATTTACTGTAAAAGCCTATTCATTTCAATGCATTGTTTTTCTTCCATTAAACGACCAAGGGGTCTATTCCAATAGCGGGCGGATTGCCACTGCCCGTATGGTGGTGGCGATCCGCCCATCACTACCCACCGCCCGCCTCCCATTAACCTCCGCCATATTACGATGGCTGGGGTGACCCCAGCGGACGGAAAGATCGTCCGCATGTTTTCCGCCCGGAAAAAGGGGCTGAATATGGTGGCAGTGTCTGCACGGTGCCTGTCACGTTGTGCATGCAAATTCACAATATGCCTTTTTTACATTGCAGCAGGTGCTGCTGAAAGCACCGACCGCCGCAATGTAAAAAATGCTGGATGTGCCTGCCAGTGTGGCGGGTGCATCCTAATATGCATCACGGGACCGCCGCACATATGGCGGGTGGTCCCATTTGCCGTTACGGTGGTGGGCGGACTTTGTCCGCCCACCATCGTAATAGAACCCTATGTGTGGCGTTTTGAAATCTAAACATATTCTTTAAAAATCATGCAAATAACCAAAACGTAATTATTTAGCTGTTTCCAGGAAATGTCCCAGTGCTGAATCTAGGTATCCAGCTCTGAGTTAGAAAAGTAACGTAAAAAGTAAATTACCTGTAATTTACTGAAAAAGCTTATTCATTTCAATGTACTGTGTTTGCTAAGTGTTGCATACTACTGCTCCCCTGTAAATCAAACAAAGTACAATTTCTATTGCATTTTCAAACTGTTCTATATCCAGTAACTTATTACTGAAAAGTATTTAATGCTTACCTGTGCCAGGCTTGCTTGGTTCTAAAAATAAAACAACAGTATATATTTTTATACAAATACAATTGGTCCGAGTTCAGTTATTGAGTGTGTGAATTCATTTGCTGACTGAGTGTGCCCATCAAATGCTTAACACTGTCCTCTTTTACTGCCTTACTGCTCGACCAAGCTACCACAATTAGAGAGTAAGGTTCTTTCTAACTTTAACCTCTGCCTACCTCTGGGGTCACTTGGACGCTATACACACTATACCTCTGATGGAGCAGATTTCATCTGCAGTCAGGCATTGTTTTATTTTTGTGCTACAGACAGGCTGCATTTAAATTGCCACGCACATTTTGGTGCAAGTTAAAAACATGGCACATGAAAAACATGAAAGTGAGGCCTATTCACTTCAGTCTGAAAATGCTTTTGCTGAATTAACATGTGTTTTTTTGCAAAGTAGAGAAAAAGTGCCCTTTTTACCTTTGAAGATTCATTGAATGTGTTTCTCTCTTCCCAGCTCATCCCATGCAATCTAAAATCAATTATTCCTGTCTTAATAGACTTTGACTTGTTGCATATTTTGATAAACATTTTCAGTTAATAACACCTCTTTTTATAATGTGTGTGTGAATTAATAATGCACGTGTGAAACATAATGGACTGATTTACATGAAATTAATATTATCTTTGTGTTTGTTTTATTTTTGGGGCCTACACAAAACATGGCTGCCTGTGAATCCATCAAGGCTATGACTTGCAATTTAATGAGAAGGGAGCATGCGCAGACTGTGGCAGCTTTCCTCATGACAAAAAGTCAAGGACAACCTGAACTCTACATTTTTGTAATTGTGCCAATATACCAGTTAGTTAAAAGTATCCGTTCTGACTACACTGTGGAAGGAAGGATGAATTAGAATGAAACATTTTTCCTAGTAAATGTTGCAAATGTTTATAAATGTAGTTATGCATGTATGCTTCTTTTGTTAACACCGGTGAAGTCAGGTTTTTAGAATGAGTCAGGGTATTGTGAACTCATGCCTTTATGACTGACCAATCACGTAAGGTTCTCCTGAAATATGCTACATCTTTGTGTACTCTGCCAATAATTTGGGTATAAATACTGTCCTCTCTGGATGGGGGCTGCCTACTTTTTTCTCAGCTCAGCTGGCTTCTATGGGTTAGGTACGAGAAACGTCTCGGGAGATTGCTGAAGGGCAGGTTTGCGTCCGAGGAGATTCAGGGGGAGGTTTCTTGCTTCCACGTCATTTCTTGGCACTTCAGGCCACATTCCTTTGAGGTCTCGTGAAGGAGGGGCTGCTTTCCTCTTTAGACACAGAGATGCACATGAGCAGCAAACAGATAGAAAGGCTCTTTAGATTTAGGTGCTAAACTTTAAGTTTATGCTTTGACTAATTAATTAGGTCTAAAAAGATTTATTTGACTTATGCATTTATTTCTCTTTATGGGAGGTTTTTTGCCAACTATTTAATTATTGATTAGCCTTGCAAGACTATTTTTCTTAGAAACTCTTTAAGAATTGTGACTGAAATTTTGCGCCACATTTTCCTAACCACTTGTAATGCTTATATGCAGACTGTAATATGTTCTGTATTATTGATATTTTTCCTGTTTTCCAAATTCTGTAACCTGATTGATATTTTACTAATGAATAAAGGGTCAGAGAAAAATTAACTTTTTGACTAGAAAATAAAACCCTTTAAAATACTCAACAACTCTCTTTATTGGCTTGAATAATAATTGTATTTTTACTGTTCATGTTTATTTAAAGTCTCCTGAAGGTAATACATGGTGTGAAGGGCCCAACACTTTTTGGGCGGTAAATTAGAGGTAGCATGAGGGTTTTGCATTGAGAAACTACCAGAAGAAATTACCGTCTCCATCACCTCCTTTTGGTGTAGTATATATAGAGCCAGTTTCTTACAGAAGGTTTCCAAAATAATAATTCCCGCAATGCAGGCACCCTTGCACCATGATGAAAAGGTGCCTGCATTGACGCAGAGCAGCCCATTGTGCGCCGGCACAGGGGAAAAAGACAGGAATTTGCCATATCAAATAGATACGGTGCATTCCTGCCCTTTTATTTTGTCATAAGGCAGCACAGCAGCAAGACCTGCTGAGCTGCCCTGCAGCAAAAAAACACAAATGAGGCCCTCTGTGCAAAGAAAAATGGTTGCAGTGCTTGACAACTATTGTTGCATTGAAGATTTCTCAAACACTGCAAATTCTGGTGATCAGTTTGAATTGCAAATGGCTTTCCAAAGCTCATCAAAAGACATTTTATTCAGTACACACCATCTTCCTGGCTAAGATCTCTCCTTCGAGACCTGAGTGATCCCTTTCTGATGCTGATTGCACACGAGACAGATAAAAAAATAGGATGTCCTTGTCCGTCATCTTCCTGATAATAAATGTATTTAAAGGGTCAAGATTACACAATATTGTTCTTGCACAAACATCTGATTTACTGTACTGAAAACTCTTTCAGATTGATCGTCCCAGCAAAAGCTCTTTTTCACATTTCCCTGTTAGGATTTGAGTAATTTTACCAGTTATCTCTGCAAAATTATTATTAAATTGTTGATGAATATTTGGAAATCTAAGGAAACTTCAAGTCTCTTTAACACTAGTAGGCGAAGGCCAATCCAGAAAAGCTGGCACCATCTTCGGATTTCTAGAAAGATCAGATGAATCAATCTAAATCCAAGATATTCAATTTCTTCTTTCATAAACTCACATTTCTCAGCTTTATTGGACAAATGAGGTTGGTGGTTCTAGAAAACCCCAAAGTATCATACAAATAGAGAGAGACAAACAGCTTAAAGACACCAGAGAGGGAGGAGCCGCGCGCGCGCCCAAGATGTCCGCGTAGGTGCGCAGCTCCGCCGGACCCGCCGCCAATCCTGACATCCTGACCCATATCCTGCTGCGCTGACCCTGCCGCTGGTCTGCGGAAGGTTAGCGGCGCTAGCTGATGTGACTCCGGCCCCGCTGCGAGGTCGGGGCCCGGAGTTGTACGCTGCAACAGTTTGGGCCTGTTGGTCCGGCTGAGCCGGGGGCTCGATTGCTAGAAGAGGCCGGCTGCCAATTGATTAACACCCGGGGCCGGGACCAGAAGTCACTGGAGACTTGCAGTGTGAGAGCGGACCAATGCGAGGGTCCCCCCTGCCTAGAGCGTCAGCGATAATCCCCCGGAAGACGCTCCGCTGGCGGAGGACAACAAGTATACGACCCCGGGGGTGGCCGGCAATATTTGATGTGCGGACAGCACTGGCTGGGGTAACAGAACTGTTCAGGGGTCTGCTTGCACAGTCGTTTAACGGCCGGCAGAATCCCTACCAGTTTCTTGAGTCCTCCTCAGTTCTACTTTTAGATAGTTGGTTGGTTAGAGCAGGGGGCGACAGGCACACTGCAAGTTGGGGTTAGGCGGAAGTTATGAGCAGGGGTGCCACGTGGGGGTAGGGGGGTTAGGAAAGTTGTTTGATAGTTGTTATTTTCTTTTTTCCTTTTCTTTAACATCAGGAGACAGAGCTATGATTGTATTGCATCCATACCGCATCAATGCCTTGTGTTAGAAAGGAATCAGGTATTTCTGTGCTTAATTGGAATGTGTACGGTTTGGGTGATAAAGCTTCAAAGAGGAATGGTGAACCAGATGATTAGGCGTCACTCCCCAGATGTTGCATTACTCCAGGAGACTCACCTTATCGGTAGCCGATGTATGGCCCTGCATATGGGGGGTTATAAATTGGTCGCACATGCTGGGTTCACCATGGGATCTAGGGGAGTTGGCATCTTGGTTAGGAACTCCTTCCCCCTTAATATTCAGGCCACATGGACTGATCAGCAAGGCCGCTATATTGGGATATCGGGGCAGTGGGAAGGAGCAGTAATCACCTTTATGTCTGTTTATGTTCCACCTGGTCTTCAGGCGGACACCTTCCGTGACCTGGGCATGATTTTCTCACCTTGCCGCTAGGGCTTCTTGTGATGGGGGGGGAGTTCAATGCAGTGGTGGATGGGGAGTTTGATAGACACCCCGCCCGAATGCTGAGGCCGGCGCATAGATGGCTCTCCAATTTTCTGGAGACGACGGGGCTTGTGGACGGCTGGAGGATAAATAACCCGAGTGGAGTGCTCTACACCCATGTGTCCGCGGCGCACCATAGCCTGTCTAGAATAGACTATATACTGTTGCCGGCGGCACAGGCCATCAATCAATCAATCAATCAGGGGTTTGTTAAAGCGCGACTACTCACCCGTAAGGGTCTCAAGGCGCTAGGGGTGGGGGGGGTGCAGGTTCCATTCCATCAAGGAGCGGGTCTGTCGAAGAGCCAGGTTTTGAGGTTTCTTGCGAAGATGGGGAGCGATGTTGTCTGTCTGAGGTGGAGCGGAATGCGTTCCATGCTTTGGCCGCGAGGAAGGACAAGGAGCGGCCTCCCGATCTGGTCTTTCTGGTGCGGGGGACCACGGCGTAGGAGAGCTGGGCTAGGGTCCTTTGGAGTGCGTGGAATTTTAGTCGGCTGTTCAGGTATGCTAGTCCGGTGTCGTGGAGGGCCTTGTGAGTGTGGGTGAGCATCTTAAAGGTGAATCTCGCCTCGACGGGGAGCCAGTGGAGTGTGCACAGGTGCTGGGAGATGTGGCAGTGTTCTGGCAGGTTGAGGACCAGTCTTGTGGCGGCGTTCTGGATGTTCTGTAGCTTGCGGATGAGGTTTTTGTTTATTCCGGCATAGAGTGCGTTGCCGTAGTCGAGTCTGCTGGTGACCAGGGCGTGAGTGGCTGTCTTTCGGTGTTCGAGGGGGATCCATTTGAAGGTCTTACGAAGGAGGCGGAGGGTGTGGAAGCAGGAAGATGAGACAGAGTTGATCTGGCAGTCCATTTTGAGCTCGGAGTCCAGGATGATTCCCAGGTTGCGTGCGTGGTCTGTGGGGGTTGGCGGGTTTCCGAGGGCGGTGGGCCACCAGGTGTCGCTCCAGGCGTTGGGGTTTGGGCCCATGATGAGTACTTCTGTTTTGTTGGTGTTTAGTTGAAGGCAGCTGTTTTTCATCCATTTGGCGACGGCTTCCATGCCTTCTCGAAAGTTGCGTCTGGCGGTGTTGGGCTCGCTGGATAGGGAGAGGATGAGCTGGGTGTCGTCTGCGTATGACACGATGTTGAGTCTGTAGGTTCTGACGATGGGGGCAAGTGGAGCTATGTAGACGTTGAAGAGCGTCGGGCTGAGGGAGGAGCCCTGGGGGACTCCGCAGGTGGTAGGTGTGGGGTCCAAGAGGAAAGGGGGGAGTCTGACCCGCTGCGTCCTGCCGGAGAGGAAGGAGCAGATCCAGTCGAGGGCCTTGTCCTGGATTCCTGCGTCGTAGAGTCTGCGTATTAGGGTGCGGTGGGAGACTGTGTCGAACGCCACTGATAGGTCGAGGAGGATGAGGTCTACTGTTTCTCCTTTGTCCAGTAGGGTGCGGATGTCGTCTGTTGCGGCGAGGAGGGCGGTTTCCGTACTGTGGTTTTTTCTGAAGCCGGATTGGGAGGAGTCGCGGATGTTGTGTTCTTCAATGAATGTGGCGAGTTGGCTGTTGATGGCTTTCTCGATGACTTTCGCTGGGAACGGGAGCAGGGAGATGGGTCTGTAGTTTTTGAGGTCGGTGAGGTCCGCTGAGGGTTTCTTTAGGAGGGGGTTCACCTCGGCGTGTTTCCAGTCGTCGGGGAACGAGGCGGTCGCCAGGGAGCGGTTGATGGTGTGGCAGAGCATGGGTGCGATGGTGTCGGCGGCTCTGTTGAAGATGTGGTGGGGGCAGGGGTCCGTGGGGGCCCCTGAGTGGATTGACTTCATTGTGTTCAGTGTGTCTTCGGTGGTGAGGGCTGTCCAGTCATCAATCGCTGGTTTCCGGGTGTCGGGGGTGGTTGGTGAGGGTTCAGTGTGTTGGTTGTCTTCGTCAAAGTTGTCGTAGATGCTCTTGATTTTGTGGTGGAAAAAGGTGCTGAGTTTGTCGCATATGTCTTGCGAGGGAGGGATGTCGGTAGACTCGCTGGTGGGTTGGGCGAACTCCTTGATGACGCTGAAGAGTTCCTTGCTGTTGTGTGCGTAGGTGGAGATTCTGTCTTCAATCGCTTTTTTCCTCGTTTCTCTGATGAGTTGATGGTGGGCGTTGGTGGCGGCTCTGAAGTTTTTGTGGGCTTCTGTGGATTTGGTGTTTCTCCAGGCCTTTTGGAGGCGGCGGCATGTGCGCCTGGATTCTCGAAGTTCGGTGGTAAACCATCTGGCTTTCTTGGCACGGGTATTGTTGTTTTTCTTGAGGGGGGCTATGGTGTTGGTGCTGTCCGAGATCCATCTATGCAGGGTTCGGGCTGCGGTGTTGAGGTTGTCGTTTTCCGCGATGGTTGGGGTGGAGTTGTTGAGTGAGGAGGTAAGCTGGTCGTCGGTGATTTTGGTCCAGTTTCTTTGTGGAAGCAGGTGCTGGTGTCTGTGGATGGTGGGTGTTCTGAAGGTGAAGTGGACGCAACGATGGTCGGTCCATGGGAGTTCGGTGGTGTGGCTGAAGGTGATGGAGTTTCCTGTAGTGAAGAGAGGGTCGAGGGTGTGTCCTGCTGAGTGCGTGGGCTCGGTCACGATCTGGCGGAGTCCAATGTTGTGGAGGTTGTCCAGGAGGCATGTGGTGTTGGGGTCCAGTTGATTGTCGAGGTGGAAGTTGAGGTCTCCCAGCAGGGTGTAGTTGGTGGATGGGATGGCCTGCGGGGAGATAATGTCCGTGATGGAGTTGGCGAAGGGTCCGCGGGGTCCAGGGGCTCGGTAGATGAGGGTTCCTTGGAGGGCCGCGGTGGGGCTGGTCAGTATCTTGAAGTGAAGGTGTTCCATCAGTTCTGTGGACTCGTCAGGGAGTGTGCTCAGGCGGAGGCTGGATTTGTGGATGATGGCGATTCCTCCTCCTGGGTGGGTGGGGCGGTCCTTCCTGGAGATCTTGTATCCTTGGGGGATGGCGATGGCGATGTCCGGTCCCGAGGTGGTGTTGGTCCAGGTTTCGGTGAAGAATGCTACGTCCGGGATGGTGCTGTCGAGGAGGTCCCAGATTTCTGTGGCATGTTTGTGGAGGGATCGGACGTTGAGGAGGATGCATTGCAGGGTCTTCGGTTCGGTTGTGTTCTAGTGGGCGGGTTGTGCTGGATCCGTGTTCTTGGCGATGCTGCAGGTGTGCCGGCAGCGGTGACAGCTGAAGGGTCCATGGGTGTCGGCTGGTGATGCTAGCTTGCAGTTGTTGTTGCAGCCTGGGTTGAGTACTTGGAGTGCTGCTGGGTCGTAGCGTTGGCGGGGCGAAGGTCCAGGGTTCCTGGTGCTGCTCGCAGACAGGTCGCAGACGGGCGCAGACTTTGACGCTCCTTCGGTGCACCAGCGGCGCGCCCGAAGCCCGCGGCTGTGCAGTGGCCGCCATTAAGTAGGGGTCGGGGAGGGCTGGACAGCTGGGAGGCGGGAGCGGGGAGGGGAGCTGGATTGGGCCGGTTGCGCTGGAGGGGAGGGGCCGCGGGGGCAGCAGCGGCGGGGAAAGGTAAAGGGTGGAGAGAAGGGATAAAGAAAAAAGGGAAAATAAGCAGAAATAAGGCACAAAAGAGTAGAGATGCAGAAAGGTGCAGAAAGGTGAAAGATAGAAATGGTAGAAAAAGGAGTGAAGGAGCAGAGTGAGAGAAAGGAGACAGAGGTCCACTGGATCACCAGGGATGAGGCGCAGGGAAACCTGTGGGTGGAGGAGGGCCTCGATCACCAACACTCAAGAGTGCAGGGGCAGGGGCACCTCACTTAATGGTGGAGCTGCGAGGGTGGGAGAGCAGTTTCACTGACAATGAGTCAGTGGTCAGTGGCCATCACGATACATGAGGTGCGCCACTTGGGAAGAGGAATTTCCGATCACTCCCCAATTTGGCTCCAGGTGGAGACTGACCTTGCTGATGTAGGGAGAGTAGCCCCAATTAATGCTTGGCAGCTGAAGGATCCGTCCACCAAGAAAGAGGTCTCCAAGATTACGGGAAGATACTTCCAAGAGAAAACTGGCATGGTGGACTCGGCGCAGACCCTGTGGGAGGCATTTAAAACAGTTATACGTGGGGAGGTAGTGTCCTTGATCGCCGGGAAAAAGAAGAAACGAAACACAGACCTAGATAAAGTAGAAGCAGAGGTGATGAGGTTGGTGGCGGAGGTGTCGCGAACAGCGGCCCCAGAAGATATGCACCGACTAAAGTTATGTCAGGATGAATATGGAAGCCTCGCAGGAAACAAGGCCAGAGCCCAAAACGAGGAGACACAAAGTAGGATCTATGAGCATGGCGACAAAGCCGGCAAGTTAATAGCATGGCTTGAGAGGGGGAGATGGCATTGCGGATTGTGCCAGAGTTGCAGGAGGGAAGCTCCAGTATGATAAGGGACCCACAGGCTGTGGCGGACGAATTCTCGATATATTTTGGGAACGTATACACTACCACGGGGATATACTCGGAGGTAGACAATTCAGAGATGATTAAGGACATTCATATGCCCGCATTGTCAGATGACAATTGGGAATACCTAGACTCCCCATTCACAAAGGATGAGGTGGCACAGGCCATCAGAGGAGTTCACTCCGGAAAAGCCACAGGCCCTAATGCTATCCCTATAGAACTTTACAAATTAAATGCTAACAAATTGGCCCCCTTTGTCCGGTCCATGTTTGAAGAGAGTAAGGAGAAAGGTCAGCTCCTATATGACCAGTGGGTGGCCAATATTGTGGTCATCCACAAGGCGGGTAAACCCAAGACACTCTGCTCATCCTATAGGCCAATTTCGTTACTAAATGCTGAGCCTAAAGTTCTGGCGAAATTGCTAGCGACCCGACTTGTTAAAGTCATCACCACCCTGGTACACCCGGACCAGTCTGGCTTTATGCCACTCTGAAACACCGCTCTTAACTTGTGCAGGCTACATGGAGTGTTGGTCAGGTCCCCATCGATTCAGGAACTAGCTGTGCTTGTGTCCCTCAATGCCACTATGGCCTTTGATAGGGTCGAGTGGCCTTACTTGTTTGCAGTCTTGGGAAAGATGGGCTTTGGACAGGAGTTCATCGGTTGTGTGCGCCTCATATATGCCGACCCCCTCATTAGGGTAGTGGTAAATAATCATAAATCTGCTGACTTTCCCCTTGGCAGAGGCACCACGCAGGGTTGCTCCCTGTCTCCACTTCTGTTTGCCTTAGTATTGGAGCCGCTGGCGGCGTGGGTTAGGTGGGACCGGTCGATCCGAGGATTGAGATGGACATTGGATTGGGAGGATCAAACCTCATTATATGCCAATGATATCCTGCTTTATCTCACCAATCCAAGGAGTTCCCTGATATGTTTCCTGGAT
The DNA here is from genome assembly GCF_964261635.1 of Lissotriton helveticus. Taxonomy (NCBI): domain Eukaryota; kingdom Metazoa; phylum Chordata; class Amphibia; order Caudata; family Salamandridae; genus Lissotriton; species Lissotriton helveticus. Next base: position 30,203,429 of record NC_136071.1, read on the forward strand.
GTGCTTGCCATATTCGGGAGATATTCCGGATTTGCAGTCAATTTGTCGAAGTCAGTGTTCTTTGTCATTAGGGGCGACCTGCCAGTGATCCTGAATGCCTGCCCAATACAAATTGAACCAATAGGGTTTTGCTACCTCGGTGTCTATATCACACTTGATCCTAAATTAAGATACACTAACAATCTGGGCCCCCTATGACCTGATTTAAAGGAGATGTGGCGCGTTGGTGAGCATTCCCACTTTCCCTGCTGGGCAGAGTTGTACTCTTCAAGATGATGGCTCTCCCTGTTTCCTATACGTGCTCCAGAACGCCATGAATCCCGTTCCACCTTCCTATTTTTCGGGAAATAGAAGCCCTTCAGAGGCAACTTCTTTGGGACGGCCGACCCCGTATAGCCTTCCCCAAGCTCACCCTCCCCTGGTATGACGGGGGGACAGGGTTGCCGGACCTGCGGAAATATTACTGGGCCTCCCAGCTAGCAGCGGTGAATCACATCATATATGGGGCCCCATTGGACCCCGGGTATGCTATGGACCGTTTGCAAGTGCCTGGGGGAGATCTCGTGAGGGCATTATATGTCAAGCCGGGCCGATTTCCCCTCACATGTCCCACGGGACATGCCGTACAGGTTTGGCACGCGGCAAATAGACATCTCAATTGGGAGGGAAAACTAACACTCTCCACCCCGCTGTTGAGCTTGGAGAAACTAGGCAGCCTATGGAAGTCCAAGGGGTTTGACAAGTGGGAACTCATCGGGATCACACAGATCAAAGACGTATGGGGGAAAGACACAGTCCACATGTTTGATTCCCTTAAACAGAAGTATCACCTTCACGATAAGGAGCACTTCCGCTATCTCCAGGTTAGACATGCACTGCTCTCACTCGTCCCCGTGGGCACGTCACTCCATGATGCCTCCCCCCTTGAAGAACGAGTGTATCTCTCTGATATAAAAAAAACTCATCAACAATATGTCGACTCATTGATTCTAATCAGGTCGCAGTGGAGTGCAGACGGGTTGGAGCTAGACGACGAAGATTGGCGGGAGGCGATTTCCTCCCCACGTGTAGTGGCCATACAGATGAGGCTCAGGCTAGTTCAGGTCAAGATCCTCCACAGGTCTTATATCACAGGGCCTCGCCTGGTTTGAATGTATATGTCAGAAAGTGGGGAATGTCACAGGGGATGTGGAGAACTTGGAACTTTCATGCACATTTTGTGGCACTGCTGCGAGGTACAGACCTATTGGGTAGAGATGCATGATAGACTGCGGGCTGTACTCGGGGTGGAGTTGCTGCCAGAGGCTCGTAGGTGTATTTTGAATGTATGGGAACCAATGGATCTGTGTGTGTATACGAGGCAGTGGGTGACATTGACATGCATGGTTGCCAAGCGCAACATTGCTCAGCTGTGGGGAGCTAGACAGTCACCCCGGGTTGGGAAATGGGCGGAAGACATGGACTGGTGTATGTTTAGGGAGAGATCGGTCTATGTATCCAGAGGTTGCACCCAAAAGTGGGGAAAGGTGTGGGTGGACGGAATAGTTACCGAGGTGACATCTGTGCGCCACCGATCGTCTGGAAGAAGAAGAAGCACAGGAATCCCCATGATCCCCTGATCATTATTTTGTATGTATTGTTTACAGTATGGATTTGTATAACGGTCCAATATGTAACTACTGATTAAGTCACCTGATGTTTTTCTTTTGTCGAATTGTTAATAAAAAGAATATTAAGAAAAAAAAAAGACACCAAAGAATTCAGAAAGTATGAATCACTAAAAGGTGACAGGAGGATTGCACAACTCAAAACTGTGATGACAAGGACATTTAAGTGGACCGATAGAGATATAGACTATGCTTCTTTAGTCAAGGAAATTAAAAAATAATAAGGTAGTGGTGATAAGAGCAAAGGATAACATGTCAGTATGAATGCGAACAAAGATTTGCAATTAGACGAAATGTCACATACAGCGCACAAAATAAATGGTGAGCAACCTATAGTTCTAATCATTTCAGGATTCTTCTTAAGTCTCCTATGAATAATATTCTTTGTGGTCCAATCCTGATCAATCAACATTCCACAGGCCCCAGTATGCCACAAGGCAGAAGTATCAGCAACCCTTCCTATGTCTGTCCTCATAACAATAAGTAAGAGGAAACAATGAGTACTGACAATATTCAGAGAAAATCCAATGCAAGGGAGCCAGCACACTCACCTCTTCTTGTCAGGAGAAGATTAGAAACTTCCAGCACTACGCAAAGGCTGTTTTGGACAGGGCTGACCACAATATAGGGATAACCCGCCCTTTACCGTTCAAAGGGCCCTTCACTGCACGTCCTGCACATGGTTTTCTTGAGACAGTGGGGCCTCAGATCTCACAGACTGACCAGATGAAGCACTACTAGGTAGAACTGAACACCTTCTCCCAAAGCTCCTTCTTTCCCTTCATCTCTATTGTAATCTGTGTTCGTTCAAACAAAAGTACTAAGTCAATAATTTCAGAAAAAGAAGTAAGGCACTGTGGTCAAATAAATGTATCCTTTATTTTCTTCTACAAACAATGGTCAACACAATGTCATCTTAGTCCTTTCAACACAGGTGGTTTCAGATGCAAATTGATGGAAATGAGTCACATGAATCAACATTTCCTTTTTTGGGGGGGGGGGAAGTAAGCATTGTAGTGACAAAGCAATCATATCATCATATAGTACATGATACATAAACAGCAAGGACAAAAGCAAATGCCATTATACATTAAACCAATGAATAAATAAATAAAATATAAAGAAAGGTTACAAGAGTATATATTCTTCCTTACTTAATCTAACAGAGGTCCCCCAATTAGATAGAACTTCCTCCATTACCGTATGCCTCTGCCCTTGGCTATAGCCATCTCTCTTTCTGATTCGATTTGATTTTACGATTTATAAAGCCCGCGATTGCCCATAGGCATCTTGGCACTATGTGACATAGTAGACCAGATAGCTTCTATTTGGTGTTAAAAACTTGCAGAGAACAACCACGTTTTTATCTCTTTTCTAAAAGAGAGCAAGGAGGGGCTGTTTTTAATTGACATTGGGAGCAAGTTCCAAATCCTGGCTGCATGCAGTCTGAAACTTCTCCCACCCCACCGACCTGATTAAATCTAGGCACCTGAATCATTTTTTGATGGTTGGATCTCAAGGATCTGGAGGGCTCGTACCATTTCAAATGATTTTTTAGGAACTGACAACCAGTTCCATGGAGGGCTTTATATGTCAGACACAGGTATTTGAATTTAACTGTTTTACCAATTGGCAGCCAGTGAAGACCTCTCAGTCTGTGCGCTACTGGTTCAAACTTTGGAATCTTCAGCACCAGCCTGGCTGCTGCATTTTGTAAACGTTGTAAAGTTGCCCACTGCTTGGCCTGAATCCCCGGATATAGCGCGTTTCCAAAGTCCAACCTAGACAGTGCCAGTGCTGTAACCACTGTCTTGCGCGAATCTTGGGGAATGAATGGTAAGAGTTTTCTGATTGTTTTAAGAATGTACCAGGTGGAGGAGGCTAACTTGTTCGTTTGTGCCTCATATGTGAGCTTGTCGTCCAGGAGGGTTCCCAGATTTGTGACTTTGTTAACTGGGGAGGGACGTTGGCCCAAGCTGTCCGGCCACCATTTCTGAGACCAGGCTTCATTGTCTGTCCCCATCAACATTACTTCACTTTTATCTCCATTTAGTTTCAAGCAGTTGCCCTGCATCCACTGGAAAATGTGTTCCATTCATTTCTTAAATTTCTCGGCTGTCTCTTTAATGTTATTAGTGATAGACACCACGTGTGTCGTCAGCGTAAGAGACTGGGGTAAAACCGTAATCCCTTATTATTGCCGCCAGGGGTGCCACATATAAGTTGAATAGAGTGGGACTTAGTGACGACCCCTGGGGAACGCCACACGGGGAACTGAAAGGTTTGGATTTTGCCTCTCCCTGCTCCACCGTGAACGTCCTGTTCGATAGGTAGGAGGCTATTAGAGTTTGAGCTGACTCATGCACTCCTGCATCTCTGAGGCGACAGAGTAGGATATCGTGGTTTACCTTGTCAAAGGCTGCTGAGAGATCTAATAGAATCAAGGCGGCCTTTCCTCCGGCATCCAGTATATACCTAAGTTCCTCTGTGGCCATCAACATGCCAACAACATGTTTCAGTTCCATGCCCTTCTTGAAAGCCGAATTGTGAGTGGTCTAGCGTATTGGTCTCTTTGAGAAATTGGACAGCTGCCTGTTCAATAGTTTCTCCAAAACTTTGGCCGGAAAGGGTATTCTTGCTATGGGTCTATAATTGCCCGGTTCTTGTGGGTCTAGAGTGGGTTTCTTTAAAAGTGGCAGTACTGATGCTGTTTTCCAAGTCTCAGGGAAGTGGTTAGTTTTAATTATTTCTTTGAAAAGCAGTGCTAATTGCTCACTCAATAGTTCGGGAAAAAGGTGCATTACCTTAGGTTGACATGGATCGGAAGTGCCTCCTGACTTTGTATGCCTAACAACATGAAGAATCTGGTCAGTGGAAGGAGGGTGAAATTGGAAGGAGTGTCTGATTGTCGGTGATATGTGGAGGTCATTCCATTCCCTGTTTGGTTGTTTGCATGTACGATTAGCTGTACTTTTGAAGGACTCATAAACACTACCTACTTTGTCTACGAAGAAATGGCCCAAGACATTGCAAAACTCTGTGCTGATTTCAGCAGACACAGAGTTGTCATTTTTTGTTAATTCTTTTACTATGGTGAAAAGTTCTCTACTTGAGTTTTTAGCTTCTTCTATTTTTCAGGTGAAGTATTTACTTTTGTCTGCTAATATCAATTTCTTGTAGGTAGCCAGAGAGGATTTATAAGTCTCTCGTGGTCCGGACTCAAAGTTCATCCTCCATTTTTCCCCCCTTTTTCTATAAGTTTGTTTTTGTATATTTTTTTTTGTATTTATTTATTTTAGATAGCAGAATGCAATACATACAGAGCTTACCGCCTACAACCCATCTCAGGTCTTCATTGCTCTAAACTGTTCGACATGCTGATTAACAAGAAGGGCGAAAAGTATACAAAGCAGGTATTGAAAAACCTTTGCTGTTGGCAGGTTTAGCCCCGTTCTGTGCATGGTAATATAAAACAGTAAATTTTTAACTTTTTCTCCCCCCACCCTCCCCCCAAACACCTGTCCCGCCCCCCAACTCCCCAGTTGCTGCTCCTCGCGTGTAATTGTGTGTGCACGTTGAGTGTAGTGCAGGCCCTCGCCGCAAGACCTGCCTGATAGCACTATAAGCCCACCTCCTGGATCGCTACCCTCAGGCGTCCCTGTCCCCCCCCCGTCTAGTGTCCCGTGGCGGAATAACCGCATCCTTGATCGCTTACACCGGTGTCTGTGCCCATGATGTGACTTGGCCTTGCCGCGCCCCTCCTGTTCTGCTTATGGGTCTTCATCAAGTGACTCCGGTTGCCCCTCCCCCTCCCGTGTCGTGGGTTCCTCTTCTGAGTCTTTGGCGTTTAAGTAGGTCTGGTACAGACCCCAGAAGTTCCCAGGCCGACTCCTGGGTGGGAGCAACTCGCCAAATAGCTCCGATTGCGTGTTGCAATACAACATGTCAATGGACCATCGTTTCAGCGTCGGTAGAGGGCCTCTCATCCAACACATTGCTACCACTCGTTTTGCAAGGAGCATGCCCATGCCCACCAATTTTCTCACCGCTACAGGTACCTTTTTCGTGAATCCCAGCAGGGCAAGGGCAGGGTCCATGACCAGCTCCAGCTCTACTATAGTACTCATTTCGGCAAACACCCTGTGCCAGAATCGCTGCACTCCCGGGCACGCCCAGGCCATATGTAGGAAGTCAGCCACTGGGGCGTGGCATCTCTCACATTCCGGAGTGTCTCGGAGCCCATACCTGTGTAGCCTCTCCGGCGTGTAATAGACACGTTGCAAGTATTTGAAGTGGACCAGGCGATGCCGTCCGTTTAGTGAAGTTTTCCTGGAGGCCGCGCAGCAGTGTGCCCACATGCTGTCGTCGATCTGGGTATTCAACGCAGTGTGTTCGTGTCCAATTTTGTAGAGTTTTGTTATGAGTTTTTGAGGTGCCGCAGTGGCAATAACATATGTCAGCTCCGGAACCTCCGGTGGTTCCTCCAGGTCAGGGCCCAACAGCTCCTGGAATGCACTCCTTACCCTATGAAACTGGAAGCGCTGGAGCAACGAGGGCCTCGCTCCTCCCCTAGTCATCTGCTCCCACGTCTTGACCTTCCCATGTTCGAACAGGTCCCCCATTGTGTGGGCTCCAAGTTCGCGAAGAGCTTTGCAGACCCCCGTTTCCGCCAATGTGGGGAGCCATAGTGCCCGTTGGATAGGCATGTTCGGAGCGTACAACAGCACTTTATCTTGTCTCTGCATTATGGAGTGCCAGGCATGATTAGTGGTTAGTAGGGAGTCTAATATCCCCACTCTGCGGTCCATTGCGCCACAGACGTTGCAGGGAGGGGGACCGGGTCCGCGAACAGCCTTTCCAATGTCACGTGTGGAATGTCCTGGCTGCCGTGTATCCACGTGTGGAGGTGGGTGGCCTGCGCAATTCTGTAATACCGTTATAAATCTGGCGCGGCTAGGCCCCCTTGCTCATACGGTAGCTTAAGGACTTCCCATGCCACTCTAGGCTGTTTGCCACCCCAGGCCAATTGGACAAGAAGTTTGGTTAGTGTGGCAAAGAAGGCCTTGGACAATACGACCGGGATGTTGTTGAAGAGGAACAGAAACCTCGGGAGAACCACCATTTTCATTATGGCGATACGTCCCATTAGGGATAAAGGTAGCTTGTTCCAGATCTCAACCTCATCGGCCAGTTTGCTATAGGCAACGCCATAATTCTCTCTAATCATGACTTCGGGGTCAGTATGGAGCATTACCCCTAGGTAGCGGATCGGCTCTGTTGACCAATGGAGCGGGTATTCCATTTCAAAGGGGGCGGTTACAGGAGTAAGGGGGAATGCGACTGATTTGGACCAGTTCACCTTTAGCCCCGAGAGTGCTCCGAAGCGTACCACTTCCCTCAGAACCGAGGAATTTGAATTTGAATTTGAATTTGAAAGGATTTGTATAGCGCTCGTACACCTGGCGGTTTCTTGGCGCTGGCTGGCAACTGCTACTCAGGGAGTGGGAGAGAAGGGGAAAGTGACCATTCAAGATGGGAAGGCTTGGGTGAAGAGGAAAGTCTTGAGGTCTCGGCGAAAAAGAGGGTACTGGGTGCAGGTTCTAAGAGAGGATGGGAGGGAGTTCCAGAAAACTGGGCCCGCGGTAGCAAACTTGGAGCCCCCCCACTTCTTCCGTTTGAAGCGGGGGACCACGAGAAGATGGTGTGAAGAGGATCGGAGATCTCGTGAGGGCATGTAGTTTTGAATGGCAGATTTAATAAAGGAAGGGGCAGAGCCTGTCCGGGCTTTAAAGATGGTGCAGCCAAGCTTGAATAGGGCACGCTGTCGGACAGGGAGCCAGTGCAGGGAAAGGAGGAGGGGAGTAACATGATGTGATTTAGATAAGTTAAAAACCAGCCGAGCGGCCTGGTTTTGAACCAATTGAAGACGCCTAGTAAGATAGTCGGGCATGCAATGGTAAAGGGCATTGCCGTAATCTAGGCGAGATGTTACCATGGCCAGGAGTATTAACTTGAGCGCGTCAGGGGCGAAGAATCGTGAGACTCTACGAATTGTCCTGAGGGAAAGGAAGGCTGAGGATACGACAGCAGATACTTGAGAATGTAGGGAGAGTTGGTTGTTGATTTTGAACCCAAGGGTTTTGACAGAAGATACAGGAGTGGGTGGGGAACCTAAAGAAGAGGGCCAGAAAGAAGAGGACCAGGGACTGGAGCAACCACCTGTCAACACCAACTCCGTTTTATCGGGGTTGAGTTTTAGGTGGTTGAAATTCATCCAGTCCTGGATGAAGGTCATGATGGACTGGACATTAGACATAGACTCGGGGGAAGAGGAAAGAGAAAAAATGAGCTGGAGATCGTCTGCGTAGTTGTATACAGAGACCTCCAGTTGCTGTAAAGCAAAAATGAGTGGGGCGATGTAAAGGTTAAATAAAAGGGGGGACAAAGAGGAGCCTTGGGGGACACCACACTGGATGGGTTGGAATTCGGCTGAGAACTCTCCCAGGCGGACCGCCTGAGTCCGGCCGCTCAAGAAGGAGGATATCCATAACAGGGCTGTTCCACCGATTCCCGCCGCCTCGACACGTGAAAGTAAGATGGTATGGTCCACCGTGTCGAATGCGGCGGAAAGATCCAAGAGGATCAAGGCCTGCGGTTGACTAGTATCCATTCCTTGTCGTAGGTTGTCCAGTACAGATATTATTACGGACTCAGTTGAGTGGGCTGGGCGGAAACCAGCCTGTCTCGGGGCCAAGACACCATGTCTCTCCACAAACTCGCTCAAGGTTTTTACTACGTGTCGTTCCAGTGCCTTTGCTAAGAAAGGCAACAGAGAGATGGGGCGGTAGTTAACGGGATCCAAAGGATCCGCCCCAGGTTTTTTTAAAATCGGGACGATTACTGCCGATTTGAGTGCTGGGGTGACAATGCCCTGGGCCAGCGAGCTGTTAAGAAGCGCTAGGGGTAGTGAAGGGCAGTGGGTGAAGATCTGTTTTAAGATGTAGGCAGGGCAGGGGTCCATCGGGGAGCCGGATTTGATCAGCGGGAGGATGGAAAGGAATGAATCGGTCGAGAGGGAAGGAATTGACAACAGGTGTGCTGTAGCCGGAGGGCGGCTGGGGTCGGTAAATGCCGGGGATGGGGGGGGAATTTTAGCTTTGATTTTACTGATTTTGTCCAGGAAAAAGTGATTGGGGGAATCGCATAATGGTTGTGAGGGGGGAGGTTTGAGTGAAGCTCTGTCGGAATAGGCGAGGTCTTGGATGATGGAAAAAATTTCTCTTGGTCGGTTCTCCGCAAGTTGAATTTTGGATGAAAAATAGGTTTTCTTAGTGTCCAGTATGGCTGTCTTATATTGTGCAAGAAGATCAGTATAACGGATTTTGGCAACAGGACAATATTTCCGTCTCCACTGTCGTTCTGCTTGGCGGAGAGTAAGTTTTTGGAACTTTAAATCGTCCGAAAACCAGCGATTTGCATCTTTGGAGCGTTTGGTTGCGATGCGTTTTAAAGGAGCGATGGTATCGCAACTAACTCGAAGCCAGTTGCTAATAGCTTCTGCCTGACCAGAAGAGGGCAGACCAGTAAGATCTGGGCTGGAAGAGGAAAGGGAGGTGGATAGAGCTTCAACATCCACGCAGTTCCAAGATCGCGCCCAGACATTTCTCGCAGGAGTGGGCTTAGGTGATGAGAAGGGGGAAAGGGAGAAGGCAATCAGTGAATGGTCTGACCATAGACAAGGGGAAATGGAGAGAGAAGTGACCGGGCAATCACGTTGCCAGATTTGGTCAAGGATGTGTCCCAGCCTGTGCGTGGGAGCATTGACGACTGATGTAAAGTTTAGCGACTGAAGGGAGTCTGAGAACTCTTTGGAAGTTGCACATTCCGCTGGGTCGGAAGGCCAGAAGTTAAAGTCTCCCAGGACTATGATGGAAGAATGGTTGACAACCAGAGTCGCCATTAGGTCTTGGAAGCTGGGGAGGAACGTTTTAGGGGAGGACGGGGGTCGGTAGACAAGGACACAAGTTAGGGGGGGAGTAAGGGAAGGAGAACGAACCACTAAACAATCTGAAGTTCCCATGGAGGGGGAAACAAGGGGGTGGAATGTAAGTTCCTTACAGGCAATCAGGGCAACCCCTCCACCAGGCCTGCCGGAAGATCGGTCGGCTCGGATGGCGTAATAGGTCGGGGGGAGTATTGCCAACAGGGAGGGGAGAGAGCTGTCAGAGAGCCAAGTCTCGGTAAGAAATAGTAGGTCGGGTTTATGAGAATCGAGTAAGGTGAACAGGTCGAGCTGATGTTTGACTGCCGATCTAGTGTTGAGGTACATGGCAGTTATTGCTGTGGGGGGGAGGGCGACTGGAGGCAAGTTTGAAGGGCAGCAAGTTGGAGGCGTGGACAAGGTGTTGGTGTAGACTTGGTTGTGTGAGGTTAGTAGTCCAAGATTGGAAATACGAGCTATGGTGGTAGCAGGTAGTGACCACTTGCCTTGAAGAGTGGTAAGTTGCAAGTAGGAATATTGAATAGGAGAGGCCGGGTGGGTGGCCAGTGGTCTCGGTCGGTCGCAGACGGTCGCAGACGGGCTTTCCTTAGGCGCGCCTTCGGCGCGCAAACGACGCGCCCGCTGCGCTCGTCCGCTGCGCTTCCGGGGGAGGCACATTTTTAAAAGGAAAGAGTCGGTGGGCGTGGCCTCCAAAGGGGGCGTGGCCTCGATTTCCCTCGTGGCGCAGGGACAGCGTCCAGCCCTGGGAGAAGTCGAATGGAAATGGCCCGTGAACGGAGCCTAAGTGACTGGGGGTGAGTGAAAGTAAAAGCACACAGATGTTACAATTTTTAAAAGTACACTCTCCCGGCTTTCCGCCTCAGGAGTAGCTCGTTGTAAGTGCAGGCGCTAGTGATCAGCGTCGCACTTATAGGCAGTAGGCGTGGCCTCGATTTCCCTCGTGGCGCAGGGACAGCGTCCAGCACTGGGAGAAGTCGAATGGAAATGGCCCGTGAACGGAGCCTAAGTGACTGGGGGTGAGTGAAAGTAAAAGCACACAGATGTTACAATTTTTAAAAGTACACTCTCCCGGCTTTCCGCCTCAGGAGTAGCTCGTTGTAAGTGCAGGCGCTAGTGATCAGCGTCGCACTTATAGGCAGTAGGCGTGGCCTCCAAAGGGGGCGTGGCCTCGATTTCCCTCGTGGCGCAGGGACAGCGTCCAGCGCTGGGAGAAGTCGAATGGAAAGGGCCCGTGAACGGAGCCTAAGTGACTGGGGGTGAGTGAAAGTAAAAGCACACAGATGTTACAATTTTTAAAAGTACACTCTCCCGGCTTTCCGTCTCAGGAGTAGCTCGTTGTAAGAGAGGTTGGTAGCCGGTTCTCGGACATATAGTAAGGTATCATCGGCGTATGTAGATATACCTATCTTGTAAGTGGGATAATTGATGGCCTCATAGGAATGATATTCTCTAATCGCGCAGGCCAAGGATTCCGCCACCAGTGCGTAGAGCAGCGGCGAGAGAGGACATCCCTGTCTTGTACCCCTGCTGATGTCAAACGGCTCTGAGACAGCATCACCTAAGCGGACCCGTGCCGTGGGCTTATGGTAGAGCGCGCCCAGTAGTTGGAGGAAGAGTTCGCCCAGGCCCAGTTTCTTAAGGACTCTGCTCAGGAATGGCCACTCCACAGAGTCAAATGCTTTCTCCATGTCAAGGAACACCGCGATGGCCTTGGAGTCCCGCCGCGTATGTTGAATAGTGCCCATCACGGTTCGTATGTTGTAAGTGAGATTGCGTGACGGTATAAAGCCTGCCTGTTCGGGGGCTACCAGTTCAGGGGCAACCAGTGCCAACCGAGCTGCCAACACCTTTGCATAGAGCTTGGCGTCCACGTTTAGGAGGGACAGCGGGCGGTACGAGCCTGCGTGGGTGTGGGGCTTACCCGGTTTAAGTATTGCTACAATTATTGCCTCTCTCATAGAGGGCGGCATGGTGCCTTCCTCGCAGATGTCATCGAATAGTGATGATAGGTGAGGTATGAGCTTATCTTTAAATGTTGTTTTGTATTTTTAACGCGTTTGTGAACCATGGTTGGGAGGGCGATTTCCTTCTTGCTGTATTTTTATTGTTTGGAGCTGCTACTTTTACGGCAGCGCTTATCCAGCTAGAAATTTGATTTGAGGCTGTGCTACAGTCTTTGTCAAATTCTGGAATTGATCTTGTTAAATGTTCCTCAAGAAGCGAGGGGTTGATTTTTGACCAATTGGGGGAGCAAGTGTGCTTACCGGATGAAACAGCTTCTACTAATGATTTTCCTGTTTTTATAGCAAATATTCTTAGCTTATGATCTGACCATGGTACCGGAAGGATTTCTGATAGCGAAATATTCTTGTTGGATGTGAAAATACCATCCAGCGTGTGGCCAGCATCTTGGGTATTTTGTGTTACGATCTGTTTCATATCTAAATTTGACATAGCATTTGTCAGTGTTAGTAGACTGGTGTCCTTTCTTTTTTCTAGGTGCAAGTTGAAATCACCCAAAACGGTAGAGTCCGGATCCTTCACACTTGATTCCAAGAAAGGGCTCAGCAGTTGTGTCAGAGGTGTTTTCGCCCTAGGTGGTCTGTAGATAAGTAGGCCATTAAACGTATCATTGTTAGTTATATTTATTTGAAAATGCAGCATCTCGCAGTCTGGATTACTGCCCTCATTTAGGCATTTAGTCCTTAGAACACTTCGATAAATAATGGCCAGCCCCCCCCCCCCTCGTTTCCCCTTCCTGTCTGCCCGAATTATTGAGTAGCCTTCTGGGATTGCTAATGCTAGGTCAATGTTGGAAGCATCATCTGCCCATGTCTCCGTGATGAAAAGAATATTGAGATTTTGGGTTTCTATAAGTTCCATTGTTTCGGAGTTATGTTTGACTAGTGGTCGTGTGTTAATTAGACCTGCCCTGAAGAGTTTGGGAGGCAAACTCTTAAACAGAGAACCTTTGGTACTTGACCTTTCTCTTCCGGAGGGATTCAAAGCTAGTTTTGCAGGTGGGGAATGATTTGGTGTCTAGCAAACATGAAAATATGGGGCAGGTAATTTTTGGCCTGAGAGCAAATAACCCCTTCCTTGAAAAACGAATGACAGTTGGATCTGTCTTGGAAGGAGTAGGGGTTGTGGCCCTGGGCCCGGTCCAGGCCCAGACGGGCTCAGACGGGCTTGCCTTTGGCGCGCCTGCTGCTCGCGTCGCTGCGCGTCCGTCCTGACATTGCTTAATGAAGCGTCTGGGCGTCAGTCGACTAGACCGCTACACGCCCGCAGCGCCGGAAGTGCCCCAGCAGGAGGTCAGTCAGCTCAGGCCCGTCTACACCCTCTGTTCAATCGGCACTTGCCATGATTGACCGGGGTGTTAGGGCAGAGCTAGCAGGACTTGCGGGGTCAGAAAGTGCAGAGTGCCAAGCATCAGGTGAGAATTAAAAAAAATATAGCATAAATGCAGCAATTTTAAAAGCTAGCGTCACTGTGGAAAAGAATAAAATAAGGAGTGAAACACGTGTTGGCTTGTGTTATGGAACAATAAACAGAAGTATCTACACCAACGAACCAGGATATTATTCTGTACATCTAGAATTTGAATTATCGATTCTTGAAGAGTTTGTCACGGTTGATACTGATGCTAATATCCATTCTTGTAACTTAAACACCACACGTACAACGTGATCTGGACTTTAAATGTGTATTTGTGCAGGGGCATAGTTGCTTATACTTTCCGTTTGTGAGGATCAGTCCGCTGATCATCCTTTGGAGCGGTTCAGGGGGTAACACCGCTCGCCTCATTGCCGACACAAAGCTATACTTGAATCCAACATCTAGTGGTAACCCGGGAGATGCGCCTACCCAATCTGGAAAATTTAAATACCCCTTAGCTGTTTGTAAAATAAGGAGTGCAGCAATTTAAAAAGGAGCATCACGGTGGCAGTGGTGGTATGCAGTGATTATTTCCAGAAGCAGCGTGGTCTCTAGTCAGACCTGTACTGCGTGGTTTTTTTTGCGCCGAGTTCCAAATGAGCTTAATGCTGCCCACCATTCAAAGGCTCTAGGAGGAGTTTTAGATATCCAAGCACGGGCAACACAGAGGCGTGCCATTACAAGCATAATTGATATTAGAGACCTTAGTCTGAGAGGTACATCTGCTTTATAGCCGAGCATAATCTCTTTCTCCACTAAGTAAAAATCAATTCTTAAATGATCAGCTATAATGTCTTGTATCTCATTCCAGAAAACAGCCAGATCTGGGCAAGTAACAAACATATGTAAATTATCTGCAGATATCATTCCACACTTGGCACATTTACATTTATCGTTCGTATTTATATTATCAGAATCTATCCACTTAGCTATACGTTCTGGTGTATAGTAAAGCATAAACATTGTTTTAAACTGTTGCAATTTAAGATTAATAGAGTGGACAGAGCTATTTAAATTCTCCATTGATTCTTCTATATCAGACGAATTAACAACTTGACCCAATAGCCCAGTCCATTTGAGTGCTATCTTAGGGTAGTCATCCTGCCAAGTTTGGGAAAGTATCTGATATGACTTACTAATAGTCAATTTCGAATCTGAAGGCATATATTGCAGTAAATCTTAGGTCCTAGTAAATAATCTCTTAGCTGCAGATATTTATAAAACATGTTTTTCGAAATACCAAATGAAGTTTGCAAATCTAAAAACGTACGGAACCCAGCAGCATTATATAAGTGGTTAAGCTTTTACAAAGAAGATTGGGGAATCGGGTCAAGCACAATTGCACCTATCCTTAGTACTGCTTTGTAAAGATTTTTAGGTGCCACGGACCGGAGATTCATAAACCCCTAAATCTCCTAAAACAAAAATTGTCTTTCTCACAACTTATAGCACACAATGGTCCAGCACACTAATTGTGAATATATTCTAATATTTCAACGGTGATAACAATATTTCAAATCAATGAAGACAGCAATTCAGTGGAGTTGTTTGCAGTTCATTCTTTATTTCTTTATTTTTCTTCAAATAAAAGACTGTAGCCGTAGCCAACGCGCTTCGTCCTTCACGGACTTCTTCAGGGTTACAATTAACACATATACATATATAACAATTATTATACATACATTTACACTATTTACAAATAAAACATTTTTTTTACAGATAATTGTAACATCATTTTAAGCATCATTTTTAAGGGTCACACGACTATAGTTTATACAGTATATACAAGGCATTCTATAGTGCAACACAATATCCTTAAAAGAAGAACAATTCTATATCACACCACTGTTGCGATTTTATCATGTTCATTACAATTCGCACAACCTGAACAATATGCAGATCAAAAAAAGGCATTCAGAACCTTTGTATCCTATTTTTTAAGTCTGGTGGGCTCGCAAAAAGTGGCATTATAACAAACCCCCAGTGGGCACAACTTGAAACAGAAAGTTAGCATTTCTTACCAGAAAAAGTATAATGATTTTTAGTCTTTAGCAAATTATTTTTTAGTCTTTAGCCCAATGGCATCCAACTTGATTTCAGATTGCCTAATGTATAGAAACAGGGATCAGTTTAAACAGTCAGTCAGTCCCTATTTATTTTATTTCATTTGGACAGTATCCTTGGGGAAAGAATCACCCCCATCCAGGCTGTCGATGGACTAGACAGCCAATGTAAACTAGCATCACCCTGAGAGCTACCCGCTCCACACCTAGCCCACCGTGTAACTCTTTAAGGTACCTATGATAATAATACTATTGACTCCTTCATACTATATTAAACACTATCATAAACATTATCAAAAATATACATTCGGCCAGGGCTGGGGCGGGTAGAGTGCTGGCAGCTGAGATATTGCCCTGAGGTCTTTCAGACCACTCCCCATTTACCATGGAGTTGGACATTGGGAGGACTAGGCAGCCATTTAGTTGGCGATTGGCTGTGTGGAACCTGCAGAAAGCGGAATATACGATCACATGGGGGAGTCCATCGCCAACTACCTGACAGAGAATGAGGGAACTGTGTCTAGTGCGGCCACGCTCTGGGAGGCACTGAAGCACACTTTGCAGGGGGTGAACATATCATGGTGTGCAGCCGCCTGCAGGCAGCGGCGGGAGGCGCTGGTCCGAGCCGAAGCTCACGTAGAACAGCTTGAGCGACAGACCCGAGAGTCGGGCAGTGAGCTGGGGGTGAGGCAGCTGCTTCTGGCTCGTCAAGAATGCGCGGCCATGCTGATGGACGAGGCGCGTCAGGCTTGGCTCGCCACACGCAGCAGGGTGTACCAATGGGGGGACAAGTCGAGGAAAATGCTGCATCGGTTGTGCCAGGGAACCATGCACGCGCAGACCTTGCCTGCAATAGTGGACTCGGCAGGGGGCCGAATTGCGGACCCAGTGGCTATTGCGGAGAGCTTTGCCGAGTACTTTGACGACCTGTATGCTCCCCGAGAGTGCCTGGAGGCTGACATGATAGACAAATTTATAGCCAACCTGCCACCTTGGGCGTTGTCGGATGACCAGCAAGATCAGCTGGAGGTCCCCTTCTCGGAGGAGGAGCTGGGGGTGGCTCTGGGGGAGTTGAGAGCTGGGAAAGCTCCCGGCCCAAACGGGTTCCCCAGTGAATTCTTTTGCCGCTATAATTTGCAGCTGGCCAGGCACTACAGAGCAGTGGTGGAGGAGGCCTGGGAGAGGGGGGCGCTTCCTCCAGATTGGAGCCACGCGGAGGTGGTGGTATTTCAGAAACCTGGACGCCCTCCGGAGAGCCATGCGTCCTACCGCCCCATCTCTCTCTTAAACGTGGAAGCCAAGGTCTTGGCGAAGGCGTTGGCTAATCGCCTATTGCCCCATATAACATCCCTGATACACCCGGACCAGGCGGCCTTTATGCCCCAGAGGGCTACGCGGCATAACATCAGGAGGGCTCAGGTGGCAGTTGCGGCGATCCGACTGCTGAGGGAACCGGCGGCGTTGCTCCTGGCGAATATGGACAGGGCGTTTGACTCCCTGAGCTGGGTCTATTTATTTGCCCTTCTGCCTAGGCACAACCTGGGTCCGCGCTTTTTATCATATATAAAATTGCTATACACTGGCCTCACTGCAACGGTCAGGGTTGCGGGGGCGGTCTCTTCTGCTTTTGAGATTCAGAGGGGTACGCGGCAGGGATGCCCCCTGTCGCCCTACCTGTTTGCTCTAGCCATGGAGCCCTTGGCGGCGTGGGTGCGCATAGATGCGCAGGTCCATGGGTTTGAATGGGACACGGGTCTTTCCGACAGAATAGCCCTCGACGCGGATGATGTTCTCTTCTTCCTAACGGCGCTAGATAGAGCAGGTCCACGGTTGTTGGAGATCATGCAGATTTTCGGGGAGACATCGGGCCTCTACATGAACCCCCGCAAATCCACACTGTGGGTCCTAGACGGGCAGACGAAAGTGGGATCGTGGGCGTACACGGTACAGCTAGCTGCAGGAGGATTGAAGAACTTGGGGGTAGTATTGTCAGAGGTTCCAGAGGTGGCATGGGAGCGCAATGTGGCACCTGTGTGGGATAGGACGTGGGCGGACCTCAGGTCCTGGTCTCGCATGCCTCTGACGTTGTTCGGCAGATCGGCAATTTTTAAAATGGTGGCACTTCCGCGTCTCCTCTACCAGCTACAGAACCACCCGTTCCCGATTCCAGCTCGGTGGTTCCGCATTGGTCAACTCTGAGTTAGGGCAGTTCCTGTGGGAGGGAGGGAGGGTGCGGGTGGCGGTGCGCACATGCTTTCTCTGTACATACAGCGGGGGATTGGCTTCACCTGACCTTCCATCATATTATCAGACCTCGCACCTGTTGGTCCTCAATGACTGGTGGTACGGGGACAGGGGGGATCCGGCATATGCCCTAGAGCGTTGTCAGATGGGTCAGCACACACTACACATTATACTGTACTCAGCCAGGCTACGTGGTACACTGCCGCCAGCTACGAAGGTGGTGTTCATGATATGGAAACAGGCGCTACGGCGCATGGATTGGTGGGGGGGTCTTGACACGGGAAACCCCCTTGTGGAACAACGGGCGCCTGCCCCAGTTGGCTGCTCTGTCAGGACTCAGGGGATGGGATGACATTGGCATCTCCACGCTGGGTGACGTAGTGGTTGATAACACTATTAAGTCCTTTCGGAATTTACAGGAGGAATACCAACTGCAGCCGAAACAGTTCTATCAATATTTACAGCTTTTACAGAGTTTGCGGGGTTTGGAGGACATCCCCGAGTTCAGTCCTATAGAGGCCAAACTCTTTATGGGAGATCTGGGAGATAGGAAGATCTCACGGATATACCAGACCCTAGTGAGGCACTGCTCCCCCACACTTCAGAAGCTGCGGGGGGATTGGGAGGCTGACGTGTGTGTGCTGGAGGAGGAGGACTGGGTGGAGGCACTGGCATCCCCGCGGGGGGCAGCCATTGCAATGCGACTTCAGCTGGTCCAATTTAAATACCTTCACCGGGTGTACTTTACCAGGACACGCCTCTGGCGAGCGGGGATGATTTCCTCACCGATATGTTTGTGCTGCGATCAGGCGGAAGGCACATTTCTCCACACGATCTGGCATTGTACAGCACTAGAGCGCTTTTGGGAGGGAGTCTTTGCATGTCTCTCGGAGGTCCTGGGGTGGCAGCTAGCCCGCACACCGCGGTTGGCCCTTTTACATGTAATGGAGGGGGTGGGAGGTAACAGATACAAACGATACCTCCTATTGTTAGGATTCACCCTAGCAAAACGAGACATTGCACAGGCGTGGAAAGCGACGAGGGCGCCATCAGTAGCAGTCTGGAAAAATGGTCTTGATTTCTGCATGGGTCTGGAGCAGTCTATTTTTGTGTCGAGGGGGTGTCCACGCAAGCATTATAAAATTTGGAACAGGTGGGCAGAATATCGGGGACTGTGACTGGACCCCCCTGTGGCGGATGAGCAGTTACTGCCGGGTTAGGGGGAGACTGCATGCAACTACAAAGGAATGCGCCGATGGGGTGGTGGGGTGGACTGCGAGTGCCGTATGGTATATGGTTATGCTGTATAAGGGTGATTCTGGAATTGTGGATCTGGGTGACCTTGGGGGGGTATTCGGGGGGGAGCTGGGTGAGGGGAGAGTTGAGGGTGTATGAGGGGGGGGTTTCTATACGCTATTGTTTCTGGGGCAGAAATTCCTGGGGGGCTGACCGAACAGTCAAGGGCAAATGTGATCTTGTTGTAATGATTGTGCAGTTGCCTCCGGGTTACGGGGTGCTGCTTGATATATGTTAGTTGACTAATAAAATCTGTTTTAAAAAATATATATATACATTCGGTAAAAATAAAATCCTAACAAGTCTTAAGAAGATGGCTGTTTGGAAGACTTCCATTGGTCCAGGACAAGTTGCGCCTCTTTGGCTGAATGAAAAAGACAAGTGTGGCCCCCATGAATGGCTTTAAGTCTAGCAGGTTCTTGGAGAAATACTTGCCCGCCAATAGCTTTCATTGGATCAATCAGCTGGTGTAGATTCCATCGACGCTCCATCGTTTCCTTACAAAGATCTGACCTCACAGAGAACGAATATGAGTTGGATGAGCCAGGATATATATATATATATAATATATATATATATATATATATATTCGTTCCACGTTTTGGTCCAAAGGTCAGGGTTTCCAGGTGCTCTTAGGCGGTGCATACCAAGCGCGGCAGGACCCAGCCGCGTGTAACATAAAGTCCGTTTTACCCAAAGGGAAGTTTGTTTCTTAGAGCACTCTCGGGTATTGAATTACAATCCACCAGTCAGATTTGCAAAGTTACTCGGTTTATTCAATTTCTTAACAGCCAGCCAGCAACACCTTACGCGTTTCGGTCTCTACGGAGACCTTGCTCACAGGAAAACCAATAAAGTATTTTTTTAGTGATTTAAATAAAAAACGGTGCATACTAGTTTCTAACACATCACTTCCTGTTACATCACGGGAATTGTGGGACTTGTAGTCACCAATATAGAAAAGGCATTCTTATGTTCTAAATTTAACTTTTTCTTTAGACAAATCATTCCCTCCTGTAATGATTTCAACAGTGGGAGAGAAAAAGTATGTATATGTATCAACAGCCATCGGCCTCTGTCATTGTATAATGTATAAACATTGTGCAAAACTTTCTTAAAATAGTGATAATTACTGTATGTAATACATATGAGAATGACAGAGGCCGATGGCTGTTGATACATATACATACTTTTTCTCTCCCACTGTTGAAATCATTACAGGAGGGAATGATTTGTCTAAAGAAAAAGTTAAATTTAGAACATAAGAATGCCTTTTCTATATTGGTGACTACAAGTCCCACAATTCCCGTGATGTAACAGGAAGTGATGTGTTAGAAACTAGTATGCACCGTTTTTTATTTAAATCACTAAAAAAATACTTTATTGGTTTTCCTGTGAGCAAGGTCTCCGTAGAGACCGAAACGTGTAAGGTGTTGCTGGCTGGCTGTTAAGAAATTGAATAAACCGAGTAACTTTGCAAATCTGACTGGTGGATCGTAATTCAATACCCGGGAGTGCTCTAAGAAACAAACTTCCCTTTGGGAAAAACGGACTTTATATATATATATATATATATATGTATATATATATATATATTCACTGAAAAAACCATAGGTTATAGACCATATATAGTTAGGAATTAGCATTTACAAAACCTTGAAAATTCACTGAAAAAACCATAGGTTATAGACCATATATAGTTAGGAATTAGCATTTAAAAAACCTTATTTTACTCACACAAAACCATTGAAATTCCATATATAGTTAGTTGCACTAACTATATATCGCGCACCCGCAATCCACTGCTGATCATGTCACATATTACATCATTCATGACATGGTCAGTGACATCACTGATGACATCACTGATGACATCTCAAATGACATCACTGATGACATCACTGATGACAACATCCAGTGACTGTATGTTTCTGTAAAGTTAAAATATGTCTTACATATTGAAGAATGAGTGGATGTATAAGTGTCTGGATGAAGGATTTAGTAGGTGCGTGACTGACTGTATGAGTGAGTGATTAAATGTGTCTCACTGAATGCATGGGTTAGTGACTAAACTGTCTTAATTTGTGCATCATTATGTCTGTTGTTCTGTAAACTGCTGCATGTGTTGATCATTAGCTATACGAGAGGCTATATGTGTTATTAATTGGTTGCCCAAGTATTTCTATGGGAGATTGAGTTTGTGTGGGGGTGGCTGGAAGGTGTGTGACTCTATGCATAGATGTGTGAGCAGTTTATTCACTAGGTGTATGAGTTCAAGAGTGCATGTGGAAACAGCTACATGGGCAGTTGACTGTGTGCATGAGTGTATTGATGAGTGAATGGATATCTCAATGCTACATGTCATAGTAAGTACATATGTAAAACACAGTACATGTGAGAGTTGGCATATATAAATAACTGTGCATGAGAGCCACTGAATGAGTGAGTGGTTGTATCGATCATTGTGAACTTGTATCAGGGATTGTATAAGAGAGTAAATATGTGTTAGTATATGTTTCAATAAGTAAGGTGTGTTTAACTGTATAGTTGAAGAAATGGAGGTGAGATTGTTTCTTTGCATGACTGACTGGGTGTGTGAGTAACTCCATGAATGAGTGGCAGTGTGTGAGTGTCTGTATACACTGAGTGTATCTAAGGTTATATTAGAGTCTGAAGAGGTTTATCGTATTAGCACAAGAATGATGTCAAATGAGATGTCATCAGTGATGTCATCAGTGATGTCATTTGAGATGTCATCAGTGATGTCATCAGTGATGTCACTGACCATGTCATGAATGATGTAATAGGTGACATGATCAGCAGTGGATTGCGGGTGCGCGATATATAGTTAGTGCAACTAACTATATATGGAATTTCAATGGTTTTGTGTGAGTAAAATAAGGTTTTTTAAATGCTAATTCCTAACTATATATGGTCTATAACCTATGGTTTTTTCAGTGAATTTTCAAGGTTTTGTAAATGCTAATTCCTAACTATATATGGTCTATAACCTATGGTTTTTTCAGTGAATTTCAATGGTTTTTTAATAGCAAATATCATAAGCTGTCGAATGTCAAGTACGTGGTAAGTGAAAACATTTTCGTGTTTATGCACACTGATCTGCTTTGAATGGTGCCCCCCCCCCCTCATTTCTATTAGGAGTACTCTCTCTTTGCAGATAGTGAAAGGTAGTTAACGCAGGCCTTTGCCCCCGTTGTAATCCGTCGTGCCTGCTTCTCTCTCCATTTGATTGATTGTTATCCAAGTATTTACTATTTTAGAATTAGTTCTCTTTGGTTCATTCTCTATTTACAAACAAACACAGAGTCGCAATACTCTGTTTAGTCTTTGCAGATAACGAAAAATCGTGTAAAAAAAAAGAAAAGGAATCGAGCAAAATCAGTAGGCCACTAATGGGATCTCTTTTTGACCTCGCTAAAATAGAAACATTAGGAACAACCCCTCATGACAAATACAAAACTAGTGAGATGAACTGAACTCCACACAAAGATGGCTGCAAAACAGCTCGGCTCCGCCACCCACCCCGCCCAAAATAACGATAAAGAGCGGCTGCCATGATTGGTTGCGGAATGGCCACGACGGAGCTACGAAATGGTGCTGCTCTCATGCTAACCCCAGCTTCAGTCTGAAACATCCAGAAACACTGTAGACTACCAATTCGATCAGTTCCGGTAGCGCCCCAATGTAACCCGGTAGAGAAGAACTAGCCCTCCCCTCTTTGACTGATGGTTCTTGTTGCCTGTCCCTTCTGTTGTCATTTAACAGAACTATTTAGCCTGCTGAAAGGGGTTGTGTTTCGACCGCTGGTTGGTGGAGACATTTTGACTATATTCTGGACCTGCGTTGTCGCGTAATGCGTCATATGACGCGCCGCGTTAGCGCATCCGGAAGTCATCCGGGGCGCGCAGCGCGTAACGTAAGCATAACAAGTCATGTGACTTGTTAATAAAACTTTTCATTGGTTCATTTTACTTTTCTTATTCTAATGATGAAAGCCTTGGTCATATCACCTAAAAATTACGCTTTTAATTACTTCCGAACATTATTTTTTCTTAAATATATGTTATAATGTTCCAGGCTAATGTACTTTCCCGGAAATTTTACAACTGTCCTGCAAGTAAAATATATTCTTTTTTCGAGAAAAAGAGCGTTTCTTCGTCCCATGACGGAGCCGTTGAGCAAAAGAGGGTCGACCTGCTGTCTTAGTCGCCGATACGCCTGAATATGAGATTCTTATCGATCACTTTATGTTGCAGGAATAGAAAACACAACAGCCCTTGACCATTTATCTTTACTGCGTTCCTTCGTATTATACCTTTTACCCTTCATGTAATTGGTCTGCTTTATTTCACTTGCCTTTTAATGATTCTAAAACAGTGACTATTATTAAAAACTTTACCAATGTATATACTACTACCATGTTTTCTTTTAAAAACCTTTATTGTGAAAATTTCATTATACAAATACGAGCCTATAACCACGTGGGCCTGCCACGGAGCAAACTGTAATCGTATATGATGAATAGACATTTACACTGTAGAGGAACGTAACGGGCGGGCCATTAGGTTGCAAGAACTAAGGTGTCTAACAGTTACGGAATCGGTAGACGTACATTTTATAATTAAAATACGACAGGGCCAGTTACAATAAAATTATCTAGATATACATTTGCGGGCAAGTACCATGGGTGACGTTAATTCGAACTTTCAACAGTACAGTAATCAATAACACATCAGAACTTAATATCAATAGGGATGTTGAAATATTCAATCAATTCTCGTCCCCGCCCGCCATGTGCTTCAAAACTGCATACGTATCTCGTGATTTCAAGGTTCTGCAACCAGTACACAACAAGGAGTTACAAGTCCCATTTATTCTGGCGCCATTTTGGGCGAGGACGGGCAGGTCCAGGATATAGTCAAAATGTCTCTACCAACCATCGACTATGATGATGTTCATATGCTGTATTTATTAGAGTAACACTCATCTGTCCACATGAAATTAATTTACCACAATCTAAACATGTCATTTTAATCTTTCCAAAGTTCTTCTAAATATTTGGGACCGTTTCCCTTGCCTCTGAAGCTCTCAGTGCCACTTCTTTGATGAATGTACTAGCAGGTCAGGGGTTCTCCTCCAAATCTCTCTTTTATGCAGCACTATAATTAATTGGTGCCACCTCTCCATATGACGATGCATGGTATAGTTACCACAACTATATTTTTTTTCGGTTCCTCTGGAGAGTTCATCGTGGCAGATGAAGCGTGTAACGTACCGGGCATTTACCTTTTTTTGCATGTACAGGAAAGGAAAAAAAAATCGAGCGTCCAAGTTCTAAGGTGTCCCAGGGCCATTTTAGTGGACCAGGCCCAAATCCAAAGAACAGGCCGCCATTTTGAGAGTCCTCTTGCAGCCGCCTGTCGCTGTAGCATCAAGGGCAGCCGAAACTCAGCTGAATGGCAACTGAAACGGTAAATGGGCGCCCCACTACATTTCAGCATTGTAGGATGACCACACCAGTACAGCAACTTGCTAGACATCACCTCGGTGCCATCCGGATCTCGGCGCCCCACTGCAGATGAAGAGCCTCTCAACTATGAAACCACCACGGTGACATCCGGATCTTGGCGCGTTGTGCTGCCTTCGGCCTATTCGCACATCGGTCCGCTACTGACGCCATCTCACAGGCTAATGGGGTGACCCACGCCGAGTTTCAGCATTGTAGGATGACCACACCAACTTGCTAGACATCACCTCGGTGCCATCCGAATCTTGGCATCTCAACGCCTAGTGGTATCTTCCATACAGAAAATATTGTTACGCTGCCTTTGGCCCCATTCGCACATCAGTCCACAACTTAGACATCACCTCGGTGCCATCCGGATCTTGGCATCTCAGCGCCTTGTGGTGTCAGTCAGAAAATATTGTTGCGCTGCCTTTGGCCCCATTCGCACATCAGTCCGCTACTGACACCATCTCACAGGCCAATAGGGCGCCCCACGCCGACTTTTACCATTGTACGATGGCCACACCAGTGGCACAACTTGCTAGACATCACCTCGGTGCCATCCGAATCTTGGCATCTCAACGCCTAGTGGTATCTTCCATACAGAAAATCTTGTTACGCTACCTTTGGCCCCATTCGCACATCGGTCCGCAACTTAGACATCACCTCGGTGCCATCCGGATCTTGGCATCTCAGCGCCTTGTGGTGTCTTCTACTCCGAAAATATTGTAGAAAATATTGTTGCGCTGCCTTTGGCCCCATTCACACATCAGTCCGCTACTGACACCATCTCACAGGCCAACAGGGCGCCCCACGCCGACTTTTACCATTGTACGATGGCCACACCAGTGCCACAACTTGCTAGACACCACCTCGGTGCCATCCGGATCTTGGCATCTCAGCGCCTTGTGGTGTCTTCAAATCAGAAAATATTGTTGCGCTGCCTTTGGCCCCATTCGCACATCGGTCCGCTACTGACGCCATCTCACAGGCCAACGGGGCGCCCCACGCCGACTTTCAACATTGTAGGATGGCCACACCAGTGCGGCAACTTACTAGACACCACCTCGGTGCCATCCGGATCTTGGCGCGTTGTGCTGCCTTCGGCCTATTCGCACATCGGTCCGCTACTGACGCAAACTCACAGGCCAACGGGGCGCCCCACGCCGACTTTCAGCATTGTTGGATGGCCACACCAGTGCGGCAACTTACTAGACACCACCTCGGTGCCATCCGGATCTTGGCGCGTTGTGCTGCCTTCGGCCTATTCGCACATCGGTCCGCTACTGACGCAAACTCACAGGCCAACGGGGCGCCCCACGCCGACTTTCAGCATTGTAGGATGGCCACACCAGTGCTGCAACTTGCTGGACACCACCTCGGTGCCATCCGGATCCTGGCGCGTTGTGTTGCCTTCGGCCTATTCGCACATCGGTCCGCTACTGACGCCGCCTCACGTGCCAACGGGGCGCCCCACGCCGACTTTCAGCATTGTAGGATGGCCACACCAGTGCTGCAACTTGCTGGACACCACCTCGGTGCCATCCGGATCTTGGCGCGTTGTGTTGCCTTCGGCCTATTCGCACATCGGTCCGCTACTGACGCCGCCTCACGTGCCAACGGGGCGCCCCACGCCGACTTTCAGCATTGTAGGATGGCCACACCAGTGCTGCAACTTGCTGGACACCACCTCGGTGCCATCCGGATCTTTGCGCGTTGTGTTGCCTTCGGCCTATTCGCACATCGGTCCGCTACTGACGCCGCCTCACGTGCCAACGTATTTTCTCCGCATTTTACACCCTATGCCGCATAACAGGTCATGTGACTTGTTTATAAAACTTTTCATTGGTTCATTTTACTTTTGGTTTCCTAATGATGGAAGGCTTGATCATGTGACCTAAAAACAACACTTTTCATTGGATGAAAACTTTTTTTTTTTCCCAAACGATGAAAGCCCCACCTTGTTTCTGGATGTTTCAGACTGAAGCTGGCGTCAGCATGAGAGCACCACCATCTCGTAGCTCAGTAGTGGTCATTCCGCGAGCAATCATGGCAGCCGCTCCCCACCAGAAGCCTGCAGGAGTCGGAGCCCCCAAAACTTTTGATGAATTCTCAAGGCGGAGGGGACGCTTTCGAGAATGGGGTCCAAGACCTAGCAGACAAGCGTCCGATTTCCAAGGTGTCCCAGGGCCATTTCAGTGGACCAGGCCCAAAAAGGAAACAGCCTGCCGCCATTTTGAGAGTCCTGTGACAGCCGCCTATCGCTGCACCGCAAGAGTGGGCGCAACTCAGCTGAATTGCGGCTTTTGACACAGTGGACCAAAAACGGACGGAATGGCAACTGAAACGGTAAAGGGGCGCCCCACTACAACAGATGACACTCCACCTGGACAGGCCCGTTCACCGCCTCCCCCGGGGCGCCCCGCGCCGTTATTCGGAGCAGCATTGTAGGATACCAAAACCAGTGCGGCAACTTACTGGACATCACCTTGGTGCCATCGTTCTGCTGCCTTGGAACTATTCGCGCAACAGTTTGCTACTGATGACCCACCCCCCGCGACGCCCCATGCCGTTATTTGCTGGGTGGCAACTTACTAGACATCACTTTAGTGTCATCTAGATTTCAGCGCGTTCTGCTGCCTTGGAACTATTCGCACAACAGTTTGCTACTGATGACCCACCCCCCGCGACGCCCCACGCCGGAAATCTGGACGTTGTGCTGCGTTGGGACTATTCGCACAGCCGACCGCTACTTCGTTGTTTTTCCCTAAAAATGTTTATATGTTATTACTATTTTTGTTTTCTTGTATATATTTATAAATTATTAAAGTTTTATAATCTTACTACTTTGTCGGAGTGCTATATATTTTTAATGTGACACATAATTGTAAAAACTTTGATGTACAAAGAGTCATCCCTGGAATCTTCCGCTTCAGGCTCGGTCCCCTCCCCAATCACAATACAGGATGGTTTTCAGATAATAGCAACGCTTCTGCTGTGACGGATCTCATCGAGTGTGGGCCTTGATCTACTATAACTCCTTTGAAGAGGGGTGATTCTTTACAGCTGTGGCCATAAACTACATCTGCAGGGCTAGCTGATACCCTAGGACCAGCCTGGACAATCGGACACAGAGGAAAAGGAGTGTCAGAGGGTGCGGTAGTGAATAGGGCGAAAGGGAGGTGTCGGGCGGGCACAGGGTGTGATTCTCAGGGAAGAGCAGCGCAGATGGGGGAGGTTTATTACCCATGCATAAGACAGAGAGCGGGGGTGACCACTGCCTGGGGGAGATGCTTGCGAGGGTGGGGAGCCATGCTAAGGATCGACAGCGTGCACAGAGTGGGTCTGGTCAAGGCATCTAAAATGGCTGCCGTGCACGACAAAAGTGTGGCATTTGAAAAAAGACAAGATGGCGCAGACAATGTTTTTCAACACTTCCTGATTTCCTTCGAATCGAACGTTAACAGACGTTGGGGCATATTACCAAAGTTAAGCGATATTTATCCCTAACGATGCTTAGCAACGATTTTCTTACCGTCAGAAATTATCGCAGATAAACCTTGCTATTATCAAGGTTTATCGGAAATACGATAAAAAACGACCGCAATGCATTAATATCGCTGAAAACTCAGCGATATTCATGCATTACCGAGCTAATGCTCTTAGCCATGTTATCCACCTCCCATTGGATAACATGGCTAAGAACTGCTCAGGGCAGGTGGTAGCTTTTGGAGATATTCGCGCTTATCTCGAATATTTCCAAAAGTTGATAATAGGAGATAGCGATGTTAGCGACTGTTTCCAGTCGCTAACATCTTGGCATGCCCACTTTGCATGTCATTAGTGATAAATATCACTCACATGCAAAGTGGGGCCCAAGATGGTCGCTATATTCTACTAGCCGTCGCTAACTGGTGTTAGCAACAGCTAGGTAATACACATATAATTTTATCTCCGCGAAGCGGAGCGCTGTTACAGATATATATCTTGTTTCTGAACGTTAATTTCTCAAAATGCACTGAAGCACATATATTGAGACCTAGCAAAGGCACATCGGGCTACCAGTCCCTACAATTTTGCCAAGTTTCGTGCAAATCCATTCAGCTGTTCGATCCTACCGAGAGACAAGATGGCGGCCGCTACGGACTGTTTGGAATGTTTACAGACACCGGAGAGCCAATCAGCTTCGCTTCGCAAAGCTCCGTAACGCGAAAAGTACGCGAAGCGGTGCGCTGTTACAGATATATATCTTTTTTTGAACGTTAATTTCTCAAAATCCACTGGAGCACATATATTGAGATCTAGCAAAGGCACATCGAGCTACCAGTCCCTACAATTTTGCCAAGTTTCGTGCAAATCCATTCAGCTGTTCGATTATTATTATTTTTATTTTTTTTTGCCCCGCGGGGCCCTTTTAAAACCTCCACATCAAACCTAGGGGGTGAGCGACAATGTACTATGCCCCCTTATGGTCATTTGCCCCTTCGCTTTGGCCTCCTCTTGTCTCTCGATCCTACCGAGAGACAAGATGGCGGCCGCTACGGACTGTTTGGAATGTTGACAGACGCCGGAGAACCAATCAGCTTCGCTTCACAAAGCTCCGTTGCGCGTAAAGTACGCGTCCTGGGACGCTGCCAGGTCCGCTGTTACAGATATATATCTTTTTTTAAACGTTAATTTCTCAAAATCCACTGGAGCACATATATTGAGACCTACAAAAGGCACATCGGGCTACCAGTCCCTACAATTTTGCCAAGTTTCGTGCAAATCCATTCAGCCGTTCGGGCTAAAAGTGAGGCCAACCGCCCTATGGAAAACTCAATGTTAAAAACACGTTTTGGGACCCCCCTTTTTTCTCGGCCCCCCCTTGACGAACCCCCCCCAAATTTTCAAGGGATGCTCAGAAACAAAATGTGCCATTTTCCTGAAAATTTCAGCCAAGTCCGTCCACAAACGCCAAAGTTATTAGACATAGAATTTTCAAAAAACCCATAGAGAAAAAATCCTAACTATATATACCTACTGGCGACCGCCAGTAGGTTATATATATATATATATATATATATATATATATATATATATATATATATAACCAGCTCGAAACAAAACTGCCTGCTAAGCAAAAAGTTCCCAAAATAGATAATCAGAGGTCTAGAATGCTGTCGGCTGGCTCGCGCTTCTTGATTTAAGAACAATTGGAGCCTATGGGCCTGCTGAATTGGGAATCCCAGTCCCAGTCAGAAAGTTCTGGGAAGGATTTCTGAAAGGGCTGGACTACATAGGCTCTAGGGTCCGCACCCTCTTTTTCCTCAGGAATTCCAAACAGATGTAAATTACTCCTTCGTTGTCTGTTTTCCAAGTCCTCGACCTTATTTTTAAGAGACATAATTTGAGTTTCATGTATCTCTATCATAGAAGCTGATGCTGTGACAGTGTCTTCCGTGGTCGCCAAGCGCTGTTGCAATTCCATTATTTCTTGAGAAATTCCAGTGACTTTAGTTACTACCTCTGATAAGCCCTGTTGTATCAGACTACTATCGGCACGGGCTTGGCTGAAGTTACTTAACCTCTCCGCTCTCTGATCATGGAGTAGTTGAAAGATAGCAGAAAAAGTAGGTTCAGTGCTACTGTCTTGCCTTTGATCGTTTGAATTTACAGAAGCAGTAGGAGTAGAAACGTTGGTAGTTGGTAGAGAGGGATCCCTTTCAGTACTGTCCGCACTGCCTGCAAGATGAGCTGAAACTGTTTCACCACCGTTAGCGCCACCGCTAGCGCCATTAGCAAGGTCCAGAACAGAGCCCAGGCATGGGCCAGGCTCCCTATGCGATGATTCCGGTATTTGTACTTGCGTTTCATTATTTGGAGAAGATCCAGATAGTCTTGAGATAGTCTTGAGATCATAACTTTAATGTCCCCTTTAGTAGTGACCCATTTTCTGAGGTGCTAATTTTTTTTAGCGCAGTCAACAGTTGAAATTGATTTTAATGCCACAGAAAGTAGCATAGCCTGCTCCTTGGCTTCTGCTTCTTCTTTAATTTTGCCCCCTTATTGCAGCCGCTATCAGTTTTAAGTTGCCAGTTGATATCAGCTGGTCCCTTCATTTTAGATGGAGGATTACTACCTTTAGGTGCTGAATCAGATGTAGTGGCAGAGGTAGAAGAGTAGTTAGAGGGATAAGTAGAATCTGGGACAGCATTCAATAGGTTATTTTCTACTAGGTCAGTATCCTGTCCTGAGGTTGGCTCAGATATGTGACACATCCCGGCTTCATGAGTTGCATTTTCATTAGGATCTATCCCCCCCGGGATCATTACGTGCACCCTGACCTACCCCAACCTCCTCTTCTCCATTTATTATTCTATCTGGGGAAGAGGCAGTTGTTATATTAGCAGCCTCTGACCTCTCTACAGAAGAACATGTGGCAGCAGACACTTCAAGATTCACAGTTAATATATTGCAAATATCATTGTCGGCGTTTAGTGTAATTGATACACTTGGCTGGGTCACAGCTGCGGTTTCAGCTAGGGTCAGACTGATTTGTATATGGCCATGTCTGAACTGGGGTGGTTGAGTGGGCTAAAGAATGGTGATGGATTAAACCCAGATCAGTTGACTGGGGGTGAGTGTTTGATTTGCTCAAACGCTCCGTCCATCATCCCCTTTTGTATCGCGGTTTCAGCTATAGGCAGAAGCAGAGGCAGTTTTAAACATCAAAAGATTACCTCGTATTGCTGTTGAAGTCATCAGACTGGAGTTCAAATCAGTAAAAGAAGAGCAGGATATAGAAGTTTCTCGGTCTCTCTCCTGTCCTCTAGCCTGTTCTACCTCCACTGCCTCCAAAAGAACTGCTGTCACAGACTGATCAGAAGGGGTCATGCAAGACTGTATAGCAGCTGCCGCCTTGCCTGACTGAAGTAGTTTGAGAACGGGTCTCCCAATGCGATTATTATCTCCCCTTACATCACTGACAATGCGGGGGACGGTGGTAGTGGGTTCATTATCTTTTGTGCCCCTGAATCAACATTTCCATTCCTCCTTACTAAATAGCACACAAGGACTCATCATCGGAGTACTCTTAATCAAGACATTCAAACATCTTCTTAAAACTGATAAGAAGACATGAAGAGATACAAAATAAGCATCCGAATCGTTCAATCCCCTTATGATCCATGAAGGCAACTGATCAGGTAACCCACTTCAACTTGTTCTTGATTAAACTGCGTAGGGTGAAAAGCAAAATGTACCATAAATGAATCCAAAAATTCTCCAAATTTCATTGGATGCAGTGACAAATGCAGGGCAGTTGCAGGGGCTGCTTGGGTGTCTGTAGCCTATGACAGCAAGGTCTGTCTTATATTAGAACAATGATCCTTAAACAAAACAAAGTGGATATGATAAGTATAGACTAGAATCAGTGCTATAGTGTGAGTGTCCAAACGTGCATCGCCACCTTGTCGTGAGCTAATACTTTACATATCCCAAAACGCCAGCAGATTCTCGCCAGTTAATGTCTGTCCATTGTGAGGCTCTTTCAGCTCGTTCCGAGCCACCATGTGCCTAATGTGTTCCGTCACGTAAATCCAAGGCACTTTTACAATTCAGGCTCGTAACTTAACTGTCCTGATGATGATCCTATTATTGTTTTAAAAGGATCGAAACGTCGTCAACTAATGTAAACAGTATTCACATTCATCCAATGTGATAAAAGACGTACATTGATTGTTTCTTCTAAGCTTGCTACACTTATGCTTAATATTCCACAAGCTAACTTTGTCTTGCCTGAAATGTTTTTGTCTTAATGTACTTGTCATGTCTTCATGTAGGATGCACGACTGTGTACCACAATATTGATGTGCTCTTATTTGTGTTTTTGACGTTATTGATTCATTAAATTGAATGTCCGGCTGGACACGCGCAATACAACACTGATTCTAGTCTATATTTATCATATCCACTTTGTTTTGTTTAAGGACCATTGTTCATAAAACTGTCACCCAAGGTCCTTATCTACCTTTTGGGTTCCCTTGTTTTTTGGAACATATAGCAAGGTGTGTCTTAGCATGGAATTCTGAAGGCGCAATTTGTTGTAACTCTTGCCCCAGATCTTGAGCAGGATCCATTGCATCACAAAATCTAAGGAGAAGGTGATGTCGCAATCGGTCAAGATCTCGATGACGAGATGGTCTAATGAGCACCCTTCTACAGAGCCAGAGGAAAGAGTGACATGTCCCAGTAGTCATGGTGCAACCCTGCACAGAATAATATACAGGACATTCCCAGTGTCTCCTTTACACACTTTCAAAGGGGGAAAAACATGCTTTGTCAATCTTGTAATTCTTGATAAAATATGAAGCCAGCAAACGCCTCCTGACATTAGAAAGGGGGAAAGAGCCACGCTTTTCCAAGAGACGGTCCCAGAAAGAATATGATTCAACCTACTTGAGGCAAAAATCAAGGACAAACATAGTGGCTAGGGGTTTAGAATACAACGAAAAATGAGGGAACGAATGGATTGCGACACGGCCTCTTCTCACAATGTCTCCTTTATATAGGCTTTAAGGGAGGAACTGTCATCACTGGAAAAGACTTTGCAATATCTTGGATTGTGAAACTCAAACATCTTCCAATGGGTAGTCCACCATCTTGGAAAGGGCTGCTTATAAGGTTGGGTTCCAACTTGACATTGTGCGTACTGTGCTGTATTCTGAAGTCCTATTACTACCAATCACATTCCACACTTCATCCAATTTGTAGAAAACCCTTCCATGTCACCACGAGTATTGAAGCACAGAATGAGCCGGGCAAAGAGGAAGATGAGCAGCTGTCCTTCTACAGAGTCCTATACCCACACAGTACCCAACATAAAGACCCATAGCCTCTGCCTGCACAGCACCAGCCTGCTCTACAGCTGGTAAACCACACAAGCCCTTACAGGCAAGGTGGATCTGCTGAGTTAAACGCAGCCGCAGAAGAGCGCATGATGCAATGTTTGAGATAAAGATGGTTATATATGTTTATATGAAACTGCAACTGGCATTCAAGGTTAAAGCTTGGCATGTTAAGAAGTAATTGGTCTTTTATGATAGAGCCTAGGAATGTACCGGGACAGGGGCCCTCTTCAAACGCTCGTGGGACCTTTACAGGCCTCTTGACGCCCAGCCCGCCATTTTGTCCCATGCCTACGCCTGGCGCTCCCCGGCACGGGCCTTGCCTTGGTCCTCCTCCTGGATCGCTGTCTTTGTGGCGCACAGCAAAAGGGTACATACACTCCCAGTGGCCCCCCGCGGAGCTTGACCTGCATTTCTTGCCTCCTGGGACCTGCGCTCCTGCAGCGACGGCCTGTGAAACTTTGGGGGCTCTTTCATCTCTGGTGGACCCTTATCTGCCTGTGCTGCACCTTACCTGGTGGTGGAGACCTGGTGGGGCTTTTACTGTGTGCCTGATGCCAGTCTTTGCCTCCCAGGGTGATGCAGCCCCCCTTGCCGGTCCTACCTACCTTGCCCTTTGGTTGGGGGCCTTGGTGGTCCTAAGGAGCCGGGAATCCGATATGTGCAACTCCCTCACAGACAGCCGCATACATTGGTCTTCCTCCTTCTCTCCTTCATGCTTGGGAGACCTTCCTGCGTTCTGAGTATGGCTGAGCAGGTCTTCTGCACGCTGTGTGGCCTCTTCTTCCTGGCTGTTTCACTGGCTCCCCTCCTTTGCATTACTCCGCCTGCTGAGCTCTGCATCTTCTCCGGTGGGACCCGTGGCGCTTTGGGACCCCATCACCATGCCCCCTAAGCACAGAGGCAATAAAGACGTTGACTCAACAGCCTCCTGTGACAATCCTCCCGTGGG
This sequence comes from Lissotriton helveticus, assembly GCF_964261635.1. Classification (NCBI taxonomy): domain Eukaryota; kingdom Metazoa; phylum Chordata; class Amphibia; order Caudata; family Salamandridae; genus Lissotriton; species Lissotriton helveticus. The sequence continues at coordinate 30,237,506 of NC_136071.1, forward strand.
GGGATCACCGTGCATCTGGGTGCCTGACTTCAACATGGGTGCCCTCCTCTGTCCACAAGATCTGCCCGGGGATCCAGCATGCTGCTTCCCCCACCACCATCAGGCCTTCTACTCCTATAGACATCTCCAACTCGGGGATCCCTCCAGACCCAAGACCACCACCCTTGAGTGTAACACCACCTGAACACCTGGCTGAATGATGGCGGCAAGAATTTCCTGCTCTGTAAATATTTAATATATAATTGTATAATTGTCTAAGCCCAATCACTGTTAAAATGTAATCCTGAGTGAATTTGCTATTTGTGTATATATATATATATATATACTACCCTAAATTAGCCATACTGTACCTTCTCCCGAAGGTGCATAAGAATCCCACGTCTCCACCAGGGAGACCAATTGTGTCCTCTATCGGCAGTACATTGGAAAATGTCTCAAAATATGTTGATTTCTTTTTGAGGGAATATGTTACTGCGTTACCATCATATGTGCGTGACAGTTCTGATTTTATGTGTAAATTGGATAATGTTGTTTGGAATGCTAATGATGTACTAATAACATTGGATGTCAATTCACTGTATACCATCATTGACCACGAGGAGGGCATACTAGCGAGTCATCATTATCTGAACCAAAGACCAATACAATTTTTAGAACACACCAATATGGTGTTGGACATGATGAGGATGTGTCTCATTGGCAACATTTTTATGTTTAATGGTTCATTGTACCAACAGATACGTGGCACGGCCATGGGTACATGCTTTGCCCCTAGCTTCGCCAATCTCTTTCTCGGGAAGTGGGAGGAGGAGATTAAATCTGATCCTGTCATATCCACATATTTTCCGATGGTCAAAGTATGGTTGAGATATATCGACGACCTGTTCATTATTTGGACAGGTGGCGAAGAAAAGGCAGTTGAATTTATTAACATCCTCAATACTAATGAGTATAACATCAAATTGACAAGCCAGATTAGCAGTACATCCATCGAATTTTTGGACTTACGTATAACTCCTGAAGGGAGTATTCTCAAAACCAGTCTTTTTCGCAAAGCAACAGCTGGAAACACTCTTCTCCACGCTCTCAGCAGCCACCCAGATACTCTCAAGTGGAGTATCCCTTATGGGGAGCTGCTGAGGGCGAGGAGAAATTGTAGTTCCCCTGTGGATTTTGAGACAGAAATGGATACCATGATATCAAGATTCAAGGATAGAGGATATCCGGAATGGGTTCTAAAGAAAGCCAAAGATAGAGTAAAGAGTGTAGATCGCACTTCTATCCTGAACCCAGACACAGTAAGGGAATCTAAAAAAGATCAAGAGCCTGTTGTTCGAGCTGTATTTACTTACAATAGCAATTCCAAACAGATATCCAAAATCCTGGCTGACAAGTGGGAGATACTTACTAGTGATCCTCTTATTGGCTCAAGCATGCCGCGCAGACCACAAATCACCTACAGGAAAGGCAGGAGCATAAGAGATATCATTGTGCGTAATGATATCACACCCACGAAAGATCCCAACGAACATCAGCTCAAAGGTTTCTTTCCTTGTGGGCATTGCAAAGCCTGCCGCAACAGCAGTATGGTCAAAACTGTTACAATCCCTGGTTATGCAACCCCCAAAAAAATTGACCAATTTCTAACATGTGGGTCATCTTTTTGTGTCTATGTCTTAACATGCCCGTGCAAAATGAAATATGTGGGTAGCACCACTAAGGCAGTAAAGAACAGAGTATTGGAACATATGCGAGCTATCACCAATAAAGATCCCCATTACCCGATAGCCAGACATTTCGAACTATGTCACCATTCGAACTGCAATCTACTCAGTTTCTTTGCACTAGAACAAGTTCACGTAGGTGTAAGAGGAGGAAATAGAACTCTCGCTCTTCGCAAACGTGAGTCAAAATGGATCATTAATATGGAATCTAAGTATCCGAATGGCCATAATTTGGATGAGGAATTAGCCTTCCACCTAAAAGAGTAATTGAGTAAATCATGCACATATTTGTGATGAAGTTCATGTAGTCGCATATAAACTTTGGTATCTGTTTCCATGTTTTCATTTTTAATTAATTTTTGTTTGTAGCTTCACATATCACAACACTGTTTGATTAGTCTTATCTGATTTTCCTAGGTGGAAGAGACTGGCTACAATGAAATTCAGGAATCTATGGCTAATCCCTCCACCTGAGTCTCTTTTTTGTCCATCAGATAATTGTAGATATAACATTGCACTTTGTATTGTACCTGCACCTTTTCACTTTTCATGACACAGTTTATTCGTAATAGTTACATAGATTGGCTGCTTTACCTATATACCTATAGGATCATGTCCAGGAAGCTTGTTGTATACAACTGTACATATTGTATATAAATGCAATGGTGGCACTATGCCGCATATACATAGCACCTTGGGGAGTTGAATGATGGTGAAAAATAACTGTAAATATGTATATACAGTAATGTACATTATCATCTGCACTGCAGTAGACATCTGCATACAGCCTTCTTTCAAGTAGTTTTTGATTTCTTAGGACACTATGTCGATTGGAATCTTAGTCATGTGACCCCCAGCAATGGTATATATATATAAATGTATATTTTGCCCCATATCAGGCATTAGATTTGTACATAGGCTTATAGCCAAACATTTTCTGGACATATTCCATGTTAATATGCATGTAATATATGTTTAACCCAATGTGGTATATATATTTTACAGTGCTAAGATGGCCGCCAAATTCGACAACACTAGTTATCAAACGTGTAGTCCTTTGTTTCTGTCGAATATCTATGTATTGACGTTCTGTGTCCTGTGGCAAATTGTGTGATCAAGACAGCTTTGACTGTTGAAACGCGTTACCTTGCCTGAAATAAACCCTGGTTATCCCTAGTGCGAGTCCTTCTCTCTATGTATAGAGTTTTGGTGGTGGATAAATTACCGAGTGTCCCGCTCGGTTGGACGCGCCATCTGTGAACGGGCCACGGACTTCGTGAAACGGGTCTTTTTTGGTGTTACATATATATATATATATATATATATATATATATATATATATATATATATATATATATATATATATATATATATATATATATATATATATATATATATATATAACTCTAACCACTAGTATATGTAGTAGACCTTTGTACTCACTACCATTCCTATGTGATTTTAGAGTTTATCTGTTTTTATCTCTTACTTGAGTGACTTTACAACTTGTACATTTGCAATTTTTCCCTCCTTTCACTCCACTTGTATATTTGCAATTTTTTCTTTTTTTTCTGTTTGTATCTCTTATGTAACTCGTGTAATCCAAAGTCCTTATGTAACGCAACTGGTACTTTTGTAAAGCGCTCTGACACCTTTGGGTAATGTTCGCGCTATATAAAAAAAAAAAAATCACATTTAGTAAATAAATAATAAATATGTCGTCCTTCCTGCAGGAAATGAAATCCAAAATCAGTTCTCTTCAACAGGACTCCAAAGTCGGGTTGCAGAATGTCCACAAAGATCTCGTGGAGATTGGCGATAGGGTTGATGACCTTCCTGCGTCTCTCTACTGGACTTTTCTCCCTTCTCCTCTTCACCATACCCTCTACCCCTTGCCTCTCTACTTTTCTCCTCTTTCCAGCTATTGACCTTTGCCCTCACCCGTCCTTGCTCATAGTTCCCACCCTATCTATCCACTGGACTTTCTTCTGCTAACTTTCCCTCGTCAATTCAGACCTAGCAATCTGACTGATGCCCGGTGGAGCTACCTGTCTAGCTATTGGGGTGATGGGCTGTGGATTCCCTCCTCGGACGTCTCCTACCCAGTCGGTCTTTGGGCAGACTTCCTTTCTTCTCTCCTGCCGTCTTTTCCTTCACCCTCCCCCTTCCCCCTTCCCCCTCCTCTCTATTTGTCTCACCTTTTTTTCTTCTCCCAATTTGTTGCTTAATTTTATATGTAATGTGTATTTGTTTTCATTCTCTGTAACATTGTTTAGCCTAATGTAAAGTGCTCTGATAGAGGTCTAGCCAGCACTATATATAACTCATAAATAACGTTCCTCTGAACTTCTGTTGGACCTTTGACGACGTCCCATGGGCGTCAAAACTGTTTGTACTCACCTGGATATACGAGCAACATTAGCCAATGCCTGGTGGAGCTGTCATTTGCAGCTAAAGAGGAGTCTGGCCCTGGTTTCACGCCCTCGGCCGTCACCTACCCAGCCGGACATCTGACATTGTTTTCCTCATTTTTCCCATTGTGTATTCCCTCCCTCCCCCTCCTCCTCCCCCTGTGACTCTTTGATTTAAGTGATGTAACTATGTAACCTGTAACTCGCTGTATTCATGTAAAGCGCTCTCATACCTCTGGGTCTAGTAGCGCTATATAAAACATTTTCAAATAAAAAAAATATGAGCACGTGTATTTCTATATGACACTTTAACTGGCCATTCTGGGGACAGGTTTGGATGAATGAGCCTGTAACAAGGTTTTATTTGAGTATCTGAGATTATACCAGAGTATAAAATGGCATTATCCATACACAGGAAAATTGATTTAGGATTCAAGCAAGCCGGGCCGAAGACGACTGCAATGCCAGAAACCGGTCCCCGGAAGCTTGTTTCCTTTCCAGTAAAGAATTGGCTTGGTAGTTTGGTCTGCCCTGTTCTTATGATGCACTGGGCCAGGGACAGACTAATTTGCATGTAGCCAGGTTCTGAACTGGGATGGTGCAGTGAGCTAAAAAACGGTGATGGATCAAGCCCTGATCTTTTGACTGGGTATGAGTGTTCTGTTTAACTCAGATGCTCTGTCCATCACCACCCCCTTTTCTGAATCGTTTTGGCCACTATAGGAGTGGCAGTGTATGCTCAGATGTGAGTCCCTTGCTCACTGCACCATTAGGATTCAAGCAAGCCGGGCCGAAGACGGCTGCAATGCCAGAAACCGGTCCCCGGAAGCTTGTTTCCTTTCCAGTAAAGAATTGGCTTGGTAGTTTGGTCTGCCCTGTTCCCATAATGCACTGGGCCAGGGACAGACTAATTTGCATGTAGCCAGGTTCTGAACTGGGATGGTGTAGTGAGCTAAAAAACGGTGATGGATCAAGCCCTGATCTTTTGACTGGGTATGAGTGTTCTGTTTAACTCAGATGCTCTGTCCATCACCACCCCCTTTTCTGAATCGTTTTGGCCACTATAGGAGTGGCAGGGTATGCTCAGATGTGAGTCCCTTGCTCACTGCACCATTAGGATTCAAGCAAGCCGGTCCGAAGACGGCTGCAATGCCAGAAACCGGTCCCCGGAAGCTTGTTTCCTTTCCAGTAAAGAATTGGCTTGGTAGTTTGGTCTGCCCTGTTCCCATGATGCACTGGGCCAGGGACAGACTAATTTGCATGTAGCCAGGTTCTGAACTGGGATGGTGCAGTGAGCTAAAAAACGGTGATGGATCAAGCCCTGATCTTTTGACTGGGTAGGAGTGGTCTGCTTAATTCAGATACTCTGTCCATCATCACCCCCTTTTGAATCGTTTTGGCCACCACAAGTGTGGAAGGGTATGCTCAGATGTGAGTCCCTTGCTCACTGCACCATCAGGATTCAAGCAAGCCGGGCCGAAGACGGCTGCAATGCCAGAAACCGGTCCCCGGAAGCTTGTTTCCTTTCCAGTAAAGAATTGGCTTGGTAGTTTAGTCTGCCCTGTTCCCATGATGCACTGGGCCAGGGACAGACTAATTTGCATGTAGCCAGGTTCTGAACTGGGATGGTGCAGTGAGCTAAAAAACGGTGATGGATCAACCCCAGATCTTTTGACTGGGTATGAGTGTTCTGTTTAACTCAGATGCTCTGCCCATCACCACCCCCTTTTCTGAATCCTTTTGGCCACTATAGGAGTGGCAGGGTATGCTCAGATGTGAGTCCCTTGCTCACTGCACCATTAGGATTCAAGCAAGCCGGGCCGAAGACGGCTGCAATGCCAGAAACCGGTCCCCGGAAGCTTGTTTCCTTTCCAGTAAAGAATTGGCTTGGTAGTTTGGTCTGCCCTGTTCCCATGATGCACTGGGCCAGGGACAGACTAATTTGCATGTAGCCAGGTTCTGAACTGGGATGGTGCAGTGAGCTAAAAAAACGGTGATGGATCAAGCCCTGATCTTTTGACTGGGTATGAGTGTTCTGTTTAACTCAGATGCTCTGTCCATCACCACCCCCTTTTCTGAATCCTTTTGGCCACTATAGGAGTGGCAGTGTATGCTCAGATGTGAGTCCCTTGCTCACTGCACCATTAGGATTCAAGCAAGCCGGGCCGAAGACGGCTGCAATGCCAGAAACCGGTCCCCGGAAGCTTGTTTCCTTTCCAGTAAAGAATTGGCTTGGAGTTTGGTCTGCCCTGTTCCCATGATGCACTGGGCCAGGGACAGACTAATTTGCATGTAGCCAGGTTCTGAACTGGGATGGTGCAGTGAGCTAAAAAACGGTGATGGATCAAGCCCTGATCTTTTTACTGGGTATGAGTGTTCTGTTTAACTCAGATGCTCTGTCCATCACCACCCCCTTTTCTGAATCGTTTTGGCCACTATAGGAGTGGCAGGGTATGCTCAGATGTGAGTCCCTTGCTCACTGCACCATTAGGATTCAAGCAAGCCGGGCCGAAGACGGCTGCAATGCCAGAAACCGGTCCCCGGAAGCTTGTTTCCTTTCCAGTAAAGAATTGGCTTGGTAGTTTGGTCTTCCCTGTTCCCATGATGCACTGGGCCAGGGACAGACTAATTTGCATGTAGCCAGGTTCTGAACTGGGATGGTGCAGTGAGCTAAAAAACGGTGATGGATCAAGCCCTGATCTTTTGACTGGGTATGAGTGTTCTGTTTAACTCAGATGCTCTGTCCATCACCACCCCCTTTTCTGAATCGTTTGGGGAGAAGGAAAGCACAAGCAAAGCTGATCCATCAAAAGATGCAAATAAGACAACACATGTCATGAAAAAAATTGTAAACGTTTAAAAGGTTTTCTATATATGCACAAGGGCACAAGGTGTCCTAAACGCGCCAGGCTTGAGCATTACAATAAAATAACATCTGCCTCATATTGCTGGGTTCGAGTCTCTGTTTGCCGGATGGAAATGCGGAGAATTTAAGTTGTTCTTTGCGTGTATGTGTATGTGTGTGTATATATATATATATATCAAAAACACAGGTTGCCCTCTTGAATGAAGCCGCACAGCCAAGGAATGAAGTAAAGCAATTTATTGCAGATGAAGGCTGCAGCCTGCATACCAAGACGATGTCCTCGGAAAATAAACGCCCAACGCGTTTCGTGCTTCCCCAGCACTTGGTCACGGGCAGATTTCTCATATGCAGTCCCAGAGTCAAATTGCCAGCACCTGTATTATAATGCCGCTCGCCTCAGTGGGCGTGGCTGCAGGCATTGCCTGCTGGTATTTGAAGTGCAAAGCTAGTATTCCTCTAGTGAGTGACTCACGGGTGCAACAATAATGAAATAATAAAAACCCCAGTGGGTTGAAAACATAGTCCCGGGCTCTGCAGACTGCAATGTGTCGCCCACATCCATGCTCCTTAGGCCCCCAAAACACTGTCGTAGTAAAGCGGCAGTTGAGATCCGCTCACGCGGCGGGGCTCCATTCGCGACCGGGCTTGGCCGCCATTTATCAAAAAACACAGGTTGCCCTCTTGAATGAAGCCGCACAGCCAAGGAATGAAGTAAAGCAATTTATTGCAGATGAAGGCTGCAGCCTGCATACCAAGACGATGTTCTCGGAAAATAAACGCCCAACGCGTTTCGTGCTTCCCCAGCACTTGGTCACGGGCAGATTTCTCATATGCAGTCCCAGAGTCAAATTGCCAGCACCTGTATTATAATGTCGCTCGCCTCAGTGGGCGCGGCTGCAGGTTTTCCTGGGATTAAATATTTTCTCCGGCGAGGAGAACGCCGCAACGCCCCTGCTCTACCGTTGATGTGTTCCGGTGGGATAGCAGCCGGAGTTCTTTGGTTTCCATTGCTACGGAGACTGGATCTGAGTCTGAACCCGGGAGAACACCGTGGAAACGGCAGAGAGAAGTGTGCGCGACTACTGGTAGGACATTTATCTCTAATTACCAGTAGTCGTTTTTGAACTTTTAAATAGCAGCCACAACTATAGCGCTTTCAACTATGGCCGCCGACAGACTGCGAAATCGTGCTCAGGCAGCTGATTCCATGTTTTTGGATTCCCCGACTGGGGGATCCTCTAGTGTTACATCTACTGCACAGGAAACGGGAACAAATACCACACAGGACTTATTTAAAAAATTGGAACGTGCTATGAGAGCAGAGCAATCCAAGTGGTGGGAGCACCGGTCTCTTACCCGCTACTTGGAAGTAGGTCGGGTGCCCAGAGGGCTTAGAAGCAATATTGCCCCCAGTTATGAAAATCCGGACCCAGCTATGTTAGCTGAGTGGGCGGAAGCGAACCTCAACTGCTCTAGCGTTTATTTGCGCATATTAGTTAAATATGCGGAAAGTGACCGAATTAAATTAGAGACCGTCATTGATGCCTTGGAGGTTGAAATTTCAAAGATAGAAGTCTCTGACACGATCAACAAACTGAGAGCCGACATGATGACTCGTCTGGCCAAGGAAGAAGAGGCAATAAAAAAACGAAAAGCATTCAAATTCGAAAGAGATCGGATTGAGTATTTAAATGGACAAGTGTTCACTTTCGCAAAGAGGTATGATGCAGTTAAGGCTAAAACTCGATCAAATATAATATCAGGCCAACAATGGGCAGACACCATGTTACCTGCCACCTCTTTTTCCAGCTTGAGCTCAGCTATGGAAAGCGATCCGGAACCGGATTCAAACCGCGATACAGCTTTGGGGTTTACCAAGCTGACCCTGGCACAGGAGGTCGATTGTTTGTGCCAGGATCGCCGCGAAACCCTCAGATCACACAAGCCCCGTGTACAGCAACAACAACAAAAAAACAGCGGTCAAACAACAAACGCTGGCAGCGTCGGAAATGTAGGGCCCGGAAGCTCAAACGACAACAACCCGGGCAAAACGGGACGCTGGCGCAATCAACGGAAGGCGCGAAAGCAGAAACAAAATCAGTAGTCAATCTTTCGAACATTAAACTCACTTCTGCTGAAATTGCAGTATTGAATTTGGGACTTTCGTATTGCCCACCATGCAATATGAACTATCCTGACACCCGCATGGATATCTACAGGTTCACGCGAAAGCTTAAACTTAGGAAATTTTTTGAACTACATCCAAAAAAGATCAGTGAACCCACAATTCCATCTAGTCCTACCTTTTCGAGCAGCCAAAGTCAGGCCAATTTCAATGCAATTTGGGATTTACAGAATCAATCGTCTCTGGGGGATCTGAGGGATGTTCCTCTTGAACTAAATGAACAGCAAGTTACCCCCTTTAAACCGAAATCCACCTTCCAACCAATCATGGTCCATGACAATCTAGACACATTCCAGGAAAGTGTGGTCCGCGACATCAAACACTTGTATTCTGCAACCAACAAGAAAAAGTTTCACACTTCAAAACAAAATCAATGCTACAAGCAATTAGTTGTGAAACTCAAAAAGAACAATGATGTTATCGTCAAGCAGGCCGACAAGGGCGGCAATGTTGTCCTGTGGCCTAGGGCCCTATATTTACAACAGGCGGATGCACAACTCAATGACATTTCCTGTTATCGAAGAAGCAACATTCAGATTGTTAAGAACACATGGACGGAGCAACGTCAAAAACTACAAGTGTGGAGAAGTGCGGGGTTACTTACACACGAGGAATTTCAATACCTTAAGAAGGATTATCCTGTTATTCCCACTTGGTATTTACTCCCCAAGATTCACAAAGACACCCAAGTACCACCAGGCCGTCCGATTATTTCGGCTATTGACAGCTCCCTAGAGCACGTGTCTAAATACATCGACTTCTTTTTGCAAAGCCATGTAAAAAATCTTCCTTCCTATGTCAAGGACTCTTTTGATTTCCTTGCAAAAATTGAACAGTTCGTTTGGGAGGACAACATGATACTTGTAACTTTGGATGTTTCATCCCTCTATACCTCAATCAGACATGAGGATGGACTCAGGGCCTTGGACCATTACTTGAACAAAGACTTACCTCTCCCCACGGCACACAACAAAATGCTGGTCGACATGACCAAAATGTGCCTAGAACAAAATTTCTTCATTTTCAATGGCGCAATTTACCATCAGGTCAGGGGTGTGGCGATGGGGGCCTGTTTCTCGCCCAGCTATGCGTGTCTTCACGTTGGGCTGTGGGAGGAACAGGTCCTAGTCGGTCAACACCATGATTTCTTTTCTCACAATATTGTTTTGTATTTGCGTTACATTGATGATGTGTTCTTAATTTGGAGGGGAAGTGAAGAAGAGGCCAGAAGTTTCGTTAATTTGATTAATTTAAACACTGTTAATCTTGATTTTACGGCGAACTTCAGCTCTGAGTCCATCTGTTTCTTAGATGTTGAGGTATTTGTGGAGGGTACTAGCCTCAATACCAGACTGTATAGGAAGCCGAGTGCAGGCAATACCATCTTACACTCCAATAGCCAGCATCCAGCACACCTAATTCGGAGCATTCCCTTCGGGGAGATGCTCCGAATTAGAAGAATCTGCAGCACAGATGCCGAATGCGCGGCTGCGCAAGAGGCTTGCAGATTACGCTTTTTGGCTAGAGGCTATTCTACTGAAACCCTGACCAACGCTATCACACGTTCCAACTCAATAAGCAGGCAGGAAGCAGTTATATCTAAGAAGAAAAATGTGCAACTGAATAATGATGTAACTAAGGATGTCCAAAATTGTTCGCCCAGAGCTATTTTAACATTCAATAGGCAACATGGGGCTCTTCGAAAAAGAATTACCAAGAATTGGAATCTAGTCCGCAGTGACCCTGTGATTGGGCACTTGGTGGACACTAAACCGATTCTTACCTTTAGAAGATCTCCCTCAATGTCTAAGGCTTTAGTTAACAACACCTTAGAACCTAAGATCTCTACAACCTGGTCAGCATTGAGGAAGGGTTTCAAGACTTGCCCCCAATGTAAAGCCTGTCGTTTTGGCAGTAATAGGACACACTTCAAAAGTCCTTTTTGTGAGAATCCTACTGCCATTTCCAAATGGCTTACATGCAAAACAGAGTATGTTGTTTATGTGTTGGAGTGTCCTTGTGGGCTCCAGTATGTGGGTAGCACCAAGCTGCCTGCCCACAAGAGGATACTCCAACACATACGGGCAATCTCTGGACATGACCAAAATTATCCGGTTGCCAGGCACTTTCAGGACAAACATCTAGGTGTCCCTGATTCATTAGTATTCTTCCTAATTGATTGTGTTGAGGCTTCTAGGAGAGGAGGTGACCGTGAGGCTAAGCTCCGTCTCCTTGAGACCCGATATATTTTGGAATTGAATACCAAAAATACAAATGGCCTGAATGACAGGGAAGACCTTTATACCTGCCTTTAGAACTTTCTCTTTATACGACTGTGTATGCCTGTCCGGATATTTTAATGATCATTGAACTGTTCCCTATATAACTTGTTTCCTGTTGTATATATGATGAATTCCCCCCTTTTTTTTATCTTGGCATATAATTGCTTCTGATTTTAATTTTGAAATCACCAAATGATGGACACTATGCACTTTATTGAATCTTGCACTTTATATTATGCACTATACATGCCTATGACCACTAATGTGACTTGCCCACTGGGGCTTCATTTTGAGAAAAAATATTTTCTTTGTGTCATCCATTTGCTGCTATTGAAATTTTTCATTATTTGCATTATTTGTAAATATTATACATTCTCTTGTACATACTGTAATATGTGGGTTTGTAACACTTTTAAATGTACATAGATGAATTTACTTATCATGTACAGATTTTTGATAGTGTTTTCTATAGATCAAATATTTGTAATTACTACATGTTTTTATAGCCTATTGGTTATTTACCAAAAGAGTCTATTTGGTTATAAATATCTATATTACTCAATTTTGAATCTTGATAGCCCACTTGGGCATTACCAATCTTTCCACTATACATGTATGCGCAGCAATTACGTCTTGAAGTATTTTCTTCATTTCCATGACACAATGTAATGCACTGTCACTTTAAAAGGTCGAGTTCGATGCTCGCTGTTTGTCATGTGATCAAGCCTCCTTGGAGGCGAAACGCGTCATGGCGGCAGCGCTGGCTCTTAAGAAATAAATCACCGTTCACCAGCACTTTATGGGTCGGCTCTTTGTTGCTAATATTGGACTTTTTGCGGTTCGGTGTGACAATCTACGCCATATATATATATATATATATATATATATATATGTATATATATATATATATATATATATATATATATATTTTTTTTTTTTATATTGATGTATAAAACATGAACATGGTTTAGCAGCTACTAAATGGTTCCTGGACAGGAAGCCAGAAAAATATGGGACACATAGTAGCATGATTTTAAGCATGATGCATTTCTGTTTGTTTAACAACATGTTTCTTTTTTCAGGCCAAATGTACAAGCAAATTAGGGGTACTTCCATGGGCTCTTGCTTCTCCCCTAGCTACGCGAATTTATTTGTTGGCTGGTGGGAGAAGCACGAGGCATAGGGAGGGACCAATGAAGCTTGGAGTGACAATATCTTATTATGGACTAGGTATATAGATGACCTTTTAATAGTGTGGCGTGGGGTTCAAACCTCGGCTGAGGCATACATCGCGGCTCTAAATGACAACCAGTGGAACTTAAGATTTACCAGCACAATTAGTACCACAAGTGTATTCTATTTAGACCTGGAGGTTTTTGTAAATAACAGAACCCTCCATACACGCCTCTATAGAAAGCCCACAGCCGGCAATGCCGTGCTGCATGCGGCGAGCTACCACCCTAGGAGCCTTATAAAAAATGTCCCATATGGAGAACTCTTACGTTTAAAAAGAAACTGCTCGGCAGATGAAGACTTTTTAAAAGTACAAACTGAAGCAGGTGAGAGGTTCAAGAACAGGGGATATTCGACAAACCTGTTTGACCAAGCAATCAAAAAGGCTTCTACTGTAAATAGGAGGGATCTCCTGGTAGTTAAAGAAAAACCGAAAGATGTTGATCAAGTAAGAATGATCACAACTTTTAATAATAAATCTGGTGATCTAGTCCGTAGCTTCCAAAAGAACTGGCACATCTTAACCACTGACAACGTTTTAAGAAAACAATTGACAGACAGGCCTTTAATAACGTATCGCCGCTGTCAATCGTTGTCCGTAGTCATTTTTCGTCCAAGCCCCCATCTACATCTTTAACTAAAACAAAGGGGTTCTTTCCCTGTTTAAGATGTAAGGCCTGCAAAAATAGTAAAAAAGTTTTAGAGTTCCCAGGAAGAACAGGGGAAGACAGACCAAATAGAAAAATAAAACACCTCCTCAACTGTAACTCTGATTACACTATTTACTGTCTGGAGTGCCCATGTAAGAAAAGATACATTGGGAGCACTATCAATGCCACAAAGCTGAGAATCCTAGAACACATGAGAGCGATCACGAATAAGGAAAAAAACTACCCGGTCGCTCGCCATTTTGCTGCATGTCATCAGAGCAATAGAGATTTCCTCAGCTTTTATTGCTTGGATCAAATATCCATAGTAGAATGAGGAGGGGACAGAGAGAAGTCACTCTGAATCTTGGAGTCGAAATACATCATTGATCTTAAGACCATGACACCTTGGGGTCTTAATAATGATGAGGAGATGTGGGTCCACCTATAAAGAAACACTTGTGATCACATGTTTTTTGGTTTGGTCTGTGTTATAACATATCTAACATCTTTAAGAAACGAAAACAGAAATTAGTAGTCTCCCAATCTGTATGTCTGAAATTGTGCTGTAGCTTTTTAGCATCTCTAATAAATAATGAGTTCTGCCCATACAGGGCTAGATAGAAATAGAAATCAAAAAAGTCGGAAAAAGAACAGTTGTCATTGGGATTTTTCCCCTAGTTTGAATACTACAACACCGAACAAAAGAATATAAATAGTAAATTGGTCACTGTAAAAAATGAAGTTCCGACTTGAAAAACGATAGTATGTACATAAATGGTAAATGAGTGTTGTTGAAAATGAGTTTTAAATTATGCACTTTAAGCACTTTATTAAACTGCCATTTGAAGGTATGAGGAGTGTATGTGGACATATACACTCCAAGATGGCCACCGCCTTTTTAATGTATGAACCTTCTTTGATGTTGATGAATTAATGTAGGTCAGGTGGGCTTTAAAATGGCACTTATTCACAAACACTAACTGACACTGACGAAGCTTTTATAGCGAAACGCGTCTGTCTGGGGTGAGTGGGTTTGCAATAAAAATATTCTTACATCGGAATTCCTGCATGCTTGCCGTTTTTCTGACGACACAAAGTCAGATTGTGTTCCAGTTTACGAGCGTCTCACCAACGCTGGATTTGAAGCACCCGGGTATTGGTGGAGTGACGGCGGTGAGGAACCTGTGCTTAAAGTTAACTTTGGCCGTTAGCCCCGAGGCATTGAGAGCGGAGAACACCAAAACGCGGAGAGACAGAAAGGAAGGACCCTGGAGTGAAATGAACAATCAATAGAAGGTTTGGTCCACGTAGCTGCAGTACGGAAGGTGGCAGGAAAGACGTCGGAGGACCTCGACCCGACACCGACTTGGAAATAGTGAGTAAACCAACCCTCGTGTTTAATTGTTATCACACGCTCAGCCTCTGACCCGTATGGTACCGAGGAATATTGCAAACCCCAAAAGCAGTGAGCAATCACCACCCCGAGAGACATTGACTCTTAATAAATAGTACATACTTTCAAAAGCTACAATGCACAACACAGAGGACATTTCAGGGGAAAGAGAACTAGCGGCAAATGTCATGTTTAGGTCAAGCACAGAAAGACCACAAAGGGCTGAAAACATCGGGGCCATACCAGCTGTGAGCAGTAACCTAAAAATATTGTTTCAGAGACTTGAAAGGTTATTGGAAAGAGAGGTCCGGAAATGGTGAGAAGCCACCTCTCTTCAACGCTATATCGATTGCGATAGAATCCCCAGGGGGCTCCGCATATATACAATCCCGTCTTATGAGAATCCAGATCCCAATCTCCTAAAAGACTGGGCTGAGTACACAGCGGACTCTGCTAAAGGAATGGTTCGGTTACTAATAAAATACACCTGGAGTGACCGGGAAAAGTGCCTGAAAGAAATAGCAGACATGGAGGCTACTATCGCAAAAGAAAAAGACTATAAAATGTGCGACGACCTAAGAGGTGCAATGACAAAAAGAATCAAAGATTATGAGATGGGAATCAGAAAACGAAAGCAGAATAAATTCCAAAGAGATGAGCAAGATTATCTCACAGGCAGAATATTGACTTTTGCTAAATAATTTGATGCAAAGCGAAAAAGACTGGCACAAGGAAATGGAGGTACCAGCAATGTTGATACTGAGGAATCGGAGGTTGAGCTCTCTGATGGAGAACAGGTTACAGCTCCAGTATCTAAGGGGAAGGCGCCAATAAAACCTTTTTTCGACGAATACCAGGTCATAAAGGAGACCCGCCAAAGACCACAACAAACGAATCATCCACCTCAACCAAATCAAAGAGGAAGATGAGGCGGGGCACGAGGGGCAAGAGGAGGTACACAGATCAATACCTCACCGAGAGTAACACGAAGTGCATCGAGTCGCTGGAGGCGAGAATAACTAAGGAGGACAATAATGTGATAAATCTGTCAAAAAGAACACTTACAGATTCTGAAGTACATGTCCTCAAAAAAGGATTGAGCTTTTGCCCCACAAGTGAGTTTGACCTGGTAAATACAAAAATCGATCTATTCAGATACATACGAAAACTCAAATCCAAAAAAATCTTCTCGTTACATCCAACAAACGCAGATATGGGAACGCATCCGGTTGATACCACGGAGCAACCGGCAGAGGAAGACCCAAACACCTTGGCGGAAATACTGTTAACCCCGACACAAGATATCCAAGAAGGAGGTTCACAGACAAACCAAGAAAACTGTGTATCTGTTGCAATACATCAAATCAGAGAACCTAGCAATTTGAAAAATAAATTTAAAAAACTGCCTAATGCTGCTCACGACGCAATAGACGTTTTCAATGAAGCTGTGTTGATGGATCTGGAAAGAATGGCAAAAGCAAAAATGGATACGAAAACATCGAATATCTCAAGGAGGGAATGGGAGGTGATCAAGTCTCTAAAAATGATAAAACAATCGAAATAAAACCCTCCGACAAGGGTGGGAATATAGTGATCACCAGCAAAGAAGATTATGAACAAGAAGCACTAAAACAATTAAAAGACACTGAGTGCTACATGATTATAAAAAGAGCGGAGTATGTCAACAGTATAACTGAGTACCACGCAATGTTGAGGAAATGGAAAAATGATGGCATGCTCAACATGGAAGAATTCTTGTTTTTTTTTTCACAACAAATTTTTATTGATTGATCAGGTAAAAGCATATATGTGGCTCTCCACAATCAGGAGATCACCACCGAGTATCATGACACGTTTTAGCATTATTGCATAGCCTAATCAATGAAAAGAGGAATACAAGAACCCCCCCTCCTCCACCCCCTTTCCCCAACCACCCAACTTCCCGTCTACCCACCCCTTATCCCTCCCTAACCCCATGCACGTGATCACATTAAGCCTTCCGTACTTGGTCGTAGTGTGCCCGGTATGGCGCACCTCCCTAGGCCTGAGGGTCATCCTCCACCTGTAGTCCATCCTCCTGTTCTGCTGGAGGGTCCAGAAGCAACCCCCTATACTCCGCCCACCTTTTCCAGATTTTATAATGCTTACGGGGGCATCCTCTGGCCTCAAACACCGGGCGCTCCAGCCCCATAAAGTAGTCCAGTCCAGCCTTCCATGCACACAGTGGGGGGGCTCGCACTCCCTTCCATGCTCGTGCCAGGTCCCTTTTTGCAACGACTAGACCCAGTAACAAGAGATGGCGCTTGTATATATTTCCTCCTACACCCTCCAATACATGGAGAGCCCTAATCGAGGGGTGCGGGGAAGATCCCACCCCAATACCTCTGACAAACAACTCCAAATACCACTCCAGAATCTGGTCAGGCCAGCACAAGACCACACAGTGTGCAGCAGCGTACCCCTCTCAACTCCACAGCGCAGGCACTCCGGGGACACGATCAGTCCCGCCTTCCACAACCGTTCCCGGGTGTAATAGGCCCTGTGTAGGTATTTGAATTGGATTAGCCTGAGTCGAATCGCTATGGCAGTCCCTCTTGGGGACTCCAGTGCCTCCCTCCAATCATCATCATCTAGGGGTCCAACGTCTTTCTCCCAGGCATCTTTGAGGGGAAGTAGGGAGGAGGAGCAGTGAGTGACTAGCGTTTGATAGATTCGGGACACTTTCTTATCGCCGAGGTCTCCCATGAAGACTTTCGCCTCCACTGGGCTGAATTCCGGTAACGAATCCAAGCCAGCTATGCTAGGTGCTAGCGCATGACGAAACTGTAGGTACCGAAAGAATTGGGTCTTGGGCATATGGAATGATTTGAGGGTGACCCCGGTCAGTACGTGTCCTAGTGACGAGATCCCGATGGCGTCCCACCCACCAAACCCCGTCAACGAGGCCAGAGCGGGGAGCCTCCCGTTCTTCCACAACGGAGTCTCTGCTGTTAATCTGCCCCACCAGCCCATGCGACGCAGCGCTTGTCGCCATATAACAAAGACCACTCGCGTGGCACATGGCAACTTTCTCCGTAGCTTGGCCGAGTATAGGATCATGTGTAACGTGTTGTCACCCATCAGCGAGTGCTCCAGGGCATATGCTGGGTCTCCTCTGTCCCCATACCACCATTCGTTAAGTACCAGCAAGTGGGAGGCCTGATAATAAGACAATAGGTCCGACGTGGCCAGGCCACCACAATACGTGGACAGGAAGCACGTCCGCAGCGCCACCCTGGCTGCCCCTCCAGCCCACAGGAAACGGCCCAGGACAGAGTTAACCTGCCGAAACCACTGGGGAGCGATAAGGTGGGGGTGGTTCTGCAGCTGGTATAAGAGGCGCGGGAGTGCGACCATTTTGAAGATCGCAGATCTACCGGAGATAGTAAGAGGCATCCGGGACCACGTTTTGACATCCGTCTGGACCCTCTCCCACACTGGTACCACGTTACGTTCCCATGCAATGTCTGCGGATTCGGAGAGGAACACTCCCAGGTACTTTAATCCCCTGGCCGCTACCTGCAACGCTGATGCCCAAGGGTCCGCCACTACCCCGCCACCCAGCACCCATAGGGTGGACTTACGCGGGTTTAGACAAAGGCCCGATACCTCCCCGAAGATACGCATAATCTCCAAGACTCGGGGACCCGATCTGTGTAAATCTGTAAGGAAGAAGAGGACATCGTCTGCATATAGTGCAATTCTATCAGTGAGTTTTCCACCCCACTGACAGCCCCGCATCTGCGCGTCGATGCGTACCCAAGAGGCCAGGGGCTCCATAGCTAGTGCAAATAAATACGGGGAGAGCGGGCACCCCTGTCGGGTCCCCCGGCCGATTGGAAACCTCTCGGAGACCGCCCCGGAGACACGCACAGATGCCGTGATATCGGTATAGAGCAGTTTGATGTAGGAGATAAACACCGGGCCCAGGTTGAGGCGAGGCAGGAGCGCGAACAGGTATGTCCAACTGACCGAATCAAAGGCTCTATCTATATCTGCTAGTAGTAGAGCCGCCCGCACCCCCGTGGCCCCCACAGCATCAACCGCCGCCTGCGCCCGCCTGATGTTGTGCCGCGTCGCCCTATTTGGCATGAAACCGGCCTGGTCCGGACGGACCAGGTCAGTCACATACGGGAGAAGGCGGTTCGCCAAGGCCTTAGCCAGCAGCTTAGCCTCGATATTGAGCAAGGATATTGGGCGATAGGAGTCCTGTCTGTCTGGGGGTCTGCAGGCTTTTGGAAGACCACAACTTCGGCGTGTCGCCAGTCAGCTGGCAGTCTACCCTGTGATCGCGCCGTCTCCAGTGCACTACGGTAATGGGACCCCAATTGGAGTTGGAATTTCTTATAAAATTCACTCGGGAAGCCGCTTGGCCCAGGCGCCTTCCCTGTGTTGAGCTGTCCCAATGCGTCTCCCAGTTCCTCCGCCGTTAGGGGAAGGTCTAGCGCTGTTCTGGTCTCATCTGAGACCGCCTTCGGAGGCAAGTCTTCAATGAATTTATCAATCGCGTCCGCCGATAGACAATCCCGCGGAGCATATTGCTCCATATAATAGTGGGCGAAGCTCGCCGCCAGTTCAGCTGGGTCCATGATCGCCACGCCATCCCCATCAGTGAGACCCGGCAGCGTAAGTGGTAGGAGGGTATGTTGACATAACCTATGGAGCATGGTACAAGACTTATCGCCCCACTGATAGACTCTACTCCGCGTGGCCAGCCACGCTTGTCTAGCCTAATCAAGTAACACAGACGCATATGACTGCTGTGCCTGCAGGAGCAACCTCACCGCCACCTCATCTCCCCCTCCCCGGCACCGCTGTTCTAGAGTTTCCACTTGCGTGGCCGCCTCAGCGATGGCCTCTCGACGTTGTCGACGGGCCGCCGCACACCATGCAATGTCTATTCCTCTTATGGTGGGCTTCATGGCTTCCCAGACCACAACTGCATCTATATCTTCCACTAGATTCTCCTGCCAGTAACGTGCAATTGCACCCTGCAGGTGCTGGACGTAGTCGGCCTGCTGAAGGTGCCACGAGGACATCCTCCACCGGAACGGCTGACGTTTCTTATGCAGCTCGACCCTGACGGCCACCGGGGAGTGGTCAGACAACCCTCTAGGCAAGATCCCCGCCTCCCGCACTCTGTTCAGGAACGCACTGGGCACAAAAACATAGTCCAGTCGCGAGAAGGAACCATGCACCACCGAAACATATGTGTATTCTCGCACTGTGGGATGCATATGTCGCCACACAACCATCCAGCCCATTCCCTCCACCATCGCATTCAACCGGGTAGGGGCAGCAGCTGTCAACATCCCCTGCAATCTCCGACGATCCATACACACATCCATTACCTCATTCCAATCGCCTCCCAGCACTGCCAAGGACTCCGGGATGTCCGCCCACACCGCAAACAGCTTCTCAGATAAGGACCACTGCAATGGAGGAGGGGCATAGAACCACTGGTTCAGTACCCACCATCCCCTTGATAAAAATGTATCGACCCTGTGGGTCAGTCCACTGTCTCTCATGGATGTAGGCCAACATGCGATGTACCAAAACAGCAACCCCTCTGGACCCCCTAGAAAACCCGGCATGATAGACTTGTTGGTAGCCAAATCTCTGCAGGCTAAGCACTTTAGTTCCCATCATGTGTGTTTCTTGCAACAATAATACATCCGCTGCCTCCCTCTTCCCCCATCGTAAAATCGCCCCCAGTTTGATCTTGTCAAGCATCCCCCTGACATTCCAAGTTATCACATGCATGGACTCTCTGGGGAGCCCTGGGTGCGGCGCGTCAGCCATAGTCGAATGGAACGAACCTAGCAGGCCCCCGGCGCCACGCCCAAGCACACAGCACAGTCATTAGCAAAGCATTAGAAATCACGTGCAATCCCCCCATCCATCCCTGCGCCCCCAACAACAACAACCCCTCTACCCACCTTGTCCCAAACCAGACCCCTCCATTCCCACCCCCCCCTTTGCCCCTTGCCCTCCACCCCTATACCTCATAGAACTCTGAAGTATCTGTCGCAGCATGGGCAACCCCGGGCCCAAAACAGAGCGCCCAAGGCCAACCATACCAATGGATCCCAACTACCCCTGCAAACAATAGAACCCCCCCCCCCTCCCTAGACAACTCCCACTTACGTAGGAGGCAAGTAGCCCCTATATAGGAGCACCCCGAACCCCTCCCCACAACCCCACACAATGGTATAAGAACAAACTAGCCGTGGCAGTATACGCAGCAGTCAATCATCAGTACAGGAGAACACAGCGGTACAGCTCCTCTTAGTCGGAGCTCACGGCATCTGTAGAAGGGCATAGGTCCCCACAGTCTCTCAGCGGCCCTTTCCAGAGTGATCAGAGTCAGTAGGCGCAGCAGTGGGAGACCCACTGCGAGAAGTAGAGCGTTTCCGAGATCTAGACCTCCTATTCCTTTTGGCTCGGGCAGTCTGGTCCCCCCGGTCATGCGATGGGTCTCTCAAGTGTCCCGGGTTCAAACCAGGTTGAGCATGTGGCCTGACTCTCACCGTTTCATCAGTCCTTTTGAAAACGTCCTCCGGTGTATCAAAAAAGTGAGTACGTGATTGAAAGACCACCCGTAGGCGGGCTGGGTAGAGCAAGGAGTATTGAATCTTCAGGCCACGAAGTTTCGCCTTGGCGGCAATAAAGGAGTGCCGCCATTGTTGTACAAGTCTGGTGTAGTCAGGGAAGATCATGATCTTCTGGTTTTCAAAGAGAAGGGAGTCTTTGGCCCTCGCTTCCCGCAATATAGTGTCTCTGTCGTGAAAGTTCAGGATTCTAGCAATCACCGGTCTCGGCCTCTCTCCCACCGGCGGCTTCTGTGCCAGGGCCCTATGGGCGCGTTCGATCACGAAGCAGCGGGAGAGGACATCTGGGGGGAGCCAACTCTCCAACCACTGGGATAAGAACTGTTCCATATTGCCCTTCTCACAACCCTCCGGAAAACCCACAAAGCAAAGGTTGTTTCTGCGCGCCCGCCCTTCGGCATCCTCCACACGAAGCGCCAGGCCCCTTTGAATGTTTTCCATCGCCGCCATTTTCCGCTTCAGGGTCCCAACATCGTCCTCCACCACCGAGATCCTAGATTCGGCCTCTGTGATTCGTGCTACCGCGTTGCGCAGGTCTTGGCGCAATAGGGTCACGTCCGCCCCAACCGCCCCAATCTTGGCATCTAGCATGTCCCTGGACTGGGTTATTGCCACCATGAGCGCCGCGTTTTCCGGTCCCGACCCCTGGCCACCAGACGCTCCGGGTCCCCCACTCGGTCCCGTAAACTTGTCGATGGGTCCCTGCTTGGCAGGCCCACCCCACCCTCTGGTCATGGCCAGGCTCACTCCAAGGCCCCTGCTCTCGGAACGGTCGCGGATCTTTTCGGCGGGGTATCCCGCGTCTCCAGTAACAGCCAAGGAAATTGTTCAGGAGGGTCTTCCCCGCCTCTGACCCACACCTCTCGCAGACCGCCTCAGTCCGCCACCGGGGGGGGGCACATGCAGGGTTCCTCAGGGCAAGCCTCTGCGCAATCAGGGTCGCTGCTCCCTATGGGCTCCACTGCCCCAGGGTGTACGGGTCCGCGACGCAGTCCTCCACTACAGCCCAGGGACGCCGTAGGCCTGCACTCAGCTTCGGTCGTGGACCTAAGAGTACGGTGTGGTACCAGTCTAGGTACACCTCCTGGTTCATGTGGCTCCAATCCTGACCGTCCACTGCCAGTCACTCGCCTCAGACTGTCGGGGGTCCCCTACACCTCTAACCAACACCCCAGGGCGGTCTGCCGGTTCACCCTCAGCGGGTTCCAGCCCCTCCGCCTCTTAGCCAGTCACCTGGGGCCCCCAGAGACACGCCGTGTGCTCACCTCGCCACTGCCGCCAGTATCTACGTGCATGCCAGATTTCAGGCACCACCTCCGGGGAGATCTAAAACAGGGGGGGCCCACCGGCCAGGAGATCAGGCAAGTTCAACAGCTCCCGGGCCGGAGAGCGAGCAGGATCTCACCCCGGGGGGCCGCAGCACCATCAGTCCCGCTGCTGCTCGGCCCAGGTCTCCCTCGCGCCTCGCCTCTGGCAACCAGGGATCGCCGAAATCGAGGCCCCCGCATCTGGGTCTCAGTGCAGGCAGCAGTCCTCCTCCAGTGCTCCTCTAGTGCCTGCACTCACGCCTCTATCGTGGGGCACGGCGGCACCCTCTCTCACCGCTCCGCAGCCGGTCCAGACCCCAGAGCGCGGGCCCCACCGCTGCCACAGCCAGCCGACTCCGGGAGCTCTCGGCCGGGGATCGCCAAAATTGAGGCCCCGGCTGTCAACGTTGTGATTAGGCCCCGAAGTGCTGCCGCCGCTATCACCGCCACCGAAGATCCGGGAGCCCAGATTCCCACACCGGAGGGCACCCCTCGCCAGCCACTACCTCCGCCACAAGTGTGAGTTGGGATGCGGGTCCGGAGGCCAGGATAATTAGACGGATTTGTAGCGGGCTGGTGGGAGCTCTAGCAAGCCACGTCCACCATCTTCGCCCTCGAAGCCATGCCTCAGAATTCTTGTTTTTGAAATGCGATGCACCAATATTACCCACCTTTTACCACCTCCCCAAGATCCACAAAAATGCGAAAAGACCACCAGGGCGTCCGATCGTATCTTCGATTGGTAGCCTTTTAGAGAACACATCTCGCTTCATTGATCACTTCCTTGCTCCTATTGTGAAAGACCTGCCCTCATACGTGAGAGACAAGAAATACTTTCTCCGTATGATGGATAACATATCTTGGGAGCCCGACATGCTTTTAATTATGCTGGACGTAGTAAATTTATATACATGTATAAAACATGAACATGGTCTAGCAGCTACTAAATGGTTTCTGGACAGGAAGCCAGAAAAATATCGGACACATAGTAGCATGATTTTAAGCATGATGCATTTCTGTTTGTTTAACAACATGTTTCTTTTTTCAGGCCAAATGTACATGCAAATTAGGGGTACTTCCATGGGCTCGTGCTTCTCCCCTAGCTACGCGAATTTATTCGTTGGCTGGTGGGAGAAGCACGAGGCATGGGGAGGGACCAATGAAGCTTGGAGTGACAATTTCTTATTATGGACTAGGTATATAGATGACCTTTTTATAGTGTGGCTTGGGGATCAAACCTCGGCTGAGGCATACATCGCGGCTCTAAATGACAACCAGTGGAACTTAAGATTTACCAGCACAATTAGTACCACAAGTGTATTCTATTTAGACCTGGAGGTTTTTGTAAATAACAGAACCCTCCATACACGCCTCTATAGAAAGCCCACAGCCGGCAATGCCGTGCTGCATGCGGCGAGCTACCACCCTAGGAGCCTTATAAAAAATGTCCCATATGGAGAACTCTTACGTTTAAAAAGAAACTGCTCGGCAGATGAAGACTTTTTAAAAGTACAAACTGAAGCAGGTGAGAGGTTCAAGAACAGGGGATATTCGACAAACCTGTTTGACCAAGCAATCAAAAAGGCTTCTACTGTAAATAGGAGGGATCTCCTGGTAGTTAAAGAAAAACCGAAAGATGTTGATCAAGTAAGAATGATCACAACTTTTAATAATAAATCTGGTGATCTAGTCCGTAGCTTCCAAAAGAACTGGCACATCTTAACCACTGACAAGGTTTTAAGAAAACAATTGACAGACAGGCCTTTAATAACGTATCGCAGCTGTCAATCGTTGTCAGATCATCTAGTCCGTAGTCATTTTTCGTCCAAGCCCCCATCTACATCTTTAACTAAAACAAAGGGGTTCTTTCCCTGTTTAAGATGTAAGGCCTGCAAAAATAGTAAAAAAGTTTTAGAGTTCCCAGGAAGAACAGGGGAAGACAGACCAAATAGAAAAATAAAACACCTCCTCAACTGTAACTCTGATTACACTATTTACTGTCTGGAGTGCCTATGTAAGAAAAGATACATTGGGAGCACTATCAATGCCACAAAGCTGAGAATCCTAGAACACATGAGAGCGATCACGAATAAGGAAAAAAACTACCCGGTCGCTCGCCATTTTGCTGCATGTCATCAGAGCAATAGAGATTTCCTCAGCTTTTATTGCTTGGATCAAATATCCATAGTAGAACGAGGAGGGGACAGAGAGAAGTCACTCCGAATCTTGGAGTCGAAATACATCATTGATCTAAGACCATGACACCTTGGGGTCTTAATAATGATGAGGAGATGTGGGTCCACCTATAAAGAAACACTTGCGATCACATGTTTTTTGGTTTGGTCTGTGTTATAACATATCTAACATCTTTAAGAAACGAAAACAGAAATTAGTAGTCTCCCAATCTGTATGTCCGAAATTGTGCTGTAGCTCTTTAGCATCTCTAATAAATAATGAGTTCTGCCCATACAGGGCTAGATAGAAATAGAAATCAAAAAAGTCGGAAAAAGAACAGTTGTCATTGGGATTTTTCCCCTAGTTTGAATACTACAACACCGAACAGAAGAATATAAATAGTAAATTGGTCACTGTAAAAAATGAAGTTCCGACTTGAAAAACGATAGTATGTACATAAATGGTAAATGAGTGTTGTTGAAAATGAGTTTTAAATTATGCACTTTAAGCACTTTATTAAACTGCCATTTGAAGGTATGAGGAGTGTATGTGGACATATACACTCCAAGATGGCCACCGCCTTTTTAATGTATGAACCTTCTTTGATGTTGATGAATTAATGTAGGTCAGGTGGGCTTTAAAATGGCACCTATTCACAAACACTAACTGACACCGACGAAGCTTTTATAGCGAAACGCGTCTGTCTGGGGTGAGTGGGTTTGCAATAAAAATATTCTTACATCGGAATTCCTGCATGCTTGCCGTTTTTCTGACGACACAAAGTCAGATTGTGTTCCAGTTTACGAGCGTCTCACCAACGCTGGATTTGAAGCACCCGGGTATTGGTGGAGTGACGGCGGTGAGGAACCTGTGCTTAAAGTTAACTTTGGCCGTTAGCCCCGAGGCATTGAGAGCGGAGAACACCAAAACGCGGAGAGACAGAAAGGAAGGACCCTGGAGTGAAATGAACAATCAATAGAAGGTTTGGTCCACGTAGCTGCGGTACGGAAGGTGGCAGGAAAGACGTCGGAGGACCTCGACCCGACACCGACTTGGAAACAGTGAGTAAACCAACCCTCGTGTTTAATTGTTATCACACGCTCAGCCTCTGACCCGTATGGTACCGAGGAATATTGCAAACCCCAAAAGCAGTGAGCAATCACCACCCCGAGAGACATTGACTCTTAATAAATAGTACATACTTTCAAAAGCTACAATGCACAACACAGAGGACATTTCAGGGTAAAGAGAACTAGTGGCAAATGTCATGTTTAGGTCAAGCACAGAAAGACCACAAAGGGCTGAAAACATCGGGGCCATACCAGCTGTGAGCAGTAACCTAAAAATATTGTTTCAGAGACTTGAAAGGTTATTGGAAAGAGAGGTGCAGAAATGGTGAGAAGCCACCTCTCGTCAATGTTATATCGATTGCGATAGAATCCCCAGGGGGCTCCGCATATATACAATCCCGTCTTATGAGAATCCACTCCTAAAAGACTGGGCTGAGTACACAGCGGACTCTGCTAAAGGAATGGTTCGGTTACTAATAAAATACACCTGGAGTGACCGGGAAAAGTGCCTGAAAGAAATAGCAGACATGGAGGCTACTATCGCAAAAGAAAAAGACACTAAAATGTGCGACGACCTAAGAGGTGCAATGACAAAAAGAATCAAAGATTATGAGATGGGAATCAGAAAACGAAAGCAGAATAAATTCCAAAGGGATGAGCCAGATTATCTCACAGGCAGAATATTGACTTTTTCTAAATAATTTGATGCAAAGCGAAAAAGACTGGCACAAGGAAATGGAGGTACCAGCAATGTTGATACTGAGGAA
The DNA here is from genome assembly GCF_964261635.1 of Lissotriton helveticus. NCBI lineage: Eukaryota > Metazoa > Chordata > Amphibia > Caudata > Salamandridae > Lissotriton > Lissotriton helveticus. The sequence goes on from NC_136071.1 coordinate 30,264,219, forward strand.
TCGGAGGTTGAGCTCTCTGATGGAGAACAGGTTACAGCTCCAGTATCTAAGGGGAAGGCGCCAATAAAACCTTTTTTCGACGAATACCAGGTCATAAAGGAGACCCGCCAAAGACCACAACAAACGAATCATCCACCTCAACCAAATCAAAGAGGAAGACGAGGCGGGGCAAGAGGGGCAAGAGGAGGTACACAGATCAATACCTCACCGAGAGTAACACGAAGTGCATCGAGTCGCTGGAGGCGAGAATAACTAAGGAGGACAATAATGTGATAAATCTGTCAAAAAGAACACTTACAGATTCTGAAGTACATGTCCTCAAAAAAGGATTGAGCTTTTGCCCCACAAGTGAGTTTGACCTGGTAAATACAAAAATCGATCTATTCAGATACATACGAAAACTCAAATCCCAAAAAATCATCTCGTTACATCCAACAAACGCAGATATGGGAACACGTCCGGTTGATACCACGGAGCAACCGGCAGAGGAAGACCCAAACACCTTGGCGGAAATACTGTTAACCCCGACACAAGATATCCAAGAAGGAGGTTCACAGACAAACCAAGAAAACTGTGTATCTGTTGCAATACATCAAATCAGAGAACCTAGCAATTTGAAAAATAAATTTAAAAAACTGCCTAATGCTGCTCACGACGCAATAGACGTTTTCAATGAAGCTGTGTTGATGGATCTGGAAAGAATGGCAAAAGCAAAAATGGATATGAAAACATCGAATATCTCAAGGAGGGAATGGGAGGTGATCAAGTCTCTAAAAATGATAAAACAATCGAAATAAAACCCTCCGACAAGGGTGGGAATATAGTGATCACCAGCAAAGAAGATTATGAACAAGAAGCACTAAAACAATTAAAAGACACTGAGTGCTACATGATTATAAATAGAGCGGAGTATGTCAACAGTATAACTGAGTACCACGCAATGTTGAGGAAATGGAAAAATGATGGCATGCTCAACATGGAAGAATTCTTTTTTTTTTTCACAACAAATTTTTATTGATTGATCAGGTAAAAGCATATATGTGGCTCTCCACAATCAGGAGATCACCACCGAGTATCATGACACGTTTTAGCATTATTGCATAGCCCAATCAATGAAAAGAGGAATACAAGAACCCCCCCTCCTCCACCCCCTTTCCCCAACCACCCAACTTCCCGTCTACCCACCCCTTATCCCTCCCTAACCCCATGCACGTGATCACATTAAGCCTTCCGTACTTGGTCGTAGTGTGCCCAGTATGGCGCACCTCCCTAGGCCTGAGGGTCATCCTCCACCTGTAGTCCATCCTCCTGTTCTGCTGGAGGGTCCAGAAGCAACCCCCTATACTCCGCCCACCTTTTCCAGATTTTATAATGCTTACGGGGGCATCCTCTGGCCTCAAACACCGGGCGCTCCAGCCCCATAAAGTAGTCTAGTCCAGCCTTCCATGCACACAGTGGGGGGGCTCGCACTCCCTTCCATGCTCGTGCCAGGTCCCTTTTTGCAACGACTAGACCCAGTAACAAGAGATGGCGCTTGTATATATTTCCTCCTACACCCTCCAATACATGGAGAGCCCTAATCGAGGGGTGCGGGGAAGATCCCACCCCAATACCTCTGACAAACAACTCCAAATACCACTCCAGAATCTGGTCAGGCCAGCACAAGACCACACAGTGTGCAGCAGCGTACCCCTCTCAACTCCACAGCGCAGGCACTCCGGGGACACGATCAGTCCCGCCTTCCACAACCGTTCCCGGGTGTAATAGGCCCTGTGTAGGTATTTGAATTGGATTAGCCTGAGTCGAATCGCTATGGCAGTCCCTCTTGGGGACTCCAGTGCCTCCCTCCAATCATCATCATCTAGGGGTCCAACGTCTTTCTCCCAGGCATCTTTGAGGGGAAGTAGGGAGGAGGAGCAGTGAGTGACTAGTGTTTGATAGATTCGGGACACTTTCTTATCGCCGAGGTCTCCCATGAAGACTTTCGCCTCCACTGGGCTGAATTCCGGTAACGAATCCAAGCCAGCTATGCTAGGTGCTAGCGCATGACGAAACTGTAGGTACCGAAAGAATTGGGTCTTGGGCATATGGAACTCAGTCCTGAGCTCCTGGAATGATTTGAGGGTGACCCCGGTCAGTACGTGTCCTAGTGACAAGATCCCGATGGCGTCCCACCCACCAAACCCCGTCAACGAGGCCAGACCGGGGAGCCTCCCGTTCTTCCACAACGGAGTCTCTGCTGTTAATCTGCCCCACCAGCCCATGCGACGCAGCGCTTGTCGCCATATAACAAAGACCACTCGCGTGGCACATGGCAACTTTCTCCGTAGCTTGGCCGAGTATAGGATCATGTGTAACGTGTTGTCACCCATCAGCGAGCGCTCCAGGGCATATGCTGGGTCTCCTCTGTCCCCATACCACCATTCGTTAAGTACCAGCAAGTGGGAGACCTGATAATAAGACAATAGGTCCGACGTGGCCAGGCCACCACAATACGTGGACAGGAAGCACGTCCGCAGCGCCACCCTGGCTGCCCCTCCAGCCCACAGGAAACGGCCCAGGACAGAGTTAACCTGCCGAAACCACTGGGGAGCGATAAGGTGGGGGTGGTTCTGCAGCTGGTATAAGAGGCGCGGGAGTGCGACCATTTTGAAGATCGCAGATCTACCGAAGATAGTAAGAGGCATCCGGGACCACGTTTTGACATCCGTCTGGACCCTCTCCCACACTGGTACCACGTTACGTTCCCATGCAATGTCTGCGGATTCGGAGAGGAACACTCCCAGGTACTTTAATCCCCTGGCCGCTACCTGCAACGCTGATGCCCAAGGGTCCGCCACTACCCCGCCACCCAACACCCATAGGGTGGACTTTACCGGGTTTAGACAAAGGCCCGATACCTCCCCGAAGATACGCATAATCTCCAAGACTCGGGGACCCGATCTGTGTAAATCTGTAAGGAAGAAGAGGACATCGTCTGCATATAGTGCAATTCTATCAGTGAGTTTTCCACCCCACTGACAGCCCCGCATCTGCGCGTCGATGCGTACCCAAGAGGCCAGGGGCTCCATAGCTAGTGCAAATAAATATGGGGAGAGCGGGCACCCCTGTCGGGTCCCCCGGCCGATTGGAAACCTCTCGGAGACCGCCCCGGAGACACGCACAGATGCCGTGATATCGGTATAGAGCAGTTTGATGTAGGAGATAAACACCGGGCCCAGGTTGAGGCGAGGCAGGAGCGCGAACAGGTATGTCCAACTGACCGAATCAAAGGCTCTATCTATATCTGCTAGTAGTAGAGCCGCCCGCACCCCCGTGGCCCCCACAGCATCAACCGCCGCCTGCGCCCGCCTGATGTTGTGCCGCGTCGCCCTATTTGGCATGAAACCGGCCTGGTCCGGATGGACCAGGTCAGTCACATACGGGAGAAGGCGGTTCGCCAAGGCCTTAGCCAGCAGCTTAGCCTCGATATTGAGCAAGGATATTGGGCGATAGGAGTCCTGTCTGTCTGGGGGTCTGCAGGCTTTTGGAAGACCACAACTTCGGCGTGTCGCCAGTCAGCTGGCAGTCTACCCTGTGATCGCGCCGTCTCCAGTGCACTACGGTAATGGGACCCCAATTGGAGTTGGAATTTCTTATAAAATTCACTCGGGAAGCCGCTTGGCCCAGGCGCCTTCCCTGTGTTGAGCTGTCCCAACGCGTCTCCCAGTTCCTCCGCCGTTAGGGGAAGGTCTAGCGCTGTTCTGGTCTCATCTGAGACCGCCTTCGGAGGCAAGTCTTCAATGAATTTATCAATCGCGTCCGCCGATAGACAATCCCGCGGAGCATATTGCTCCATATAATAGTGGGCAAAGCTCGCCGCCAGTTCAGCTGGGTCCATGATCGCCACGCCATCCCCATCAGTGAGACCCGGCAGCGTAAGTGGTTGGAGGGTATGTTGACATAACCTATGGAGCATGGTACAAGACTTATCCCCCCACTGATAGACTCTACTCCGCGTGGCCAGCCACGCTTGTCTAGCCTAATCAAGTAACACAGACGCATATGACTGCTGTGCCTGCAGGAGCAACCTCGCCGCCACCTCATCTCCCCCTCCCCGGCACCGCTGTTCTAGAGTTTCCACTTGCGTGGCCGCCTCAGCGATGGCCTCTCGACGTTGTCGACGGGCCGCCGCACACCATGCAATGTCTATTCCTCTTATGGTGGGCTTCATGGCTTCCCAGACCACGACTGCATCTATATCTTCCACTAGATTCTCCTGCCAGTAACGTGCAATTGCACCCTGCAGGTGCTGGACGTAGTCGGCCTGCTGAAGGTGCCACGAGGACATCCTCCACCGGAACGGCTGACGTTTCTTATGCAGCTCGACCCTGACGGCCACCGGGGAGTGGTCAGACAACCCTCTAGGCAAGATCCCCGCCTCCCGCACTCTGTTCAGGAACGCACTGGGCACAAAAACATAGTCCAGTCGCGAGAAGGAACCATGCACCACCGAAACATATGTGTATTCTCGCACTGTGGGATGCATATGTCGCCACACAACCATCCAGCCCATTCCCTCCACCATCGCATTCAACCGGGTAGGGGCAGCAGCTGTCAACATCCCCTGCAATCTCCGACGATCCATACACACATCCATTACCTCATTCCAATCGCCTCCCAGCACTGCCAAGGACTCCGGGATGTCCGCCCACACCGCAAACAGCTTTTCAGACAAGGACCACTGCAATGGAGGAGGGGCATAGAACCACTGGTTCAGTACCCACCATCCCCTTGATAAAAATGTATCGACCCTGTGGGTCAGTCCACTGTCTCTCATGGATGTAGGCCAACCTGCGATGTACCAAAACAGCAACCCCTCTGGACCCCCTAGAAAACCCGGCATGATAGACTTGTTGGTAGCCAAATCTCTGCAGGCTAAGCACTTTAGTTCCCATCATGTGTGTTTCTTGCAACAATAATACATCCGCTGCCTCTCTCTTCCCCCATCATAAAATCGCCCCCAGTTTGATCTTGTCAAGCATCCCCCTGACATTCCAAGTTATCACACGCATGGACTCTCTGGGGAGCCCTGGGTGCGGCGCGTCAGCCATAGTCGAATGGAACGAACCTAGCAGGCCCCCGGCGCCACGCCCAAGCACACAGCACAGTCATTAGCAAAGCATTAGAAATCACGTGCAATCCCCCATCCATCCCTGCGCCCCCAACAACAACAACCCCTCTACCCACCTTGTCCCAAACCAGACCCCTCCATTCCCACCCCCTTTTGCCCCTTGCCCTCCACCCCTATACCTCATAGAACTCTGAAGTATCTTTCGCAGCATGGGCAACCCCGGGCCCAAAACAGAGCGCCCAAGGCCAACCATACCAATGGATCCCAACTACCCCTGCAAACAATAGAACCCCCCCCCCCTCCCTAGACAACTCCCACTTACGTAGGAGGCAAGTAGCCCTTATATAGGAGCACCCCGAACCCCTCCCCACAACCCCACACAATGGTATAAGAACAAACTAGCCGTGGCAGTATACGCAGCAGTCAATCATCAGTACAGGAGAACACAGCGGTACAGCTCCTCTTAGTCGGAGCTCACGGCATCTGTAGAAGGGCATAGGTCCCCACAGTCTCTCAGCGGCCCTTTCCAGAGTGATCAGAGTCAGTAGGCGCAGCAGTGGGAGACCCACTGCGAGAAGTAGAGCGTTTCCGAGATCTAGACCTCCTATTCCTTTTGGCTCGGGCAGTCTGGTCCCCCCGGTCATGCGATGGGTCTCTCAAGTGTCCCGGGTTCAAACCAGGTTGAGCATGTGGCCTGACTCTCACCGTTTCATCAGTCCATTTGAAAACGTCCTCCGGTGTATCAAAAAAGTGAGTACGTGATTGAAAGACCACCCGTAGGCGGGCTGGGTAGAGCAAGGAGTATTGAATCTTCAGGCCACGAAGTTTCGCCTTGGCGGCAATAAAGGAGTGCCGCCATTGTTGTACAAGTCTGGTGTAGTCAGGGAAGATCATGATCTTCTGGTTTTCAAAGAGAAGGGAGTCTTTGGCCCTCGCTTCCCGCAATATAGTGTCTCTGTCGTGAAAGTTCAGGATTCTAGCAATCACCGGTCTGGGCCTCTCTCCCATCGGCGGCTTTTATGCCAGGGCCCTATGGGCGCGTTCGATCACGAAGCAGCGGGACAGGACATCTGGGGGGAACCAACTCTCCAACCACTGGGATAAGAACTGTTCCATATTGCCCTTCTCACAACCCTCCGGAAAACCCACAAAGCAAAGGTTGTTTCTGCGCGCCCGCCCTTCGGCATCCTCCACACGAAGCGCCAGGCCCCTTTGAATGTTTTCCATCGCCGCCATTTTCCGCTTCAGGGTCCCAACATCGTCCTCCACCACCGAGATCTTAGATTCGGCCTCTGTGATTCGTGCTACCGCGTTGCGCAGGTCTTGGCGCAATAGGGTCACGTCCGCCCCAACCGCCCCAATCTTGGCATCTAGCATGTCCCTGGACTGGGTTATTGCCGCCATGAGCGCCGCGTTTTCCGGTCCCGACCCCTGGCCACCGGACGCTCCGGGTCCCCCACTCGGTCCCGTAAACTTGTCGATGGGTCCCTGCTTGGCAGGCCCACCCCCCCCTCTGGTCATGGCCAGGCTCACTCCGGGGCCCCTGCTCTCGGAACGGTCGCGGATCTTCTCGGTGGGGTATCCCGCGTCTCCAGTAACAGCCAAGGAAATTGTTCAGGAGGGTGTTCCCCGCCTCTGACCCACACCTCTCGCAGACCGCCTCAGTCCGCCACCGGGGGGGGGGGCACATGCAGGGTTCCTCAGGGCAAGCCTCTGCGCAATCAGGGTCGCTGCTCCCTATGGGCTCCACTGCCCCAGGGTGTACGGGTCCGCGACGCAGTCCTCCACTACAGCCCAGGGACGCCGTAGGCCTGCACTCAGCTTCGGTCGTGGACCTAAGAGTACGGCGTGGTACCAGTCTAGGTACACCTCCTGGTTCATGTGGCTCCAATCCTGACCGTCCACTGCCAGTCACTCGCCTCAGGCTGTCGGGGGTCCCCTACACCTCTAACCAACACCCAGGGCGGTCTGCCGGTTCACCCTCAGCGGGTTCCAGCCCCTCCACCTCTTAGCCAGTCACCTGGGGCCCCCAGAGACACGCCGTGTGCTCACCTCGCCACTGCCGCCAGTAGCCACGTGCACGCCAGATTTCAGGCACCACCTCCGGGGAGATCTAAAACAGGGGGGGGGCTCACCGGCCAGGAGATCAGGCAAGTTCAAGAGCTCCCGGGCCGGAGAGCGAGCAGGATCTCACCCCGGGGGGCCGCAGCACCGTCAGTCCCGCTGCTGCTCGGCCCAGGTCTCCCTCGCGCCTCGCTTCTGGCAACCGGGGATCGCCGAAATCGAGGCAGCAGTCCTCCTCCAGTGCTCCTGTAGTGCCTGCACTCACGCCTCTATCGTGGGGCACGGCCGCACCCTCTCTCACCACTCCGCAGCCGGTCCAGACCCCAGAGCGCGGGCCCCACCGCTGTCACAGCCAGCCGACTCCGGGAGCTCTCGGCCGGGGATCGCCAAAATTGAGGCCCCGGCTGTCAACGTTGTGATTAGGCCCCGAAGTGCTGCCGCCGCTATCACCGCCACCGAAGATCCGGGAGCCCAGATTCCCACACCGGAGGGCACCCCTCGCCAGCCACTACCTCCGCCACAAGTGTGAGTTGGGATGCGGGTCCGGAGGCCAGGATAATTAGACGGATTTGTAGCGGGCTGGTGGGAGCTCTAGCAAGCCACGTCCACCATCTTCGCCCTCGAAGCCATGCCTCAGAATTCTTGTTTTTGAAATGCGATGCACCGATATTACCCACCTTTTACCACCTCCCCAAGATCCACAAAAATGCGAAAAGACCACCAGGGCGTCCGATCGTATCTTCGATTGGTAGCCTTTTAGAGAACACATCTCGCTTCATTGATCACTTCCTTGCTCCTATTGTGAAAGACCTGCCCTCATACGTGAGAGACGTGATATATGATGGATAACATATATTGGGAGCCCGACATGCTTTTAATTATGCTGGACGTAGTACATTTATATACATGTATAAAACATGAACATGGTCTAGCAGCTACTAAATGGTTTCTGGACAGGAAGCCAGAAAAATATCGGACACATAGTAGCATGATTTTAAGCATGATGCATTTCTGTTTGTTTAACAACATGTTTCTTTTTTCAGGCCAAATGTACATGCAAATTAGGGGTACTTCCATGGGCTCGTGCTTCTCCCCTAGCTACGTGAATTTATTCTTTGGCTGGTGGGAGAAGCACGAGGCATGGGGAGGGACCAATGAAGCTTGGAGTGACAATTTCTTATTATGGACTAGGTATATAGATGACCTTTTTATAGTGTGGCTTGGGGATTAAACCTCGGCTGAGGCATACATCGCGGCTCTAAATGACAACCAGTGGAACTTAAGATTTACCAGCACAATTAGTACCACAAGTGTATTCTATTTAGACCTGGAGGTTTTTGTAAATAACAGAACCCTCCATACACGCCTCTATAGAAAGCCCACAGCCGGCAATGCCGTGCTGCATGCGGCGAGCTACCACCCTAGGAGCCTTATAAAAAATGTCCCATATGGAGAACTCTTACGTTTAAAAAGAAACTGCTCGGCAGATGAAGACTTTTTAAAAGTACAAACTGAAGCAGGTGAGAGGTTCAAGAACAGGGGATATTCGACAAACCTGTTTGACCAAGCAATCAAAAAGGCTTCTACTGTAAATAGGAGGGATCTCCTGGTAGTTAAAGAAAAACCGAAAGATGTTTATCAAGTAAGAATGATCACAACTTTTAATAATAAATCTGGTGATCTAGTCCGTAGCTTCCAAAAGAACTGGCACATCTTAACCACTGACAACGTTTTAAGAAAACAATTGACAGACAGGCCTTTAATAACGTATCGCCGCTGTCAATCGTTGTCAGATCATCTAGTCCGTAGTCATTTTTCGTCCAAGCCCCCATCTACATCTTTAACTAAAACAAAGGGGTTCTTTCCCTGTTTAAGATGTAAGGCCTGCAAAAATAGTAAAAAAGTTTTAGAGTTCCCAGGAAGAACAGGGGAAGACAGACCAAATAGAAAAATAAAACACCTCCTCAACTGTAACTCTGATTACACTATTTACTGTCTGGAGTGCCTATGTAAGAAAAGATACATTGGGAGCACTATCAATGCCACAAAGCTGAGAATCCTAGAACACATCAGAGCGATCACGAATAAGGATAAAAACTACCCGGTCGCTCGCCATTTTGCTGCATGTCATCAGAGCAATAGAGATTTCCTCAGCTTTTATTGCTTGGATCAAATATCTATAGTAGAACGAGGAGGGGACAGAGAGAAGTCACTCCGAATCTTGGAGTCGAAATACATCATTGATCTAAGACCATGACACCTTGGGGTCTTAATAATGATGAGGAGATGTGGGTCCACCTATAAAGAAACACTTGCGATCACATGTTTTTTGGTTTGGTCTGTGTTATAACATATCTAACATCTTTAAGAAACGAAAACAGAAATTAGTAGTCTCCCAATCTGTATGTCCGAAATTGTGCTGTAGCTCTTTAGCATCTCTAATAAATAATGAGTTCTGCCCATACAGGGCTAGATAGAAATAGAAATCAAAAAAGTCGGAAAAAGAACAGTTGTCATTGGGATTTTTCCCCTAGTTTGAATACTACAACACCGAACAGAAGAATATAAATAGTAAATTGGTCACTGTAAAAAATGAAGTTCCGACTTGAAAAACGATAGTATGTACATAAATGGTAAATGAGTGTTGTTGAAAATGAGTTTTAAATTATGCACTTTAAGCACTTTATTAAACTGCCATTTGAAGGTATGAGGAATGTATGTGGACATATACACTCCAAGATGGCCACCGCCTTTTTAATGTATGAACCTTCTTTGATGTTGATGAATTAATGTAGGTCAGGTGGGCTTTAAAATGGCACCTATTCACAAACACTAACTGACACTGATGAAGCTTTTATAGCGAAACGCGTCTGTCTGGGGTGAGGGGGTTTGCAATAAAAATATTCTTACATCGGAATTCCTGCATGCTTGCCGTTTTTCTGATGACACAAAGTCAGATTGTGTTCCAATATATATAATATATATATATATATATATATAAAAAGGTGGAATGCAGTTCCAGTATAGAACACCAGCGACAATTTGCTCACCTCAAATGTCTATCTTGAGAGTGCTCTATACAGGAGCTGCTTTCCACCTAAATTGGAGAACTATACCCAGAGTTGTCTGCTTTTTCTTTTTTTTGCATAATTTATGCGTAACTCTATGGCTGATATATATATATATACGCACACTCTCACACACACGCACACACACACACACACATTGCTCACCTTTGGCAATGCATTTTCAGGCAGGGACTCTATCCATTTGCAGATTCCTCATCTTGTGAATATTCCCCAGGAGTCAGACTGGAGCAAGATTTTTTTTGCAGTACCTTGGCATGCTTATAAGTGGCACCGTATAGCTCCACACTGACGCCATTATGCTCCAGCAATGACGTGTGGAGCCGATATAGGCAACACCCCTGCATGCTGACGTCAGTTGCTTTTTAGGCTGTCCCTGCCCTCAGACGCAGAGCCCCAAGAGCCATACTGATCAAAAGCAGTGTATGGATTCCTAGAAATGGGATTTTATTGACATGTTGAGTCCACTCACAGAATAGGGAGGGTCGGTTAAGAATCTGTGGCTAGATAGAGTCTCTACCAGAAAGAGCATTACCGAAGGTAAGTAACTTGTTATTCGGAGAAAGAATTCTAGCCTTGGATTCTTTACCTTTTGAATAGATATCAAAGCAGTACCTATCTGCAGGTGGGTCTGTGAATTAACTCAAACCGGGAAGTCTTGCAGGACAGAGTGAGCAAAATGCTCCTACCAGTACACCTGACCATCCGGACAATACTGTTTTGTGAGCGTTTGCAGAGGCGCCCATGTAGCTGCCTGGTAGATTTCTAGGATAGGGACTCTGTTCGGCAACGCAGTGGTAGCAGCTTTGGTCCTGGTGGAGTTAGCATGCAGTGCCTCTGGAGGCTGCTCTACGGCCTGCACATAGCAGATATTTATGCTGAGCCCAATCCAGCGAGAGATGGTTCTCTTCTGCACCGACTTGCTTTTTTTTGCACCAGTGAACCCCACAAAAAGATGATCATCACTCAGTGGGCTTTGGTAAATCCCTGACAGCTTTTTAAGGCTTGCAGCATGAGGCTGTCCTTTGAAGGGTGCAGAAAACCGGAAAGCTGGAACACCAGGAGCATGGTGGTGGCACCTGGCAATCTGATGATTGTCTGGTGGGCCGGAACACGGTTTGGCCCGAGCACCTAATAAGATGTCCGTCAGTGCCTCATTAAAGGGCAGGTGAGGTTCTGAGGATGTCTGCCCAGGCTGGAGATCTTCAGTTAAAACGTTGGTCTTGACCACTCTGACGGGAAAATGTTGATCAAGAACTTCGGCATTACCATGGCTTAGGAAGGGGGAACAGCGTTTACTACGCAACTTTTACAACTCTGTGCCTTTTCGACGCAACTTTTACAACGCAACTCATTACAACGACTTGCGCTGGGGGGCGCTCCAGGATAGGGAATAGATTAATTTACTATCCAACTCCTTCCCTACTATCCACGGGGACTGGAGTTGGAATAGTAAATTAAACTATTCACTATCCAGCGCTCCCCAACGCAAGTCCTTGTAACGACTTGCGTTGTAAAAGTTGCGTCGTAAAGGCATGCGTTGTAAATGCATGCGTAGTAACGACATACATCCCTTATGACACAGATTCTTCTGTGGTTGGCAAGGGGGGGGGGGAATTGCAGTCTCAAAGGAACTAGCCTATTGCAAGTCTTTGTACCAATGGTCGCTTGATAGGGCTGAGCAAACTCATCACCCGGGTCATAATCATTGTCTGAACTGGTTCCAAAAGGGAATGCAGAGAGTGTTGAGAACTCTGCAGATGCTTAAGGGGGGGACCTTGGCTGGATTCTGGCGCAACTTCGAACAACGTCGGACTGGCGCGACTTTGCATTGGAAAGAACAATTAAACCCGCCTCCTCAGGTGGCGAAGTCGGCATTAGTGTTGACATGCCCAGGACCAGCATGGGATATGACATCGGAATAGGAGCCAGGGGTAAGATGGGCTCGGAGGGTTCAGCTGGTGCAGAGGGTGTACTCACCAGTAGTATGCCAGGTGGAAGACCGCTCAGCGCCTTGGGGACCGAAGACACGCCAGAGGGAGTCAGCAGTGATCCAAAGAGCATGGCTGCACAGAACTCTTTGATTTAGCTCAGCGTGGCTGAAGGCCACAGAAATTCAGGTTGTGCCAGAACCAACTGCAGAATTGGATCCGAAGTCGGCCGACTGCGGAAGCGAGATCGAGAAGGATGGAACCACCCCGCACCTGATTGAGCGAATGAGAGTGGAGTGAGGGGGCAGAGCTCAGCTTGGACTTCTTAGTTTTTTATGTTTATCTGAAGACTTGGAGCACGATGAAGACCAACTTCTGGAGTGGCTCCGTTGACTCCAGGAACAGGAGCAGTTACAAGAACGAACTATGTACGCAGAGAGCGACTTGGAACTGTCCCCACGAGGAGCTGTCTTGAGATCGACTTGGAGTTTTGTCTTGTGTTCCCTGATGGCCATCAGGTTCATCGATGCACCATCTCTGTAGGCCACTGAGTTGTGTCTCGACCCCAAGCACCACAGCCACACCTGATGGAGATCTGTCCCAGGCATTTGTTTGTGACAGGCCCTACAGGGTTTGAAGCCTGTTGATTTAGAGAGTCACTTGCACTGAGAAATGGAAAAAATCCAGATAAGTCTCAGATGAGACAAGGAGCTCTGGATCCCCTTCTAGTGGCGCAGAAAGAAAGAAATTGACATCTGTGACCATGAGTGGCACCTATGTAGGCTCCACACCTCATTTCAGGAGTAGAATGACATTGGTGCAGAGCCTCTCAGTGACACCTAATGGTACGCTGAGGTGCCGCCGAAAAATCTTCCGGATCCAGTCTGACGCCTGTAAAACATTTAAAAGGGGAGGAATCTGCAGCTAGAAGTCTCTATCAGAAATGGGTGAAATGTATTGAGAGCATTTGTTTTTAAACCTGAGACAGCCAAGAATACCACTGACGTTGCCACGCGTTACCTAAAATGTCTCAGTTTGGCATCTTCTTTTAATGTGAAGTAACGTTATTCTATCTTATCCGTATATAAGTGGAGATTTTGTTGAGTGCCGATCTTGTACTGAAATACTTCAAGGTGCTCTCAAACGGTATGGTTAAGCGAAATGATACACAGTGAATTAAAGCAACAAGCCATGGATCACACAGTTTGGTCAAATAGGGGAGCCGAGATTTGAGTCCAGGATTTCATATTGTACTGAATGTAGTTCAGAGATTCTAGAGTAACATCCTTCTCTCTTCCATTAACACCAAAGGTCAGTGCTTTGGGTTCACTTATTCAATTATTATTGTACAACTGTTGTTAGTGTATGGGGTTTAATAAATACACTTATCACACTTCAAATGAAACTGACACTAAACATATATATATATATTTAAAGGTGTGCTTTTCTATTTGTAATGTTCCCCAGACACTGAAGATCAAACGCAGTGTCAGAACACGCATGTCTGAATCATGCTGCACTTCGTAAGTGCCTCACTGAAGCGATCACCCTAACCAGGAAACTGTGGGGGCTCTGGCAACTCTTCTTTTTGGTTAATATTCAATTGAGGTGTTGAGCATCTCCTTTAATTGTCTTTTTAGGCCTTGCCTAGAAAGTGAATGCGCTGCCTATTCAAGACATTTTGTTGTCTAACAGTGGGCTTAGAGGTTGGCCAATGCTTACCATGGGTTGGCTTCATTGTCACTCTCATTTCCTTGCTTCTTATTGGCCAGCTGCTGTATTACTTTTTCTTCTTTGTTTGTTGTCCCTCCCATTGAGCATGGATGTATTACTTGTGCCCTTCTACTGCATTTTTTTAGTCCTACTTTTTGTTTACGCACTCTACTAGACTGTGTCTTCTTCAGCTGACTCCCTCGTGTACTTCTCCTCCTCTGTAGTCCTCCTTCTCTTGTCCATGTTGTGTGCCCCCAACCGCCTGCTCTCCAACATCTGTGCCGTAAACCCCCACCTGCCCTCCTATCATTGTTGTCCTTGTTATTGCTTGCCAATCCTTCCTGCACTCCCTTCTTCTGTTGCTGTCCATGTTGCTGTTGTCCCCAGCCCCTCTTACCCTCCATCGTCCGTCAGCTTCCTTCCCGTCTGTGTTACCCCCCATCCCACAAGAAATAATAAAGAGCTATGATGCGGTCAGTGCCGGCTTCATCATAGCCCTTTTTAAAAAACTTTCAGCCATGGTGCAAAGCAGCCGCACTGCTGTACAACATGGCTAAAAGAAATTGCTCTCTCATTGGTGAGACCTATTGGCCTTACCAATGCTTGTTTTCCAATTTAGCAGAGTCTGTTGTAATTTTAAAATAACACAGCATCTCCTGCCTTCTCATACTTTGCTGGCTTGACTGGCTTGACAAACAAAATGATTTCAGGTCAGTCTCAAAACCTCAACAACTGCAATTAAATTGATTTACGATAGGTAATCGGGGTACCAGTCAATAACTGAACATATCAGACTTTACGTAATATTATGCAATTGAGTTGTTAGCTGAAGTGCACAAATCAAGTGTGTGTGTGTGGGCGGGAGGGGTTTATAACCACAACCCCTAAATTAGGATAGCCAGAGTGCTTTCACCAAGAAAAAGTTTGCAACTGCCATTTGGCACCCTCCATAGTATATTCCTGATACATTTCCAAAAGACAGTCTATTCCATTAGGTAAGAAAACACATCAATACGTATCTTCAATTATCTTGTTTTCCTTTTTTTTCACCTTAATTTGTTGTTAATAGTAGAAAAACCAAAAATTGCTAGTAGCTTTTAGCCAATGTGGTTCGTTCACCAAGACCTTCTTCAGGGCACTATAGTATGTGTCCAATATTGCTACCTGAGTTCTCCTGTAGTCTTTAATGAGTGGTAGCGTTGTTTTTCCAGCTCTATGACTGTGATATAATCTTTCCTATTTAGAGGTCCATCTGTGTGTGAAGGCTTCTATTTTTAATTAGTGTTGTTTTGGACATATTCTTCGGTCATTGGTTCCTTCATCAGGATCCCACTAGGGTCTAATACAGGTGTTCAACCTAACCCTAAGCGTAGCTAAGTCACGCAGTCGATCATACCATGTGCATCTTCGGCGACGACGCATATGGCTTCGCTATGCTTGGGCCTAAACCTGCTATTTAAGGCTATATCTGCATTTATTAGCTGCACCAAGGGATGTGATAGCTCTACCGGGGAATATGGGACTTTACCTGGTATGTGAAGGCAGCAGCAGGCAGGGCCGGTCCTAGGCCTTCTGAGGCCCCGGGCGAAAGGGAAGATGCGAGGCCCCCCTAATTGCATATTGCGTCACAAGAAGTGACATCACAGAAAGCGACATCGTAGTACTATTGATCTTATTTGGCATCACGGAAGCTAACTAATGTGGATATCAGTAACATTGACAAAAAGTGGCATCGTCATTTACATTGCCATTAGCTTAATATCTGTAGTCACTCTGCAGTCCCTAGCACTCCATAGCACTCCCTAGTCACTCTGCACTCCCTAGTCACTCTGCACTCCCTAGCCCTCCCTTGCACTCTGCACTCCCTTGCACTCTGCACTCCCTAGCACTCCCTAGTCCCTCTGCACTCCCTAGCACTCCCTAGCCACTCTGCACTCCCTAGTCACTCTGCAGTCACTCTGCCCTCCCTAGCACTCCCTAGTCACTCTGCACTCCCTAGCACTCCCTAGTCACTCTGCACTCCCTAGTACTCCCTAGTCACTCTGCACTCCCTAGACACTCTGCACTCCCTAGCACTCCCTAGCTCCCCCTAGCACTCTGCAGTCACTCTGCACTCCCTAGCACTCCCTAGTCACTCTGTACTCCCTAGTTATCCTGTGAGTTTCAGCCCTTCCAATGAACAATGGGCCAGGAAAGGCAGGGCGAGGGTAAAAAAACAGAGCTTGCTATGACAAACACTTGGCAGAGGTGAATGTGTTCCAGAGGCATGCTCGGTACCTTTCTCCAATCTACACAAAGTATCTTACAGTCTCCTACTTCCACAAAACCAGTCCTTACCACTCCTTTTTTAGTTATATAGCATAGCCATGCTAGCTTTACCTTTAAGAGGTCAACATCAATAGTTATGGCACTTGTCACTATTGGGGCTTTTTTTTGCTCAATCTTGTGATGTATTGTAAGAACTGCCTGATTTGCAATAAGCAGCTATTCCTGATCCACATTTTAGGGCGATTCCTCTCTGGTTGTGAAAGACTTATTGTGAGATTACAAGGAGCATAGAAGGACTTGCAGCCCACCCATTTATTTCCATTGGCCAGCTTTACTGTCACTCTTGTTTACCTGCTTCCGTTTGAATGGCTTGCCTTGCCCATCTTATGTCTATCACTCCCCTGGAACATATGCAATTTACTTTTACCCTTCCACTTCTACTTTTAAGGAATTTCTTTCTTCTTTTTTCTCAAGCCCTCCAAAAGAATGCATGTGTTTTCAAGCTGTCTCCCTAGTGTGCTTCTCTTCCCCTGTCATGCTCGATGTTGCTCTTTCAATCCCAATTGCTTCTCTCCCTCATCCTTTTGTGATGCACTCACAATTGTGCTCTTCTCCTCCCTTGTTGCTTTTCAGCCGTGTGCTTCTCTCCCCATCTCGCTGTTCCTCTCTCTCTCTCTCGCATGTTTGCTTTCCTCCTTCCATTACCCATGCCCTCCCTGTTCCAACTCGGATTGCAAAATAAAAGTATTAAAAAAATGTTCCTGAGTCATTTTGTAGGTGTGCAAAAGCATGGTGCACCTACATTCAAAATGACGGAGCCGTCATAGGAATTTTATTATTAATATTCTTTAGCTATGCTGCACTGTAGAGCCGGGTTAAAAGCCATTGGCAATAACAAATAAGTCACAAAATGCAAGACCTGTTGGCTTTGCCATTAAATCGGTAATACCGAGCACAAATCTGGAGTGGATGGGATACTTAACGCATTGACTAGGGAAACTTGAGGGCTTTGCGGAAAACCGTGGGACAGCGAGCAGATGCGAGCAGGAGTGTGTATGAACTTTGGGAGGGGGGAGTGGCAACTATTCAGAGACCATCTCCACATTCTGAAGTGAAGCCCTCACAAATAAAGTAACATTTTTTTTCAAATTCATGGGGTAGAAAGAGGTTTAAGTCTCGCCCTATGAAACGTAAGCGCTTTGCCCGACCCGTATGGACTCCTTAAACCAGACATTTCTCTATAAATTAAAGCTTTTTGCTTGCCAGAATTTGTTGGCACACATACAAAAACAAAACACACGTTTCAGAATGCAAACGTTGATATCTACAACATAAACGTTTTTATGGTGGGGCTACTGGGTAAACAGGGTGCCACCTTCTTGACTTGTTAAATATGTCAGGCATTTATTCCACATGCGCGGAAACAAACTGCAAGATGAGACCTTTCTTCCTGTTGTACAAAAGGAAATTACAGCCATGCCTGCTGTCAAGGATAACAAATGACTTAACGCCAGTTGATCTGGCTGCTCCCTCCTCCCTTCACCCACCTCCTCTTACCTGTGTCCGGCTGGTGCTGCCAAGAAACAAAGGGGCCTCCGTTGCCTGGAAACAAAATGCAGAAACAGAGCCTAGAATGGCCGGTACTTATCCGAGGCGCTGCCCCACCCCTGACATTGTGAGCCAACATAATTGCTGGCCCAGCTGTTATGCCGCCCCCAATCCGTTTGCACCTTCCCCCACCTGCAATGTGATGTGATCAGGTGAGGCAGGGGGCCCTGTAGTGAGCTGTGAATGTGTGCCTTTCACGGGGGCGCGATCAGGCGAGGCAGGGGGCCCTGTAGTGAGCTGTGAATGTGTGCCTTTCACGGGGGCGCGATCAGGCGAGGCAGGGGGCCCTGTAGTGAGCTGTGAATGTGTGCCTTTCACGGGGGCGCGATCAGGCGAGGCAGGGGGCCCTGTAGTGAGCTGTGAATGTGTGTCTTTCACGGGGGCGCGATCAGGTGAGGCAGGGGGCCCTGTAGCTGTGAACGTGTGACCTTTCACGGGGGCGCGAGGCCCCCTGAGCGCGAGGCCCTGGGCGGCTGCCCACACTGCCCATGCCTAGCGCCGGCCCTGGCAGCAGGCATATCTTACCTGGCACAGGATGGTTGTACAAAGCATGCATTTACCTGGCATATGATAACAGTTCCAGACCTATGATGGGAGACCCTCAGGTATTTGAATAACAGCGCCCCTAGCGTACCATGGCAGCATAACACATATTATGTGGTTGTCACTGAAATAGAATTGTATCTTCGTTAGTAAGCCTGTTATTGTACTTATTTTACACTCACTATAAGTTTTGATTTACTTCAGTTCTGTTGTTTCTTGAGATGACTGAAGAATCAAAGGTTGTGTCATCACTTCCTGTGATGTCACGGGGATCTTACATCATACCGCGAGTCCTGTGAGGTCATCACAGTTCAACGGTCTTGTGATGAAAGTTAAGCTGCCTCTATGTTTTTGTTGACTTGATGCCACTGACCACAAAGCACCAGAGCATTTTGGGATGATATACGAAGACCAAGGCAATCATAAGCTTGCATAGGTCATCAACCAGAAGCAATGTATGATCATGTGATGGAACTTCATCTATGTAGAATGGTAGAAAGGCGGTAAAGTCCTGGAGAAGTATTACCAGAATCAAAGCCTGGTCAGAAAGGTGGGGGTATTCGGGGCTGGACAGGCCGCTCATTCCACCGGGCACTTCCCCGGTGGGCTGGAGCCATTGGGCAGGGTTTGGAAGCCCAGGGCCACTTCTGGTGCCTCTGGCACTTTCCCAGCTCACAGAGGTTAATTGCAGCAGGCTTGGGGAGGCTTCAAGAGAAAAAGAGAGGGCGGGGGCGTTAGAGAGAAAGCAATCAGAGACAGAGAAGAGAGAGAATAGAGAAGGCGAGAGAAAATATGGTTGGAAAGAGAGAGACAAGGAGGGAAAGGAGTGGGCAAGTTTGATCTTTTTTGCCGGGGCTGCATTTGATGCCCAGTCTGGTCCAGTGCATAAAGAAACAATGTCCTGATTGGTAAGAATGTATAGACAGTTAATTACGTATGCAAACAGCATTACTTGCAAAGAAACGAAGGAAAAACCACATTAATTCGAGAAAAGATAGTTAATCATCTTTATACTTTCACATAAGTTATGGTCGTAGAAAATACAGCTAGAGGCAACACTGCATAAAATGAATTAAAGACAACCATAGAACACTTGGTGCTTGAAAGTGAATATGGTGAAGGTAGCGGCGCAAGTGAAACAAGTGAACAGCAAGGACGGCGGACTGTGACAAAGTGCAAATTATTTACAGTGAGTGGCTCTAGAGTAGGTGACAACGTGACATCACAATACATGAGATTTTTCAATTAATTGTTGAGCCACGGAAAAGGAGTACGCCTATTAATATGCTGTTAGGTCGACGGCGTTTCGATCCAGGTTAAATGGGATCGTCATCAGGACTGGGTTGTCTGAGTCAGGGCGTGCTTGGTATAATTCCGTGTGTAGGGAGAGCTCGTACTTTGTTTGGAGTATCCCATACGTCAGGGGGGGTGGCCTATGGATAGCCCTGGTTCCCCGAGGTGAGGCGACCCGAGATCAGCCTAAGGGCACTGATCTAAGAGATGCTTTAAGCGGCCGTCAATGATCAGCCGTTGTATCAGCACATCTGCAGAAATCAGCGTGCTGTTTCGTGACTTGATCACGGCCAAGTCACATGCCCAGTGGGCATTTAACTGACTAAGCCCGGATCCGAATAGAAGATGTATAAATCTAAGACAAAGGGCTAACCATATTTCTGCTTACAGAGGAGGGTATTTAGCAATCTCCTGAATTTAAGAAAAACAATTTCCAGTCTAAGATTCAGTTGTAGAGAGTTCCACAAGTTGGGTCTTTTTCATATGGATGGTCCATCCATTCTTGTACCAAGTTGGCTTCTTCAACAGGAAGTTGTGAGCTGCAAACCTTTAGCTTCTAGCTGGAAGATAAAAGATAGACAAGTTGGCGACACAATCTGACTATTAACCAAGTGGGGCTTTTGAATGAGACAATGGGGTTGGGAAGTTGCTCTTTCCTTCAATCAGAATCAATGGAGGGACTTCAGAACAGGAGAAATGTGGCAGTGGTGTTTCTCTGCTAACAGGAGACAAGCAGTATGGTGTAGACTCTTTGGTGTTTGGAGGGACAGAGGTGTGTTGGAGAAGCCAGTACAGAGACTGTTGCAATAATCGTGGCAGGAGATACCTATGGTGACAATTAGGGTAATTTCCTGAGAGAAGTGAAGTGGTAAAGCCCCTCTCTGCAGATGTAAGCGGTTGTATGCTGTTTCTGAAAAGCTTTTTTTAGGGGGTTGGAGTAGAGTTCTGTGTCCAA
Source organism: Lissotriton helveticus (assembly GCF_964261635.1). NCBI lineage: Eukaryota > Metazoa > Chordata > Amphibia > Caudata > Salamandridae > Lissotriton > Lissotriton helveticus. Next base: position 30,284,793 of record NC_136071.1, read on the forward strand.
CAGAGCACCAGCACTACTGGCCTTGTCCAGTGGGTTTGGGGCAAATCCTGTTGACCTAGGCCAAGGCATAGGCATGCAGACTGGGTTCACAGGCCCCATAAGGACGATTTCAGTTTTCTCTTAGTTTCTGCATCCATGCATCAGTCAGTGGGTCATGTCTGGATGGTTACCAAAGTCATCAATGCTAAAATGAAACAGAGTATCTTTCGCGTACATATGACCGCTGAGGGTATGCATGACGTTGATGAGCAGGGCCTTATGGATGTTGAGTAGCGCTGAAGACAACGGCCATTCATCCGGGTGCCTTGCACCCCACATGTGATGTTTGCAGATCTTGAGAAGAAGGAACCCTGTGTGACTTGATGGTATCGTTTTGTAGGAAAGAGGTCAACCAAGACAGCGCTGTTCTACTGATGCCCGTCGAATGCTCCTGACTGTCGAGGAGCACCGGGTGATGGATGGAAGCAAGTGGAGTCAAGAGGTCCAACTAAGTCAAGTTACAGGGTGTACCCCAGTCCCTACTCCTAAGATCTTTTTCCCTGATTTAGCAGCATTTACTCTGCACCTGTAACTAACTGATGGCCACTGAGGGTGACAGCAGTTCCAAGTGTCATTGCCCCACTGGATAAGCCTAAGACATTAGGATAAATTGCAGGGTCTGACGAGGGTTTCTTTTGAGTAGGAGTACCAATAGCATGTTTGAGGGCTTGCGGAGTGGATCTGCCGGAGAGGGATATTGATCGGTCTGGTGATGGGTGGTGACAGTGTGCTATGAACCCAAAATAAAGCACTTTACCATTGGAGATATACCAAGCCCTAAATCAAGCCACATGGTGCCTTCAAAGGACCGGATGTTTGTCAGTACAACGCGATCTTTTAGATCGCGGTACTTGACAACGCTGCCATTACAACGCAAGTCGTTACAACGACTTGCGTTGGAGGGCGCGGATTGAGGATTATTATAATTTTATATTCCAACACCAGTCCACGTAACAGTAGGGAAGGCGTTGGAATATAAGATTACAATATTCCTTAACCGCTTCCATGCTCATGACGGAGCCGCTCCGTCATGAGCCTCGGTTGAGCTGTGCTCATGATGGAGCGGTTCCGTCATGGCCTGCTCGGCGCGCCTGCGCGGCGCGAATTCTGTGCCTGCGCTGGACGTTCCATTGAGCGGGCTGGGCCATGACGGAGCCGCTCCGTCATGAGCACAGCTCAACCGAGGCTCGTGACAAAGCGGCTCCGTCACGAGAATGCGAGCGCCGCTCGGCACCCCCTCCCCCCTAGCGCTGCGGCGTGATTGTATATATTTTTTTTATTTATCCTGGACCTGAGTACTCCAGTCTATGAAGACTGCTTTGTGTGTGTGTTTTTTTACACCACTTGCTTTCAGTGAAGATGTTTACTAAACTGTGATCTGACCAGGGTAGATGTTGGCATCATTACTTTGGAGCTTCAGGATCAAGTAATTCAGTGCTGTGTCCTCCCAAATGCGTTGGGGCATTGAACAGATGGTATAAGCAGGGGTCGGTTATCATTGATGACAAAGATTCAGTGGCACCAGCCTTCAAAGGTGTAGGGTCACACTGCAATCCAATTGTGACTGTCCTTTTGCTACCCAGTGAGGGGTTGTGGCAGTAATTTCCATTTTACCCACTTGCATTTAGGTTCATGCCACTGGTGGAGACGCTGCTTCCAATTCTTCGGCAACGCTTTGCCTGTCTACGTTGTATGAACCACACCCAGACATTGAGGTCGCCAAGCGTTCATGGATTATTCGAAATGGAGTGTGTCAAGGCGCGAAGTGGTGGAGAACAGATAGGAAGTTGGTGAGGCATTTTTGGATGGGTGGTAGATCACTGCACAGGCAAAAGGAGGTGGTTGGACTGGTGTCCACCCTGGATAGCACATACTCGAAGGAAACATATGATGGCCTATTTACTCTTTCACAGAGATCAGGATATGGTAAATTAAGGCAAATCCTCCTCCTCTGTGTTCCCTGCTCTTGATTAGGATGTGTTAGAAGGAAGGAGATTGGAGGTGTCTTCACTGCAGAGATGTGGACCCATCTCTGAGGGATGGCTAGGTTGTGGAAGGCATGACTGAAGCCAAGATCATGGATATCAGTTTTTTAACAGCAAATCTGACATTAAGGAAAGAGCCCACTTGGTAGGAAATTGAGGAGTGTCCCCTTCATTCAGGGGTGTTGAGAGACAACAGTATCTCTGAGTCTGCAGTGGGTAAGGGGGTCATGAAGGGAGTTGGAAGATTAAAGCGAGGGTGCCTGGGAGACAGTATAGCCAGGAGTATCCCTTTCATGTGAGCTTTTCTTCTTGGTTGGATATTTGGGATCTGCAGGGAGAAGATGTAATGAAGTTGGAGGTTGGGAACAAAATCATGGTGGGTTGTGAAAGAAGATGAGTGGAGAGGACACCGAAACGTGTTGGTGGAATGGGCGTGTCCTCTTTGACATCACTATTTGAATAGAACCTGTTGATAAGGATGGGTGTGTAAATTGCAATGGTATCTTCTGGGTACAACAGGGTCTGTTGCAATTTCTCAATGTCTTGGGCGGAGTTAGCTCCCCACAGATAACGCTTCTAGATGAGTATGGATGGTGTGGGTTTAAATTTCTTTTTCATGCTATCATTATGGGGAATATTATTTGAAGCCCGCAAGGCTCTGGGAGATCTATATGTTGAGAGCAAGAGACCGTATCTTGGTGCTCTGTAGCATCCCTTTGTAAGAGTGAAGGAATGCGTGCTCAGGACCACCCCAGCGTTCATCCGGTGGCGAAACCTGCAGTCTAAGAACGTCTAGTTATCGATCAACTTCTAGACCTTCTTTTCCAGCGGACTTTGCCAGCCCTTCCGTATCCGCTATCGTATGCCTCAGAGAGGAGGAAGAGTCCGGCACAGGGACCATCTGCAGACAAAGCTGGAGTGTGTGTGAACAAAGGTTATCCCACTGAAGGCTTGGAATGATCCACTGCCAACTTTTGAGGATCTTCCTGGAGGATGCTGTTTAGGTGATCCAATATTGGGGTAAACAATGCAGGGATAAGAGAGAATGACGTGTAATGGACGGAATATTGCACAATGGCAAAACATTCACATTCACCCCCAGTCACAGATCTGGGTTTAATCCATCGTTATTTTGCTCACCAAGCCACCCCGTTCAGCCATGGCCATATGCAAATCAGTCTTGACCCTGTGCCTCATGGGAACAGTCCAGCCCGAACTGCCAAGCCATGTCTTCCCTGGACCGGAGTTTTTGCATTTGTCACCCCGAGTGGGACGGTTATGCTCAGTCGTGAGTCCCGTGCTCTGCACACCACTGGAGTCAAGCTATCCTGGCTGAAGACGGCTGGTAGCCAGAAACCGGTCCTTGGATGCTTGATTCCGGTCCAGGGAAGACATGGCTTGGCAGTTTGGGCTGGACTATTCCCATGAGGCACAGGGTCAAGGCTGATTTGCATATGGCCATGTCTGAACTGGGGTGGTGTGGTGAGCAAACAAACTATGGATTTAGGCCCAGATCTCTGTACTGGGGTGAATGTATGGCATTGTTCTGCATTCTGTCCATCAACTGTTGATTTTGCGTAAGCCCAGCGAATGTCAGTCATGTTTCAACTGGAACCCGAATGTGTTTCGATCACACCGCTGCTGGCAAAGTTCACGTACCTTGAGAAGAAGGTGCAACGGGCGGAGTGCCTGTCCACGACCTCACTAAGGCACAGCAGAGACAAACAGTGCTTAGGCTGTGGGTGAAATGCACCAAAGTTCTATCATGACCCGAAGGACATTCAGGTGTCAATCATGTCATAGTGCCTGGTGGGCCAGGCCATGGGTCAGTGGCTAGGGGCTGATATAAGTCAAGACCATGCGGCATATGCAGGAGGACTGAGGTCGCCACGCGGGTTGTAAGGGTGGCGTATGAGTTCTAATGGATTCGGGTAGGAAGGAGCTTAGAGTGTGATCGCTCTGGACAGCTGCGTAGAAATGCTCACTCAAGGTGAGCCTGGCTTCTCGTTCACCGTTGCCTAGGGGAGGTGTGACTTCATCAAGACTGGGACCAAAAGTTGGAAATTGCCTATGTGAGTGGTTCTTAATCTTTTGACTTCTATGGACCCCCAATTAATCGTTTTGGGATCCCGGTACTCCCACTGAATCATTATTGGAATCCGGGGACCTCCACTAAGTCAATAAGCTGATTTCCCCGGGCTTAGCATTTTTGATGATTTGAACCCCAAAACAAAAGACGAAAAGAAAATACAGAAACAAGCATTCATCAAACAAATACACAAATGGTGAAGTATTTTATTAACAAACTCAGATTTTTAATTAGAAGGTTAGAGCTTTTTAAAATTGATGCGAGGATTGAGAGATCCCTCGAATGCATTGAGCACTTCAGCCATATTATATTTATGGTGATTCTTATGGACTGATTTTTCCCACTTCTCTCAAAAGGAGCACCGTTCTCTGGGCACGGAATCTGGGCAACTTATTTCTTTTGGTCCAATGACGATTATGCTCTTCATACAGGTTTTACTTACAGTGCTGGTTTAATCATAGGGTGATGGCTAGTAGTGACATTCACTAGGATATGTTAAAAAAGGTTCAATATTTGTAATTCCAGTGTAATAGGACTTTGCAGCCTTGAAAAAGACCAGGAGGATGAAACACGTGTCAGCTGCGGCTTTTTGGATCTCTCTGTCTGTAATCCCGACTTTGAAGTAAAAGAAGAATTAAACTTCAGTGGACTGGATTTATTCTACATCAACAGCCTATCACTTGAAACAAGTTGGACTATGACTTCTAATGATTGAACTTTTGTGTGCTTGTGTGCGTGATTTTACAGTCACTGATGTGCTGAGAGAAAGCTACTAATGCATGAAGGATATTGTATATTTGTTTTTTCAAAAACAAAACACACTTTCAATAGTTTTCTTTGAAAAAACAAAATGTTCATTGTTGCCTCAAGCCACCATGTCTGTCTGGCATGGTGCATTTTCTCCAAAAGTGGCACAGCTGTGTGGGCAGGAGCACTTTTAGCCAACAAGCCCACCACACCAGCAGCAAAGTTTGGGTTTAGTACCTGTCGCCACCAAAGTCCCAGTGGTTTGTCGACCCACCCGCCAAATCATACATGACCCCCTAATTGTGGTGATGCAGCACCAATCTCATTAGCACATCTTGGTGAACCCCAAAAAAAGATAATGTGGAGGAACAAAGGCCTGGCCTAGTCTGTCAGATGGAGTACAGTCTGTCAGAGAGGCAGAGGATATTACATCCACCAGGTTGGCGGACTGTTGCCCGGCAAATTTAGAGGTTGCACAGCCCATCGGTGATCTGTGTACCTTTATGTCAAAGTACAAAAGCGTACATGGATGGCGGCATTTGGCCATTCACCAAATTTCACAAAAGTTTGAAAGTTTACCTGGCGGTGACAGACAGAAAAAAAGGACATCACACCGTCCACCCTAAATAGAACAGGCAGTGAAATGCTCTTCATCCAACGTCCCCAAATCCGCGGGGCCATCTGAGAAAGCGTTCCATCGACTGAGCAAACTGGGACCCAGTTGACGGAAAGCGGGTGGTCCTCAAAACAGTAAATATGGCAGACAGACTGTTGGTTTGACACTCAGGGTACTCTGTCATGTTGGTGATGGAGGACTACCTTGCCCGACATGTCCTAATTCCACCCAAAGTAGTAATTTTTTCAACCTGCTCCAGATGTGGCCAGTGGATAAAAGCAGAGACAGAGACAACACACAGTTCTGTTCACAAGATTGTTTTATTTTTATTTATTTTTTTATTAGACTTTCTCATCTGACTTGTCAGCTCCTTCCATTCTAAATTAAACCAAACATGAAACAGACATTTAAATTCATATCCCATTCCACATTTAAACTTCAGCCTCTGTAGACCAGAGAATATAAAAAGCATAATTATAAGGTCAGTCCCTTTTCTTTGAACAGCTGCCAAGTGTAGCCTCACAAACAGGACCTCAAAAACATAAAAAGAATTCTCACTGAAGTAATAATGAAGGCGATGGGCCAGGCATCGAACACGCGTGTGTCGTCTCTTTTTGCATCCTTGGATAGACAAGTCTGGGAGCCTGGGCGCAAGCCCACCAGGCGGTTTGTGCATGGTGCCTGTGCGGTGAAGCCTGCAGCCGGAGTGGCCAGTGTTTGTTGCATAAACTCCATCCTCAGGTGTTCATGTTTTCGTCCCTCTCGTTTCCTATTTTCATTTGTCTCTCGCCACAATGGCTAGGTACCCCGTTTTATCTCCATTTCTTTGTGATACCAACATGCCACAGTGACCGGTGATGGAGTCTTCCTTCCTACTACAAATGTGTGGTTTTGAGCCCCTTCCGATCGCGTTCAGCGGCGCGAGACCTTCAGTGTAAGACAGTCTGGTGCTTCGTGGTCCCCACACAATGGCCCCCAACCTAAGTCATGTTACTCCATATTATACTATTGGAAACATTGGTGCATGACAGCTTCAAAGTTCAGTCACACTGAGGTCCACTGCTTCCCACCATCCCCCAGAATTCTTGTTCATGGCAATCTATGTGAAGCATCCTTAACTGAGAGACTCAAAGGTCAAGTGAGGTACCACACCCCCATTTACCTATGAGTGGAAGACCCTGCAGCTCCTTGGTGCACGCACACAGACGTACGTACATACAAACATATATACGTGCATACATACCTACATACATAATCACATACATACATACATACGTACATACATACATACATACACATAAATACATACACACATATGTGCATATATACATACATGCATACATACATACATGTATACATACATACACACATATGTACATATATACATACATGCATACATACCTACATACATAAACACATACATACATACATACATACGAACGTACATACATACATGCATACATACATACATACACGCATATGTACATATATACATACATGCATACATACCTACACACATACATAAACACATACATACATACACACATATGTACATACATTCATACATATGTACATATATACATACACACATACACACGTACGTACATAAACACATACATACATACACACATACGTACATACACATATACATGCATACATACATATGTACATATATACATACATACATACAAAGGGATGTATGACGTTACAATGCATGCCTTTACGACGCAAGTTTTACAACGGAAGTCGTTACAGCGACTTGCGTTGGGGGGCACTGGATAGTGAATAGTTTAATTTACTATTCCAACTCCAGTCCCCGTGGATAGTAGGGAAGGTGTTGGAAAGTATTTCCTATCCTAGAGCGCCCCCCCAGCGCAAGTTGTTGTAAAATTTGCGTTGTAATGGTTGCATCGTAAAGGTACTTCTTTGTAAAAGTTGCGTTGTAAAGGATGTTCCACCATACAAAGTGGTGGCGGTCACTCATACCACGTATCATCATACTCCAGGGGTATTGTCGTGACAGGCTGTCCTCTGTTTTGTCACTTTCTCGCATATGAGTCCCCCAGACACGCTTTGATCCTCTGCAATCAGAAGAGTCAGCGATATCAGACTCTGCAAGCTAAATTTGGCAGCCATGTTGGAACGGGAAACCTTCCTTCCTTTCAGTTACCTGAATTTGACTATATCACAGTGACAACATCTCTGAGATACCCTTCTCTGTGCCTCAACAAACTGCATGTAAATTTGGCTGTGCTATAACATGACATTTTCCAGATCTGCTTGTAAATTACCAAAATCAAAAGGTGGGTGTTCTCCAATACCCTCGGGTCAGGCTAGCGCTATATAAAACTACCAAATAAATAAAATAATAATATCCAGGGACACTGCTTCGTAGGTCCACCTTTGGGTGAGAATTGGAGCGTACATAATTCTGGCATGGGTGACAATGGGAAACATTCTACTTACCTCGGTTTTTGATGGCACTGCTCAGAAAAGCGAGCAATTCCTTCCCGTTTAGCAGGCGTAATTTAAATTAAACGGCCTGCATCGCTAGTAGAACGCTTTACAGGGATTGCTCTTGTTAGAGCATTACAGAGTCTCAATTTTTTGTTATAATTGCATTGACAGTCTAGCACGGAAACTGTCCCCTTGGGATACAATGGGGGGATCTAGTTAAGGCATGGCAGCCTTGTTGAGGTGTAGGTTGCAGTAGCTTAGTTGCACTTGTTTTCTTCTTTTTCTAAAATCAGGCATTGTCCGACCAATGCAGATTCGGCATTTTGGTGTTTCTACTCATCCTAATCCAATCCCCGATGTAAGAAAGGATGTAGTAAGAATTAAGGGTTACACAATACAAACAAGCATTTGCACTGCAATCTGTCTCGCCTTTGGGACCTTATATGTATTTAGCTGTGCAGCACATTAGCCTGGGTGCTGAAACTTCTACTGTTCTTTAACATGGAGGGAAGGTAAGCACCAAAACTGTGTGACACACCAGGTATGGAAATACATGGAGAGAAATATTGCCTTTCAGCGGGAAATTGTATAGTCCAAACCTCTGTTTTTAAGATAAAATCAGTGCCTTCTGTGGTCATATCACTGTAAATACAAGATTTGCAAAAAATATTATTGTCTACGTGTGCTCGTGGAAGACAATTTCTATGGACTGGAATCTAGAGAATGCTAAAGTGATTCTTGCATTTTACTGCTGGTCATTTTCTATCAAGAAAGTTAAATAGAGGTAGTTGCCAGAAAAATTTAAAAAAGAAAGTCCCTCAGCAGAAAGCAATTCTGGTGTTTTACTGACCTCTACTGGTCGTTTTCTATCAAGACAGTTAAATAGAGGCAGTTGAACTAGCAGAACGCAATTCTGGTATTTTACTGACCTCTACTGGTCGTTTTCAATCAAGACAGTTAAGGAGAGGCAGTTGAACAGAAAAAAAAGTCCCTAAGCGGAAGCAGACTAGTACTAGGGCTGATCTCCAGAGCCCACAAAGTACATACACATATTAGTGTATACTAAAGTATAAACAAGAGGCCTCGAATGCTCGACCTAAAAAGGGTGAGCCATGCAGAAACACCGATTCCTGCATGTTACTCCCTAAAAACGTTTAACAGGGCGTTATTAGATGACCGTGGTATTGGAAATCCGGGAAGTGGAAGAATTAAAGTTTAATCAGACACTTTTGTGACCCACTCATAATTGGCGCCTAAGTTAGGTCAGATTTATTCTGCCAGTAACTCTTCCTCAGGGTACAGCACACTGTCCTTCTAGGAGGTGGCCCTGACCTTTTAAGAACAGTGTTTAGATGTTTGTGGGGCTTGCCCGCCAAATGTAGGTGTTTGTCTCCAAAGGGTACGTTCAAAGCTCAAAAAGTTGAAAAAAGACCCATCCTGGACTGATGACTTGGTTGGGGCCATGTTACTCTGCGTCCCCCCACCATCACCTGCTCCGAGCAATCTGCCTTTCTCCACTTCTTTCCCCTACAACAATGGAAACCAACAAGGCGAAATACGGGCTTATTTTAACTCTCACAAGTGCGAAAGGGTGGTAGGCCAATGATAGAGCCTTGCGTGTTCTTTCAAAGCTGAGTTTAACTTCTCTTACTCTCTTCCCAGCACAGAGTAATACTCATCGATAATCCAATGATTAAGCATGGATGGTGGACCCAAGATAGAAAAAAAGTGTTCTGCAAGAGCTCCCCACCAAATCTGCCATTAAAACAGACGCCAGACACCCGGTGATTCTGTGCACAGTGTGCCATGTGGCAGCCTTGCTGATTTCCACTGGTGAATTGTGTCTGATGAAGGTAATGTATTGCTTGGCCATAGGACCATGAACCTTCAAGCCTTCAGGCACAGGACATTTCTAACCGCATAGGAAAGAGCAAGACCTAACCCTCCAGCTCAAGAGTGGTCTGTAGAAACAGCCTCCCTTCTCCCTTTGCCCTCCAAGCAAATTAACAATATTTTTGTGGTTGTTGCTGATGTTGTCAACATTTACCTGATAGAGCTCCCTTTCCAAGTTGGAGCTATGAGGCCTGGGAATAAGGGATGTCAGAGGGCCCGATTCACAGAACTAACTTAAGACAAAATCCTAAACTTACTACTTTTGGTATTCACAGACGTTAGGATTTTGTCTTAAGTTCGTCTTAAGACAGACTTAAGTTAGGATTTTGTCTTAAGTCTGTCTTAAGACAAACTTAAGACAAAATCCTAACTTCTGTGAATACCAAAAGTAGTAAGTTTAGGATTTTGTCTTAAGTTAGTTCTGTGAATGGGGCCCAGAGATACTACTGTTCAAGATAAAGATAAGCATGAACTTGCAGTCAGTACTAAAGGTCTTGTCCAGATGGGATTCAAATTCTAGCGGTGTGGGTGAAATTCCTCAATCCCACTACTCCCTCAGGCTGAGGTGATGGTAACCAAATAGTGGTGTTTGAAGTCAAATGCTAAACTGTTGGACTAATGTGTGCCGGGATGAAACTCAAGGTTAACACTAAAGCCCAACGCAAAGGATGTGAAGAGTAGGGGTGGGCGGAATTTGCAGTCGCGCTACGCAAAGCTCCGCGAAACGGTATAAAATCTCCATGAGCACGCAGAATTCCATGATCACGCGGAATTGCTTGCTCCGCCAGCTCGCGATGCTTATTTCCTCTTCGCGAATGCTGTTTGTGTGCTCGGGGTGAAATATCTCGCGAACACGCATTTTGAAAGCGTAAACAAGCAAAAAATTCCGCAAAGCCGCAGATCGCGGAATTTTTGTCAATTCTGCATTCTACTTGGACCGCAAAATTACCCAAATTCCGCGAGCGGAACGGAATTTACCGCCCAGGCCTAGTGAAGAGTTAGTGGACAGAAAGACGTTCACCGGCGCTTTCATGAGACAGGAATGCCCCTCTACAACCCCCGAAAGGTATATGGTTTGCCTATTCAAGATAAGGAAGCACTGCAAGAGCCAGGTGCATCTGATACCTCCTGGCTATAAATTCCCTATGACCATATAGACATTGGCTACACAGACGGAGGTGGACTGCGAAATGGGCCATCTCTGAGGTCACGCCAGTGATACACTGAGGGTGCTACATCTCAAAAAGAGAATGCGAAAGGAGTGGGACTTCCTGGGTCACATGGATAGGTGGAAGGGGTGGAACATAAACAATACTGGGAGAGAAAGACTAGGGGATCCTACTTATGCCACAGGACTCCCTGGGAGCCCTTAGTGAGGTATCAAAGGTTTGATAGTGGAGCATCGCAGGTGCACCTCGGTGCTGACGACGACAGCAGCCAGAGGTAGCCAAAGGAAGACCAGTTGTGTGGACAAGTGGTGAGTCAGTTTCGACCACACTTTGAGAACTTTAACATCTGCTTTTTTCCACTTCTTATGTGCACATGTGCAAAGGATAGAAAGGAAGAAACAATTGGTCGGTCCACGTTTGGCCGAAGAACCTGAGCTCTCTCGATGGCACTAGGTAGAACCAAGAACAAATAGTGTCTTTAGCCGCTGTGTGTCGCGTCTCTTTTTTTCACTTTTTGTCCCTGTCCCGACTGGAAGACAAATACAGCTCTTGAGTCACATCACTTTGACTCCCTTGGGAACAAGTGACCAGGACCTGGGAGGACTCCTCCTGGTCTGCTGCCCCCCTGTGGGCTGAAATGAAATTGCACAAGGATCTGCAGCAACTTTCATTAACCTTTGACCTATTCATCTTACCAAGAAGTTTATTTTGAAACAGAAATCCACAACTGTGTCTTTAGAAACAGGGGGTTTGAAAGTAGGGGGAGAATCATGGGGGTCTGGTACTCTGTGTGCATAATTCCTTTCAGTGCCAACAGCCGTTGCTGGCCGAGTTCCTGGTGTTGACCCGAAACATTCATGTATTTAGTTCGCGTCTTGCAAGATTACACTCTAAGATGTAACCTTGTTTTGGAAAGGTTATTTCATTTTTTTTGGGGTAGAGGGCTCTTTTCATGGTCTTACCCCAGTTGACTATCAGAGTCTAGTGACGGAAGTTCTACATTCTCTATGTAACTTCATTCAACACCTTTCACTTGGGTGTAAATGACCATATCATGTTCATGATTTATGGGTTTGCAAGTATAGCAGCACACTCTCTAGGTTTCTGGAGGTTCTTTGGTGTATGTGTTTCATGGTATTGGCTATACGTGTATGCCGGTGCCTGGTCATTCTAGTTCCACATGTTATGGGGTGCCCCTATGTTCACGCATTCACTGGCGGGTGTCAATAGCTCAATCTGGCTTTGCCAGAGATTCTGGGCACCCTTTGTTGTCCTGGACTTGCACACAAATGCCTTTCACATCTCCTGATTTGTCAGTGTTCTCTATATCTGACCTGAGCAATATTTTCATAATTTTTCCATCCATTCATGGGGGATTGAATCACATCAGGCCATGCCATTACTCACATGTGTCTATAGCAGAGTGGCTTTGCCAGGCTTCCACACATTCCAGGGATCATACCTTGTCCTTTACTAAAACCAGAGAGGTTTCCATATAAAATAGGATTACGCTTTAAAGTCAGACCTTTTGAGGTGTGCGCCCTGGGAATAATCTTGAAGTTTAATTAACTTAACATGCTATATATAGGGTTACTGTGCAACCAATTGTGGGACCCCTACAGGTGGCCTAAAGCTCCTAGACACCTTGTTTTAGTTCATAAAGGTGGTGATGAAAATACTCTGCTTCAAATGACAATGTCTTAGGGTCATAACAACTTTCTGTGTATGTTTGGTTGCAATGGCCTTAAATCCAGATCTCTTTGCTGCTTCTTGCCCTAACCAATATCATGTGCTTAATTTGTAAAAAACATAAGTGCCAGGGCTCTCGTCAGGAGGTCACTGCAGCTTGCACCACACATTGGCCCAGCGTAACAGCACAACTACTAAACATCACACTCCTGCAAGTGTGACAAACAGACTATTTCAGGTCCCCAAAGCTGGCTTTGACGGCAGGTAATAGTCATTTTTAAAGTATATTGAATTAATAATTAACTATTGTTGTGGTCATTTCTAAATTAGCCAGACAGCACCACCTTGTGGCAGACTGTCACAAGCGCTGGTGTTGACAATTAAGTGCCAGTGCCGAGCACCGCTAACCACCGGCCCAAATTAAGCACTGCCCATATCCCTCTTGTGACATGGTTCATGAGGCGGAACACCACTCAGCTGGGATGTCTTGTGATGAATCACAGTATAGTGACAGTGCTCAGACAGAAAGTTAAAAATAATCAAAGCTAGTGGCTGTTCTGTGCGTTGTCTCTGGGATCTTATCCGTACACCCAAAAAATAATTCATAAACAGCAGTGTCATTCTCTCACATCTAACCTGCAAACACACAGACATAAGTAGGTCCACCACTCCCCAGATCAGTAAAAGCAAACCAAGGGTCTTGTGTCGAATGTCGTCGTCAGCTGGGTGCAATCGCAACACAGGCAGAACATTCACGAAGTCACTGGTGGCAACACTGGGGACTGGTCAACTGTAATCAAGGCGGGATGTAGGTACCAACTGGAATGCGGTTAGCAAGAAAGTAGATGGTGCATACAGATTCCATCCTAAGAAGACCCCAGCACCTCATCTTTCATGCAGTTGATAGACGATGCCCACCATGTCCCACAAGGAGGCCAGAAGCGCAAGCCGCTGAGGTCTTGCCACCTGTAGACTGTTAACAGTAGTGGTCAGGGCGGGCAGCAGTTCTGAGTTCATCGACACATGACCACATCCCAGGGGCCTCCCACTTGTCAAGGGCACCATAGCTTCTTTTGATTCCTGGCATGTCATTGGGTCCCTGTTAGCCCACAGTTCAGGGTGGAGAGGTTGGCTGTCCAACCAAGGTTTTTAGTGCCATACCAATGTATGTTCCTCTCTCGCCCCTGATCTCTCTGGCACATTAATGGTCTTCTGAGTACCAAAGCGTGGGTGAAGGAGAACAGGCATCCCGATTCATAAAGATAGACACTCTGAGCTGTGCCCCTCACAGTCTTGCACCTTGTTCACAAAGATTTGCACTGGGACAAACACGAATGTGCCAGGAGCATCTTCACGGTGCATCTGAGCAATTCCTAGTGTGATTAAAACTAAATCGCGAGGCAATAAAACAAATTGTATACAAAGAAAGTTGTACAAGAAACAACTCACTCATTATTTCACTCGCTCTTTTCGCTCATCTTTTATAATATTTTTTGAATTATTCGTCTTGTGCTTTCTTGTTTTAATTTCTTTTTGTAAATATGTATAATGGCGGACAGTATGTACTTTGTTACTTTTGTATATTTGTACATACATGTCATTTCTGGGAAAGTGTCATATTGTATAGCTGTGTTGTGTAGATCTCTAGACCGATGACTTGTGTCTGATGGATTAGAATTTAGTATGTTTCTGTGGTGTTATGTTCAATGACCTATTTTGGTTTCCCCTTTATGTTTCTGTAAATCCCTTCTTTATTGGTTTTTGTGACTTGGGTGTTTTACATGGTGTGGGTGTTCACACTATAGGTTAGATCACAATATGCAACTGACAGTTTGTGTCTTTTAGTGAGTATATAGTTACATCTGTGTTCTTTGCACGTTTGCAGCCCTGAGGAAGCCTGTAATAAGGCGAAACGTGTTGGCTGCACTTGTTTGCCTATTTTGAAGAACACGATTAAAAGACAAACACAAAGGACCTACTTGTCTTGTTTTTATTATTTCCTTCACAACTTTCTTTGAATACACATTGTTTTGCAACCTCTCGATTTTTTTAAATGTCTCTAATGTTTAAGCAATTGGTAGATGATCTTTAAGGGTGGGCAACTATTGCTTGAAATCCAGTGATTACTTTAGGTTGTGCAGCAACAGGTCTCCTTGCTGCCAGAATTTGTTTCATTCCTAGTGTGCTACATTCTCACATGGACATCTCAGACATGGTCTAGGCATCTTCTGAATTGCTACAGTGCAAATCCTTGTGAGGACAGTCAGAAACAAGTGGCCGGGTAGGTTCCCGTTCTCCTCAAAGCAAATCTATGTTACCAGGCTGGAGATCTCGACGCAGGAGAAAGCAAAAAAGACAATGAACATTTAAGAAGAAATATTTTTTTTAAGAATCAATGTAAGTGAGAACATGCCAGAAATCAAAGGAAACCAAAACATAAAGTAAATAAAACAAAAAACGAAGAAACAGGCCATGTCAAGCAGTTCTCTTCGATTTCTGTCCGCCACGTTGTGGAGTACCTACATGTTCTGGGGGGCCCTGGCCTGCCCCTGCCCCCACCATTGCAGTACTGTATTTATTAACATCTGTGGTTCCAAAGAGAAGGGACCTGAACCCCCAAAAATGCCATGGCTGTCCCCCCAAACGTGGCATCCCTGATACCTAGAACGGCACCGAGTGGGCGGTATCCATGCTCCGGCCACAGTCCATGGCTTTTTCTTTAGTGACCCCCCCCCCTTCCCACCTCCCAACCAAACTCCCCCCCATCCCCCCAGGCTCATTATCTTACATTTGCAAAACAGTTTTGCTTTTTGCTTTGTACATGTCAGGTCAATATAGTTTTTTTTCTTTATGTACATTACATTTTATACATGCAGTCAGACCTGGTTACTCAGAAAGCCATGTTTTTTTAATAATCATTTCTGATCGCAGACCTGTGGATTGGCGCCACACGCTACAATCAGAAAGGACCTTTGTGTGTCAAAAACTATATTGCAGATCAGTCCTTTTAACCCCTTTAAATCCAATTTCTTTGGGATATAATTTGCAATGTATTTTTGATTTACTTTCTACAGACTTTTCATTCACTTTTTTTTTCAAGGTCATTAAGACACAGCTTTCCTTTAGTGGGGGTCAGATGTTTCACAGTAGTTGTGGGGTCTGTTTGCATCACTTACAGGTCTTTGAGGTGTGAATGAGCAGAAGTGATCACTGCTTTACAACAAAGAGGACACAGAGGACAACGAAGCGTCATATATGGGAGACAGTTAACATGCATTGTGTCCTTCGAAGGTGAGGAAGACAACTAGCCTATCAAAAGTGTTCTTCTAAGGCGAGTAATCAAAACTGAGGCATTCCCTGTATCCATCTAAGCTGAATGAATGAATGAATGAATGACAAGTACCACATTCACTGGACCTACCCCATAAGTGGTGCCACTTTGGGAAATTGAGTAGCCATGTCTAACCTGGCACAAAGACTTTGGTCGCTCACCATTACTGTGCGAAGTAAAAAGGCGATGAGAAATGTACACTTCAGAAACATCAAGCACAACGTTTCCGTGGAACAAAATAAAGCCCCGCTTGAAGACACGCGAGGGATGTCCAAAGCAAGGGTGTCCAAATCATTGGGTGGTGCTGGAGCCGACTCAATAGGACTTTACAGCTCTAGTAGACCTAACCTCTTTAGATGTGTTATCCAGCTCACTTCTGGGTCATCGCTTTGACATAGCTTCTTTCTCTTCAGTCCTCTTCTTTCTACCTTAGAGTTGAAACATGTTATGGACCACATGGAGTCCACCTGACGAAGGATGGGTACAAAAAGCGAAGATGTAGAAGGACAAAATGAACTGGAATTGCTATCAGGTGTAGAATTGTTTTTCTTTTTTGGTCATATGTCCCTTCATTTCTACATGTGAAAAGATTTCTAAGAGTGATATACAGGAGGACAGGGAAAACATGATGTATGGAATATTATTGTTTCGCACGGCTCCTCTAAACTGGGCGCCAGCCCTGGAGCTAGCATCTAACGGATAACATTTGCGAAAAGTGTGAAGAGGCGTCCAGGTGGCTGCCTGATAGATGACATCAATTAGAACTTATTGAAATAACTTTTATCCTAGCATTGTGGGTTTGTATTCTCAAATCAATATGGTAGTGGTGTAAATTCTGTAGGGTGGAATACGATTCTAGTAATTCACTCGTGGCTTCTCTGCATGGACCAGAATCACACAACACAATGCGCTTTTTGATTGATAGTGAGGTGCATAAAATATTCATGCCAGAAGGGCATCGACAACAGGCCCACGCTTTCCCTTTATGGCAGTATACAAACCCAAGAAATGCAGGCCAACGACTGTGAGAAAAAGCTTAACTATGGCTAAATCGCTTCCGTAGCTGCGTTCGAGGTGGAATGAGTGAATTGAAGGACCGACTGCAGTTGGACCAAAAGAAGCGATGGGGCAAAAGCTTTTAAAATTGGTAAGAGCTTCAAGAGAAGATCCAGTTAAGGAATCAGGTCTGGCATATTTAAACCTGAGATACAGCGTTTGGCACAGTAGGCTCTGTGTCCTCCAAGGAGTTTTCTTTTTGAAAACTTTGTCCCCAAATTAGGAAGACTTCCAAGGTGAATCCTTAGAGCACTGGTGGATGTTTTTGAATCAGCAAACTCCTTTTTCCTCTTTTCACAGCAAATTTGAAACACGTATTAGTGGGCCGCTTGCCTGTGATCTGAACTTGTACGGGTGTTCTCAACCAAGCTCTTTCATCTACAAGCTTAATGGCATAGGGATGCACATATAGTGACTACTCATGCTTGGCCAACATGTCGCGATTTGTTCCACGTCAGCTTTCCCGCAGAGTAAGGTGAGCTACAATGGAGTGGAGCAGTGGGCGGATCTTCGTTCGCGGGGCAAGCTTTCTACTCGCGTCCTTCACACGACTCATCTTTCGGGATATTTTTAGATCTGTAATAACCGTGTAGGAGCAGGCACACCACAGCTTTCAAGAGTGTGATTACAGTGTTAAGGGTGGCAGATCTTTGTAGGAGTCACAGTGGGAACCTGCTTTAACTATCAGAGAACTAGGTAGATTGCAGGTTTTTAAAACAGAAAAGTATAGTTCATTTCATTTAAGCATTATTTTAAGGATTAACATTTTTTTATAATACATGTGTTTCTCTAACATTCTGATTTTTGTGCCCATGTTCACCTTCACTATTCATCTAGCGGGTCAGGTCATACCACTCTTGTTCACCATTAAGGTACATACGAAAGATATATCCAGTTGAATCCGGCTGTGCTACGTCGTCACCCATTGACTCTTCCTCTGCATTTTTTGGGGGGTATCTGTCCATTTAAATGGGAGCTTAGCCCCTTCCATTTTGGGTTAGTTCATGTCATTTCTTCTGCTTCCAAGCCACTGCATTATAGGACAACTTGTAGAAACTTTAGCAGGGATAGAATCAATTCTTAGATAATTGTTGTCTTTAGTTATATGGAATTTGGTAAATTTAGAATGATAAGCTACATATCATGTGCATAGGTAGTTATTCCACCTACACAAGTTGAGATAACTTTTAATGACACTGGCAATTTATCAAATGTACAATATCACTTCATTAGAAGGAAGATGGACTTCATTGGTACAGAAGAGTAAGAGCAGGTGTAGAATCTGCTTACCTAAATGTGTACAATTTCGGGATTAGTTCATTTTATGTCTCTCATACCTTTGCTAAGGAGACCAATGCAAGGAACATAATCTGTAGCATCCTCAGTAGCAATTTAGTGAATCCTGAATAAGTTATTTTCCAGTATGTGGGATGATGAGTACATAAAATGTAATTTGACAGATTTTGCCAATTGTTGTAAAGATCGTTGCTCTGAAGAAGGCTTGCAAACAACAGTCTCCACCCAGCCGAAACGTGGCATCAAAAAAGACAAATGCTGTAACCAATGCACCGTTCTAAGGATGTTATATGAACAGGTGGATGGTACAAGACGTAGTTATACGTTGGTAGCAAATCGATTTGTAGACAGCAAATATGTCTGAATTAGTTCTAACTTATTATAGAAGATTATCAATCTTTAGAATGAATGTGACATAATGAAATAATGAGATGGAACTAACAAAAACATTCAGATTTATAACATTGCAAATAAGAGATGGTGAGAAGACACAAACGTCTTAATAGTCATGGAAGGTACGGTATGTTGTGTTAACGGTTGCAGACAGACATTCACTTTGTGAATTTATTTTAAAATTCACCTAAGGAGCAGACCTGTCTTGAATTTGTTGCTTTTACTGGTTTTTCCTTGTCTAATGAGAAAGTACGAATCTCAACTCACTTGTGCATGTGTGAATGGATAGTCCAGGTATTAAGAGACAGGCATAAGTTTGCACCTGATTAGAAACCCTAGAGAAATGCAAGCAAAGTATCTAAGAGTCAACATTGTGAAAGTGACGGCACATTAGTTTTTAAAACAAATGCAGAGGCACAAGCTAATGGAAATGGTATGAAATTCTACATAATTAAAAAAAAGACAAAAAAACAACAACAAAACACCTACAGAAGTCCAGACTACTCAGTGAATGAAAAAATGCATCAGCCTGCTCAGTGGAGGCCTCCTGATGATTATACAATATTTTCTCTCCACTACTGAGAAAAAGAAAAGAGGAGGGTTTCCTGGGGGGGGAAGGGGGGTTGTCAGTGGGCAGCCTACTCCCAGGCTTTGAAGCTAAGACTGCCAGGCTCTTAAAGTGGCATTGAACAGAATACTGCTCTCGCCAATGGCTTGGACACCCCATAGGTAGGAATGGACCTAAGAGGACATGTATTATGGATTAATAACAAACATTGCCAATGGGAAATTAAAATAAAGCAACCACATGTCAGATTGCGAGACACGCGGGTATCCCAGACTAACCAGGGTCTGACTGCATACATTTACACATATATTTGTGTGTGTATATACATATATATATAAATATATATATATGTTTATACACATATAAAATCTCTTCCAGTCTCTCTCCCTCTGCTCCCCCTCCCCCAAAAGTTAAGAATAACCCATGACCCACCCTCCACCCTCCTCTACCCCCTCCCCCCCAAAAAAGGAGTGACAAGGACATGCAAGTATTTTCTACAGCATACGTCTTGGAATCATCGCAGAGATTCAGGCATGCATATTCTGCAGGTAGGGTGATGCAACCGCGGCGCAAAGAGAGCTCCTGCCCGCGGCACAAACGCCTGCACAGTTCAGATTTGCTGAGGCCTCCGCACTTCAGGGGATTGTGGGAAGGGTCAGTATTCTATCAAAAATATTATTTGTACATTTTTTTTTAAAGAAAAGTTCAAGTTGCTGCCCTTTTACCTCTGCAGCCACCAGAGGCAGACTAGCCTGTAGAGAAATCAGGAGGGCTGATGGCTCTGAAATGCTGATAGGCCTGTGGGAGAGGCAGGTTTGATGCTAACTGAGCCCCACACCTACCCAGCCCTTGATTGACACCAGGATGCATAATTGACTGACACCTGGCTCTCTCTTGCACTCACTGACCTTTCAGAGGCAACAGCCATCCAGGAGATCCCCCATTTCTTATTGGCCTGCCGGGCAGACGCAAAGCGAAACAATGTTCATCTATGGTTAGCCATCTCTACCCCATGGCTGACCATCTCTAACCCATGGCTGACCTTATCTAACCCATGGCTGACCATCTCTAACCCATCGTTGACTATTGAACCTATGGCTGACCATCTCTAACCCATGGCTGACCATATCTAACCATTGGCTGACCTTATCTAACCCATAGCTGACCATCTCTAGCCCATGGTTGACTATTGAACCCATGGCTGACCATCTCTAACCCATGGTTGACTATTGAACCCATGGCTGACCATCTCTAACCCATGGTTGACTATTGAACCCATGGCTGACCATCTCTAACTCATGGCTGACTATCTAACCCATGTCTGACCAAATGTAACCGATTACTGACCCTATCTAACCGATGGTTGAACATATCTAACCCATGGCTGACCATACCTAACTCAGAGCTGACCATCTCTAACCCATGGTTGACTGGGTCTAAACCATGAATGACCATAGACTTTTCATGAACATAAGAACAGGATAGGGAGCGTGATGCAACAACCCTAGTCACGTGTGCAAGGCATGTGCGGGCACGTGTGCTCAACTGCACAGACGCCCTGTGTTGCAGCTCTGCGGCATCCTTATTAAAGCTCAGGGGAGGGGAGAGGGGATTTTGGCACAGCAACAAATGGGAAAATAAATAGTGCAAATAGGCTGTGGAATGATAAGTGTGACGCTAAACTCAGCCCTTGTGTAACTGTGCAGCTAAAAGTCATTTCACAATGGAAGGTGCAGACCACACCTGGAGCAGACACGCCTCCCTCAATGGTCCATGCATAGATTTCTTTGTCCGCGGGCTGCGGAATCAAATCTGGGTACATCTCATAGACCTTGTGCACAACACGTTGACTTTTACTGTGCCCTACTGAAGTGAATCTGGGAACTGGCCACGTTTGCACCAGCCTAGAAGACCGAGGAATGCCAGTACCCAGCAGATGCCTAAGATCTGCAGTCACCCCACAGGTGAGACGGGATATGTTCATGTTTGGAAGGAAAAACTTGTCTCAGCATTTAATGACAGCTTTGCAAGGGTTTTAAGTGCAGTGTCACCTGCTCGAACGTGGGTTGCTCCGAAAGCAAGAGGTGTGGTGCAGCGGCCAGGGTGCCTGACTCCGGGGTTCGCTGTTCGATCCACGGTGTCGGCGGCAGGTTCGCCCAGCACCATGTGACTCTGGGCAATAGCTTGCTTAATCTTCCCGACACCGCTTTGGAGGTAGCTGTGCGGTAAACATCCATCACAACGCGGTTAAAACACCGCTGTGCTATTACGACGCATCTTTTACAACGCAAGTCATTACCACGACTTGCGTTGGAGAGCGTTCTAGACTAAGGAATAGTAGATTTACTATTCCGACACCTTCCCTACTGTACGTAGGCTGGAGTTGGAATAGTAAATCTTACTATTTCTTAGTCCAGCACCCTACAGCGCAAGTCGTGGTAACGACTTGCGCTGTAAAAGATGCAGTGTGATGTACCGCGATCAAAACATCATACCACCGCCTCTGCGCTTTACAAATACTGGTATTTCATTTTCATTTCATAAGATCTGGAGTACAGGAAGGCATTACACGCTTTTTCAGACCTGGGGAGTAGGATGAAGGTTCACTCTGGCCCTGGGTAAGGACATTCGGAACCTGAGTAAAATGCAGAAGGTGGGCGAGATTTAGCCTGGAACCAGATCCGAACGGACAGAGCCCCTTACCAGGCACTCATTCCAAGGGGGTGTATCTACCCCCACAGAAATGCTCGGAGATGACAGATACGTCTGGTGTGGGGATACTCTTTTGACAAGGTTAAACATTTATACTGTGAAAGTCTGTGAGTTCTGAATGCCTGGAAAGGGCCCAGGTAGCACTTTTTGGTTATGTTATTGCTATGTGTCCATCTCTTGCAGCCATGACACATGAGATAAGTGAAAGAGTAAAGAACAGAACAAGGCAAGAGGCCTTGTCCAGGATTGGAACAACATCCCCATGTCCATCAGGTCTACTCGCCTTCAGAAGACTCCTCAAGACCTGGCTCTTCGCGGAGTTGCGCAGCTCCCTCTCCCTCTCAGCGCCTTGAGACCCTCACGGGTAAGTAGTGTGCTTTACAAATTTCTGATTGATTGATTGATTGATGGTCTGCCCCATGGCTGCTCCAGTCCAGGGAAGAGCTGAAGACGCCCCTTTAAAGGACACCGCGTCACAACGAAGCAACTCTTCACTGCACTCTCACAGCCAGTTTCCCTCCAATCACTGACTCGCTTGCTCTGCCTTTTACCCAGAATCCTGTGCATTTTGGCTTGTTTCGCTCAGTGCACATACACAAATCTACATACATGTGTATGTATGCTTTCCTACATGTCGGGCACGACAACAGCTTGCTTGATTTAAATCGGGTGGACATCCGGCCCAGTCCTTTCTGAATTCTACACTTAATTCGTTCCCACAGCTGTGATATTTAAACTTCAGACGTTAAGCCTCTCTTCCTCGTGCCTTCCCTTCTGTCAGGTGTGAACCCTCGCGTGACCCATCACAGCGGCATCGTGTCTCGCGAGACCGTGAACCCATATGTCCATGGCAGGAGAGTAAAGGCAGCTCAAGTCTGACTGTGAGAAGGATAAAACAAAACATGAGCTCACAAGAGTACGACAAATAAAGAACAGCTGTCAGATATGTCGCGACAACGAGCCCACATGGTTACGCCTGCGACCAGTGAAAAGACGCTATGCATTCCTCGTTGAGGGTTTCATGATAATTTTTGACAATTTCGAATTGCCCACATGTCTCAGTGAACCTTTTGCATCCCACAATCAGGTACAACTACCTGTACTCCTCGCTTCCAGCCCACGAGCCATTACAGGGCATATGCCGTGGGCAAGGCCTGGCACTTTAGCGTCAGTGTTAGTGGCACACCCTACACACCATACTTTCCACTTTTAAGTAAATATCCAGCAGTTTGCCCTGGATCAGCCATTTTGTTTTTGTTGGACTCCATTTTGTGATTCTTGCACGGCATGGTTGACTCGGTGGCATGCACAGCAGGCATGCCTCTTTACTCATACAATGTGGCAAATATGTCTGAAACATGGTCCACAGAGACAACAATGGTTACATGCCCAAGAGATTTAATGGCTCTCTGTGTGTTAAGTATCCACAGGGTATGTCTTGGGCACTCAGTTCAGAAGCTGGCATGGAATAGCTGTATCCTGTGCATATCACATATGGCCTGGCCTTCAATGTGCCACGAAGAGGTGAGTTTGGGCACCAAATAGAGGTTGGCATCAATTTTAGGGCGCTGTTAAAACATGATGCGTGGGATGGGTATGTCACTATGCCTTAAGTCACTGAGTAGCATCCCTGTACGTGATGCACGTGACAATTTATACCAAAATGGGCACATCCTGATACCATCTGGTTCAAGAGAGATATTCAGGCGTCAAGCATCTGCAGCCTTCCAGTAAAGTGCTTCAAATTACTTCTACGTGCTCTGCTTTTCATTGTATTCAAATCTCCATCGCAATATAGCACTTAGCTAATCACGATATAGGTGAAAAAGGGCTGCAGCCAAAACATCTCCAGAAGGAATCAAATTTTGCATTCTCAACTTCATTAAAACATGGCCTCATCTACAAGACTAAGAGCTTAGGTCTTGGCGGACGGGTTACTGAATCACAATGATGACAGATATAACGTCCGCTGAAAAAAAATCCCATAGGATATAATGCAATTTATATTTCGGCGGACGGGACATACGTCACCGTTGTGACGGAGTCACCAATCTGCCAACATCCAAAGCAGGCCCTATGTCCTTGGTTTCTCATCAAGTGGCCTGATTTTCAAGGTCTGCCCATCTCATGGAGACATGGTTTCCCAAAAATAAATAGCCAAATACCTCAATGTTTCTTCTCTGTTTAAAGTAGTACCATTCAACGAGCTAAATAAGCTTATGAATTCCTTAAGTTCCTTCAGTAAATAGTTGATGGTAAAAAAGGACCATTATTGTTGGGTTAATGACCTTCAACATTTTGATGATAAAAGAAGTTTCAATTCCAGAAGATCTTGAGGCGGGCATGCCCACTAGATTGGGCAAGCCGGATGCAAATCTTAAGAAATGCTGGCCCTGGCATGGAGCATGAACGCGAGAGACAACCGGCAGGTCTTTCAAGCTAATTGGACATCATCTGGAATTGTCTCCTCACCATGATGGTCGGGTGGCGCAAGCTGATCCCTTCTAGATTCCGTACTATCCCACTTAAGAGCCTAGCGTACTTAGCGATGCTAGAAACCCGCCCTGAGCGGGAACGAATGTACCAAGTTCCCGCGTGCACTTCACTCACCTTGGGTGCCATTTTGTGTCGATGGAGGTTGGCAGGCGCTTACAGCACTGTCCTGGGAACCACCTAGCCTACTAAGCAGATACCTGAATGTCAGGCCTCCTGTAGCATTAAAGCCCTGAATGACATGTTCCTTATGACAGTGTCTTCCCATGATCCTTTGGAACACCCTTACTGTGAAGGAAATGTGCTTATGAGGTGTCAAGTGTACTATTGTTTTGGTGAAGACCTTTGCTTCTAAGACATTTTGCGGTGGTTAAGGGGGTGTGGTGGGCACTGGCGGCTGCTTCACAATGTTCCTGGGACTTCTGGTAATGACTGCTGCAGAAGAACTGTACCTGTGAGGGACTGTGGCACCTTCTTACTCATCCACACTGAACTATCTGATGGGGGTATTTCACCTCTTATTAGAGACTGGTTTGAATCTGCCTGTGATTAGCCAGATTCTGCTGTTTTCATACTAATTATTTCAAGGTTCAGTATTTTCTATTCTTGGATGATATAAAGGTCTTTGTTTTCCTATTAATTTATTAATAGATTCCATGGACGGTCTGATACATTTTATTGACTACTTTGCTATTCACTGGTTTCAGCTTCTGGCTAATGTTGTGTTAACAGAGTTATTAGAGTTGGAATTTTGTGTGGTATTAAGTGGCTGCCAGATAACTTTGGCCTTCAATAACTAGGTGCCTGATTTAGGATCTCGGAAGACAGGTTACTCCACCACAACGGTGACAGATATCCTGTCCGACGAAATATATATCCCATTATGTCGTATGGGATTCATATTTCGATGGACGGGTTATCCGTCTCTGTTGTGCCAGAGTAATCCATCCACCGAGATCTAAATCAAGCTCTATGACTTTACCCACTGATGAGTGGGAGTTGCCCCATTGATAACTGTTTTTTTTTACAAGCAATGACTGGGATTTTGTTAGCTGATGAGGTTACTTGAATCATCGATGAATGGTACATGGCCATTCGATGAGAGGGTTTGCCCAGCGCTAAGAGTTCGGCCATTGTTATCTGGTTCCTTGTCCGTAGATGACTTGGACTTTGTTCATCTGAGATGTTACTTGGACGATCGATGAATGGGACACGGCTCATCGATAAGACACTCGCTCTTCAATAAATGCAAATTTGCCCTTTGTTTACTGGGTCGTTGCCCACTCGTGATTGAGTCTTTGTCCATCAATGGTGTTACCTGGACCAGTGATGAATGGTACATGGCTCATCGATGACAGAGTTTACCCATCAACATCTGAGCGTTTGTCCGTTGTTAATTGGGGCTTTGCCAATCGATATATGGGACTCGGCTCGTCAATGACTGGGACTTGGCCCGTTAATGACTCGCACAGCCCTTTAAAGGCTAGTTAAAGGGAAGGTTGCAGGGGCTGATGGGTTGGTCTGCTCTGTAACCACCACAGTGAAAGGGCTGAGCATGGTGGCTGGCTGACACGGCAAGCTAGCAAAGCTGTCCAGGATGCAAACGCCCTGCGTGATAGAGAAGCAATGACCCTGCGGCGCAGGATAGGCATGCATGATACATGGGTGCTCTTCACATTCAATGCATATGAACAAAGTGATCGTAAAGCAGAACACATTATGGCTATGGCAGCAGGGTAGGAGGCTAGGAAAACTCTGGCTCACAGTAGTATCTTCTCCATCTATTCAGTCAGCGCGCAGGGTAGATGGCCCAGTCCTCTTTGTGTGCCATAATGTCCCTGACTGCTTTAGTCCCACAGGAAAAAGCTGCCCTCAGAAACAGGCTCCCTGTATATTTTCAATAAAATGTGACCCTCCAGCTCCCTGCGAGGCCGGCCCTACCATAGACTTGCTGTGGGCAAGCTTGTAAAATGCAGAGTCTTCCTTTGCCGAAGCAAAGCAGCAAATCTTTTCCCCTTGTCCGTGTTACAACTGCGCGTTGCTTTCTCAGTGCATAGCTCTTTGCACATGGATACACGCATACGTGTTCCTCTCAGTGTACAGTGATCTAGTGTCATCTCCATGCAGGCTGTGGTCTTGACGTTGGTTTTCCCCCATGTGGGTCTCCTTCCGTCTGTACCGCGGGCCGGAGACCGCCAAGGCAAGGGTGGTGCGGTCAAGCCTACAATGAGGAGATCTTCACAGTTTCCTGGACGTAGTGCGCCGTGAGGTTGGAGTTCCTGAGAATGCCCAGAATGTTGGGGGACGAGGGCTCGCTGTCGTCTGGGGTGTTGGCGGGTGGCGTGGGGATGCTGATGATGGCTGCGGTCAGGTCCGTGGAGTCACAGTTTAGCTTCATGTTGTCATGCGATTTGGAGTTCAAGCTCGAACGGCTGAAAGTTAGAGGGGAGAGGGAGACAAGAAAATACACTTTAATGGAAATGATCAAGAATTCATCTATAAAACTGTCATGGCGATGCGTGTGTGACACATCGGTACGAACTCACATCATTGACCCATGGACATAGAAAGAGGACAGGTTAAAATAGTTATTGCAATACCTGTAATGTCACAGAAGTGTAACTAGAGGGGGGAGTGAACTCACATCATTTACCCATGGACACAGAAAGAGGACAGGTTGAAATAGTTACTGCAATACCTGTAATGTCATAGAAGTACAACTAGAGGGGGCTGCGAACTCACACCATTTACCCACGGACACAGAAAGAGGACAAGTTAAAATAGTTATTGCAATACCTGTAATGTCATAGAAGTACAACTAGAGGGGGCTGGGAACTCACATCATTTACCCATGGACACAGAAAGAGGACAAGTTAAAATAGTTATTGCAATACCTGTAATGTCATAGAAGTACAACTAGAGGGGGGGGGGGGGTGAACTCACATCATTTACCCATGGACACAGAAAGAGGACAAGTTGAAATAGTTAAAACAACACCTGTAATGTCATAGAAGTACAACTAGAGGGGGCTGCGAACTCACACCATTTACCCACGGACACAGAAAGAGGACAAGTTAAAATAGTTATTGCAATACCTGTAATGTCATAGAAGTACAACTAGAGGGGGCTGCGAACTCACACCATTTACCCACGGACACAGAAAGAGGACAAGTTAAAATAGTTATTGCAATACCTGTAATGTCATAGAAGTACAACTAGAGGGGGGGGGTGAACTCACATCATTTACCCATGGACACAGAAAGAGGACAAGTTGAAATAGTTAAAACAACACCTGTAATGTCATAGAAGTACAACTAGAGGGGGGGGGGGGAACTCACATCATTTACCCATGGACACAGAAAGAGGACAAGTTAAAATAGTTACTGCAATACCTGTAATGTCATAGAAGTACAACTAGAGGGGGGGGGGAACTCACATCATTTACCCATGGACACAGAAAGAGGACAAGTTAAAATAGTTACTGCAATACCTGTAATGTCATAGAAGTGCAACTAGAGGGGGCTGCGAACTCACACCATTTACCCACGGACACAGAAAGAGGACAAGTTAAAATAGTTATTGCAATACCTGTAATGTCATAGAAGTACAACTAGAGGGGGGTGTGAACTCACATCATTTACCCATGGACACAGAAAGAGGACAAGTTGTAATAGTTATTGCAATACCTGTAATGTCATAGTAGTACAACTAGAGGGGGCTGTGAACTCACATCATTTACCCATGGACACAGAAAGAGGACAAGTTATAATAGTTACTGCAATACCTGTAATGTCATAGAAGTGTAACTAGAGGGGGCTGTGAACTCACATCTTTTACCCATGGACACAGAAAGAGGACAAGTTTTAATAGTTATTGCAATACCTGTAATGTCATAGTAGTAATACTAGAGGGGGCATATGCGACCACTACGTTTCTCCTTACAACCCCACGGCTGTTCGGCAGTCCCTTAAATGTAACCAGTCTCACGACTGCTTTTTCAGAGTTCAGCATGCATTCAGCTTTTACTAGTTTTAGGAAGTGGTTGTTGACCCTTGTCGCCACTCACTGTTTCCTGATATGCTGTCATTTCAAGTTCTTTTCAGTAAAGATTTTTCAAAACAAACCTACCATAGTTTGTCTTCAGGGTGAAAAGTAATTTGGTGTCATTTCCTGTTATGTCATCAGACTCAAATTGTGTGTCATGTAATATTAGCTAGTTTTATGCTTTGGGTGAAATTATACCACTTAGTAATAGAAAGGAATTACCTAAACATAAATCTGAAGATGTCTTGAAAATAGTCTAAATCCAAGATGGCTGCCACGTTGCACCTTTACTTTTGGTGTTTCTCGAGAAAGAGGAGAAAACTCTCCGTATTACATCTAAAAGAATCAAGGCTATTTGTAGTGTAGGTGAAAAACGATATAGACTCTTGGCCCATAGGAATGAATGGGACACTCATTCCTTAATTGCGATTCTCAATTTGCTAATCGCAATTAAGGAATTTTAGAGATTCGCAAAAAAATTGCAAATTATTACCTACATTCCGTTTTGCAATTCTCAAATAGCGATTCCTAAAAAATCGCTATTTGAGAATCGCAAAATGTATCTTACCTAAATATGCCTCATAATATGCATTTTATGTATGCATCCAGTGCAAACGATTTTGTCACCTTTTACCGCTGTTGGCGAAGAATCATTATCAATGAATAATCTTGTTGTTTATTCATTATTCATGGCTGAGCTCGTCGCTTAGCATATCCCAGCTGCTAGGATAGAAATCTGAAAACAGGTTTCACATCTAAAAACAGATCTAGTATTTGTTTTAAAGAATGACATGACATCATTTCCTGTGGGCACAAACAGTCACAGGCAGCACAGCTGTTTATTCCTGCTCTTAGAATGGAGTATTTTAAGTACCATCTCTGCTATGACAATGTTTATATTTCTTCCTAAGGCATTGCCTTTCAGAGTTTGATAAACACATCAAAGTAATGTTAAATAGAAATGAACATTTCCAAAGTATTAATAAAAGGCAATGTTTATGAGGGATACTGACCCTGAGACTGAGTCTGACTGCTTTATAGTGACCACAGAAGTGTTAATGACCTATTCACAGTCAGGTACCATCCCTGCGGATATATGACGGTACAACGCGTACCGTCACAACGCATACCTTTACAACGCGGCCGTGACAACGCAAGTCGTTACCACGACTTGCGTTGGGGGGGCGCGGATTTCGAATAGTTTAATTTACTATTCTAACACCAGTCCCCGTGGACCCTAGGGAAGGTGTTAGGATAGTAAATTAACTATTTTTAGACCTTGAGCGCCCTCCAGCGCAAGTCGTGGTAACGACTTGCGTTGTCACAGCCGCGGTGTAAAGGTACCGCGTTGTGAAAACATCGTTGTAAACGATGTTTACCATCCCTGCTGAAGGAGCTCTTACATCACTCTCTGTTGTCCATCCCATCTTAGGGTTCTGGTTCCGCGGGGTTTAAAAGGCTGCAGCTGTTTGACAGTGTGCGATAAACAACTTTAAAGAGTCAATATTATTATTCTGTGAACAGTCTTTCAATGTATCACAATTCACATACAAAAAAAATTAAAAAATCATATTTTTAATTGGGAGGTTGGAGCATTTACAATTTTTTTTATTTCTATATGACAAAGCGTTATTCTAGACTCTAGCATGTCATCTTGTGTTTTTTGCTCCTAATGCATGCTTCCTTTTTATCACTGCGTACTAGGCTACCGATTGCCCATACTAGATTCTGTATGCTGTGCTTGTGCTACTCATAAACACAAAAGGGCAGCTAGGATAACTTGCCGGAAAGGACAGTAATGGGGGAAATCCCAAAGATTTTGGAGTAGATGTCTTACACACTTAATAGTGGCTTGCTTCATCATCGGCGCCTAGCCAAACCCTGGTATGATGGTAGGGTAAATCCAGGAAATGTTCCTTTAATTAGTAAGTACCCTAGACATAACTAAAAGCAGAGTTCAGGTCTTAATATTGGGTTCCAATGTTTCAAAAACCCCTAATAAAGGCAACATGTTTCGGCTCACCTTAAAATCCCACGTGGGTCTAAGGCCACCATCAGGGCTGGAAGTGTCCCTACTAATCTAAGTGGTCATGCCATTCAAACAATGAGGCCTATGGCTCTCACCTTAAATCAAGGAAATGTTTCTTCAAAATCCCTATATTTGGGTGCTTCAAGGGTCATGCGCATCTGATGGGAGGCACCCTCTGTAGTCACACATTCATCAAGGCAGGGTCCCAGTAGATTGACCTTGAATTGTCCAGGAACACACCGCCGCCGCTAATGGGTTAAAGCTAAGGATGCCGACTTTGGGTCTGATTTCGAGTTTGGCAGACAGGGTTCTCTGTCCCGTAAACTCTTGTTCCGTTCGCCTCATTTAGGGACATGTGGACCCTAAGCTTTGCGTTAACAGAGCTGTTAACTCTGTTGATGGGACGTTTCCTCAATCGACCCGACAGAGGAGGGGCCGTGGGAGGAAGGGCATTACATGGGGGAACATCGTTTACAACGCAGTGTTTACACCGCAGTACCTTTACAACTGTGCCATTCTAACACAAGTCGTTACTACGACTTGCGCTGGATGGCACTGTTGTATAAGGAATATTGTAATTTCATATTCCAACACCTTCCCTACTGTTACGTGGGTTGGTGTTAGAATATAAAATTATAATAATCCACAATCCACGCACACCAACGCAAGTCGTTGTAACAGCTGCATTGTAAAGGTAGCGTTGTAAAGTACCGCGATCTAAAAGATCGCGTTGTACTAACGTACATCCCATTACATGGCCTGCCCTATTTAAGGTGGACGGTGTAGTGTCCTTTTCTTTCTGTCTGTCACTGCCAGGTAAACCTGATGGTGAGGGGCAGAAAAGAACACATAATGACCCCAACACCCTGGTAAAAAACACAAAGGGTGATGGGCGTCATTCGTTTTTTGCTTTTCATAAACAAATTCCCAATTTGGAAGTTTGCTTCCAAAAAACAAAGTTTAAAAGTTTGGAGCATGGTAGTTAAAGCTGACAGAGGCTGTCCACTATATATTTTGCCCCTAGAAGGCGACCGCCGTGTATGTGGCATGTTTCAAACTACAGAGATGGGTTGGCAGTCATCTCTAAATTTGATGAACGGAATGCCGTCAGGATGGCAGAGGTAAGGTCCTCCACCCTCCCAATGGACACTACTCCGTTTGTCAAATTCTAATTCAGACCCTTCATTTTTTAGCCAGCAAAGTCAAATTCCTTCATATTTACAAAGCTCTTTAAAATATTCATTTTCACATTTTGAACTTTTATGCATTTACACTTTGTTAATCTCCAAAAACCATTTCATTTTCACCAACCCCCTTAAAAAGTATTAGAGACCTCAGGCATCCATGGACCTCAGGTTAGGAACTGCTGATATTGCCAATGTCATCCTGTGAGACCTACACACCTTCCATCCTTCTTTCTAGCCATCAATCAGTCCGTTGATACATGCTTTCATCCATCCTTTCAACATTCCATCTGTCCTTTTACTCATCCATTATTTCACGAATCCATCATTTCCCCATTCTTTTATCCATCAATTCACCCACTTATATATCACTCTTTCCATCCATCTTTCAGCATTCCATCTATTTACGATCTATCCATCCATCCTTTCATCCTGCTTTTCGACATTCCAACTATTTATTCTTCTTCCTCCAGTCCATCCATTCCTTGACCCTTCCATCCACCGAGCCGTTCTCCCTTGTACCCATTCTTCTATCATCTGCCCTTCCTTCCTACCATATTTTCGTCCTTCCTTCTTTTCATGTCTTCCTTTCACTCTTTCTTATTGCCTGCTCTCTTTCTCTCGTTCTTTCTGCAACTGAGCGGCAGAACAGGCCCAGAAGCAAGTAAACATGTGTTCAGGACCAGGCTCACAGCCCGTCAGAGCCATGTCACCCCCACTCCCCCCACCTGCACCCCACTTTATCTGCACCAGTGTCGACCCCACTGCCTCATCGCCATCAATGTTATCATGACTAATACTCTTTTTGAACGGAGTTCCCTCGTCGGCCTCTGGGTGGCAGTGACGCACCGCGGTTCAGTGAAGCACAGCTTTCTGCATGTGTCTGAGACCTGGGCCATTTCCTGCCAGGCACAGCCGGCCTCACCCTCATACACCGTGTCCTAAACCCCCAGATGCATACATGCCAACATTTCAGAAGAGCAAAGAGGGAGATTTTTTTTTTAAATCGGGAGAATGGGGCCTTGAATCGGGTTACTGTCATGTATGGGCTTTGGAAGTGTGCTGCTGCAGGATTGGACATTTGAGACACAAATGTACGTTTTTTTTCTTACCTTTCAGAAGCATGGAGCGCAATGGCAGGCAGAGAGGGTGATGCAAGTGTTGTGCACTGGCCAGGCAGGTTGCTGGCAGTGCGTGCACCCCCCTGTGTGACACCCCAGCCGAAAACAGCTTCCTGTGCACACACACGCCCCCCCCCTACTTCACAGGTCTTTAAAAGACCATTCCCTTGTTAATGACCCTTTGTTGTTTTTTCACCCCATCGAGAGCCCCTGCAAGGCCACTCTGACTATTGCTGGAAAAATTAGCACTTTACACAATACTAAGCCCTGTCAACAAACCCTGAGGAATCGGGTATTTGCTTGCAGGAATCGGGACGCGGGAGACTAGCCTTGAAATCGGTAGACTCACGCCTGAATAGGGAGGGTTGGCATGTCTGCAGATGTAACACTGCAGCCGTGGATCAAGGGCTGAGGGAAAGAGGCTCCTGTGCCCTGCCTAGCCAGATCCAAATTTATTTATTTTTGCAATTTTATATAGCGCCAGCGGCGTAGCAAGGTCAGGTGGTACCCAGTGCGGAACATTTCTTGTCACCCCCGGCTTGACAAAATGGCAAATATATGTGTTCAACCCCTTGCATGCTGCACGCATTTTTGCGCTGTGCAGGCGATTTAAATAGTGGGCAGAATTTGGACACCCCCCCGGCCATCCTCCGCACCCGCCCACCGTGACGTATGACGGCCGGGGGCCGTGCGAAGCATGCAAGGGGATAAAACACATATTTTTGCCATTTTGTCACCCTCCAGTGATGACACTTGTCACCCCAGTCTTGACAAAATCCTAAAAATATGTGTTTAAAACCCATATTTTTGCCATTTTTTTGTTGTCACCCCACTCATTCATGAAACCCAGGGTGGCCCGCACCCACCGCACCCCCCCTTCCTACGCCACTGAATAGTGCGGACATGGCTTGAAGGCATCAGAGCGCTTTACAGCAGTAGCATGATACAAGGGTACAGCAAGTTACAGTTCCAATAATTACGTTCAGACATATTACATCACTATCTGTGACCAGTACAAATGTAGCCGTTGGACAAGAGACGTACACAGTTCAAGCATTGATTAAGATGATGAGGGGACACAAAAGGGTACCCCTTGGCCCCTGTATTTAGGGTTTTGTTCTCCCAAAGCGTGAAGCGGTTGATGCAGGCAGGCAGGGCCTGATTTTTCTATTGTGTGAAGTCACACAGATTTGGGAAGCACTATATTTCCATTAGTGTGGCCTCATGGCGCTGTCAGATTCGGGTACCGTTTCGTGTCTGGGTGGGTCGCACAGGTCTGTGGCAGACGCCAAACTGTCTCTGATTCTGAGCTTTCAGTAGGGGTGTTCTGCTATTTATATGTTTATTGGTATGTGTTTAGTTTGTGTAGTTGGAGGTCTTGATCAATTCATTATGTGTCGCGGTAATTGAGAGTATGACTTGTAATAGTTATAGACAACATTTTGCCTTTAAACTACACCAGCTGTATGGTGTTTGTTGTGTTATATGTTGTCTAAGATGAGTGAAGTCCTGTCATCCCGGGCTCAAAAATTCCACGGACTCGACAATTCTCGCTCTGGTGCCTACTCAACTCACGGGGGTCACACTCTGCGACTCTGGGCAATAGCTTGCTTAATCTCCACTACGGCCCCTCGCGGCGGGATGCCTGGCTTTCACCTTGTGGACACCCTGCCGGGGTTTCTCACAGGGGAATACCAGGACGGGTTTCCTAAGCAAGCGCCGGGACGCTTACGGGCAGCCGTGCGCTCTACAAATCCAGCACATTTACATTTACATCTGCAGGGGACTGTGACTTTTTTATTAGCATGGCTGGTACCGCCTGGATACCCTCACAGGTAGCAAGAAGCCCTCCACAAATCTACTGATTGGTTATTTGATTGTACTGTACACTGTGACACATTATATTCATTTGCATAGCAGAGGTTATATATGTGTAGGGTTCCTAAGACCTATTGTTACCTTACAGTGGGTCTCTCGACTCGAGCCTGACAATTGTTTACCATTGCCTGACTTTGTCACTCTTATTTCCTTGCTTTTCATTTGTTGAATTCTGTGGGCTTTCCTTCCTCCTCTTCTGTTTGCCCTCCCCTGGAGCATGGCCACAGTACTTGTGTACTTCCGCTGCTTGCTTTTCCAGCACTTCTTTTTTCTTTTAAGTTCAGCACTTTATGAGAGAGCATGTGTTATCCTTCTACCTCCCTATTATACTGATCTTTCCTGACCACATTTCGCGTTCTTCCCTGGCGCCTCTGTTCTTCTCATCACCCCTCCATGTTGTGATTGCGCCTGCATGCTTCTAGCCGGATGTATGATGTTACAACGCATACCTTTACAACGCATTTTTTACAACGCAACATCCATTACAACGCATTCCATTACAACGCATGCCATTACAACGATTTTTTAAAAACTACCTTTACAACGCATTCCATTACAATGCATACTACCTTTACAACGCATACCATTACAATGCATAACACTACATTGCATGTATGGTAAGTATTGGATAGTGTAGGGGTAAAAATTACTATTCTAACTCCAGGGGGGTGCAACAGTAGGGTAAGTGTTGGATAGTGTAGGGGTAAAAATTACTATTCTAACTCCAGGGGGTGCAACAGTAGGGTAAGTGTTGGATAGTGTAGGGGTAAAAATTACTATTCTAACTCCAGGGGGTGGAACTGTAGGGCAAGTGTTGGACAGTGTAAGGGTACTATGCGTTGTAATGGTATGCGTTGTAATGGTATGTGTTGTAATGGTATGCATTGTAATGACATGCGTTGTAGTGGTATGTGTTGTAGTGTCATGCATTGTAATGGCATGCGATGTAATGGATGTTGCGTTGTAAAAGTCTCGTTGTAATGGTAGTGCGTTGTAAAAGTTGTGTTGTAAAGGTTGTTCACCCTTCTAGCACTATGTTGCTTTCCCGCTGTGCACTTCCTATTTCCCACTCCACATTGGTCTCTCTTGCCCATTGCTTCTCCCCACCACCTCAATCCTCTCTGCTCCTGCGCCATCTTCCTTCCTGTTGCTTCCCCCACCCACACCCCATGTGCTTCTTCCTGCCACCCACACACTCCGTTTTTCCTTCACTTGAATCCCTGTAATGCTTCCCCCTCTTGCGCCCTTTTTGATGCATCCCTTGTCCATGCCCTCTGTGTCGTGCTTCAAAAAACCCCACAAGTTTGCACTATTTTTCAATTTGCTGATCTCTCTCGGCAAATTGAAAGCCACTGTGTCACTTTGTAGGCATGTGCATGCTTGTCAGCATGGCTACAAAATGACTTTGCCGCAGCATCACTGCACCTTTATATTTTTTAGTTATGCTGAACAGCATTAGGGAAGCTGTGCAGCATGGCTAAAAAACATTTGCAGTCAATAGGCCCAACAGGCGAGACCTATTGGCTTTGCCCATGCTTGTTTAAAATTCTGAATAAACTTTAATTAAAGGAAAAAAATTAGAAAATAGAGCTTCTGATATTTTCACATCTATGAACTTGAAAAAGTTGTTTATAGGTGATTTGCGCCCATTTTATTTGATACTTCGTAGATGAGATTTATTCGCCTTAGCGAAGTCCAGCTTTCATGCCCACGATCCTGTTGTAAATATAAACCATCCCCTTTTACGGTATTTGATGAGTGACTGCAAAAAGAGCCTTAAACGGGGAACAGCCTTTACAACGCGGGCATTACCACGCGCTGCCATTACTACGCTGCTTTTACAACGCAAGTCGTTTCAACGACTTGCGCTGGAGGGCGCTGTTGGACGAGGAATAGTTTAATTTTCTATTCCAACACCTTCCCTACTGTAACGTGGGCTGGAGTTGGAATAGAAAACTAAATTATTCCACTATCCAGCGCTTACAGCGCAAGTCGTTGTAACGACTTGCTTTGTAAAAACAGCATTGTAATGGCACGCGTGGTAATAGCTCGTGTTGTGCTGACATACAACCGCCTTAAACTAGCATTTAGTTCTTCCCACAGCACCAGTTCTGCTTTTCCGAAGTGACGCACTGGGGCCCCCTACCTCTATCTCTTCCCCTGCGATGAGAGCTTCTTCTCTTTAAAGTTGAGAATAGGTTGGGATCATTCTGTTCTCAATACCTCTACATATGTGCTTTACTTATCTGGGATTCCATTGTATTCTATCGTGGAAAACTTTATCAAAGCTATAAAAAATCCTCATTGGGTGGGAAACCTGAACATCTTTCAAGTACATAAAATAACAATCCATTTGTATTCCTTTTTGATTTTTATATGCAGATGTCTTCAAAAGAATATGGGCTCTGTGCCTTGAGGGCTGAAGCTCAGTGAGCTTCAAGGGTGCTCTGCTCGCCGCCGGCCATCTCAGTTCTAATCCACAGAGCAAGAATGTAAGACTGACACATCTCCAATAACTGCAAGGGAGGGCTGCGGGCTGTCAATAGAATGAAGAATTCTATGATGGACAACGAAGGTTAGAGGCAGGTGATGGTTGCTTCCTTATCATTATATCTGCATTATAATTAAGGCTCCCTGTTTTCCGTTTTTACAGATTTTTACAGATAAATACAGACAGAAAACATGTTTTTTGGCCGCATTTATTTTTAAAAGTGAATAAATACAGAAAACTGTGATTCTTTTGAATGACTCCCAGTGCTGTTTATCATGAATTGTAGCCCAATAGCTGAGAGGTTGGACAGCATGGGAAATGAAAAAACAGGATGAAATGTATTTAAATAATGGCATATGTCAACATACATTTGTGGTATACTGCTAGTATTTAGTGGGTATATTGATACGTAATATTTGGCAGCTTAAATAGCTAAATCATGACAGACATCAAAGTATGAGTGTGTGTATATCAGTTAAATAAATATGGAAATGTACAGTTTTGCAACTTCATTTATATACAAAACACAACATAAATATGAATAAATACTGATAAAACGACCCAAAAATAAATATGGATAAATACACACAAAAAAGTAAAAAAATTAAATCCCATAAAACCGGGAGCCCTAATTATAATACACTCTCTTTAAAATAAAAATGTGAGCAATTCATATCCATATAGAGGTCATTTGAAAAGGAGTCCCCCCCCCCACATGGAAAGAAATAGCGTTTTTGAGCAATGGCTGCTCTTATATCTGGGCCCAGGCTTGCGCCGATATCTGAACGGCTGAAGAAATTGCAATAGTGTCCTCACACTGCTAATACATCCTATATACCACGCTAGAAGGGATCCCAGGCCTGCCAGGTAACCTGCAGTAACGGACTGATTTAGAGTTTGGTGCACTCACTTTATCACAAACGTGATGGGTATGATGTGATAAGGTGGATGGGATATCCGTGATGTTTGCGATGGAGTAACCCGTCTGCCAAATTCTAAACTAGGCCCTCAGTGTTTTCATCACAAAGGTCCTCGGTTAGTGTTTTTGCGGTGGAGGGAATTTAATCTTATTTACAGTCCTCCACCATTGCAGAAAATGTCTGTCAAGCAAAGAGGCAGTGTCTGCTACAGGAGGAACCACTTCAAAAAGGACTGTGATTGAATTCCAGTTGATAATCCACCGATTGCCACTGGTGGATGGGGGAATTTATGCACCAAATGAGAGTAGAGGCAATCACACGCGAAGCAGAAGTAGATTCTCAGTGCCCCATTTTTCTGGTTTCCAGATCACGGTGGGGTGTTCCCAGCATGCTAGAGGTGCAGAACTTTGTGTGAACCCCTCCCCCCAGTTTCCATGGCAGTCTATCAGATCCACATGAGAGATGGACCACCAGGAGATCCGGCAAAGCATCGCCGCACTCTGGTGAGGCTGGCGGTGGAGCTGGGGGGTTCCACGAGCTGGACCTTCTCCCAGAACTGAAAGTGCCCTAGAGGCAAGGATGGCAAATCTTCCTGGTCTCTAAAGGACTAAGGGGCATATGTAG
The DNA here is from genome assembly GCF_964261635.1 of Lissotriton helveticus. Lineage (NCBI taxonomy): Eukaryota > Metazoa > Chordata > Amphibia > Caudata > Salamandridae > Lissotriton > Lissotriton helveticus. The sequence continues at coordinate 30,323,617 of NC_136071.1, forward strand.
GTAATTTCCATTTTGCGATTCCCAAACAGCGATTTTTAAGGAATCGCTATTTGAGAATAGCAAAATGGAATGTAGGTAAAAATTCGCAATTTTTTTGCGAATCTCTAAAATTCCTTAATTGCGATTAGCAAATTGCGAATCGCAATTAAGGAATGAGTGTCGCATTCATTCCTATGGGCCAAAAAGCCCATAGGAATGAATGGGGATACATTCTCAAATTGCGATTTTCTGTGTGAAAATCGCAATTTGAGAATAGCAATTCCACGGGTGCCAGGGTGTCCAAAGGACTCCTGTTGCAACCCTGGAATGTGCCTGTAAGTACATGTGGCGCACATACATGTCCTAAGGGCAGGTCTGTGTGCCACATGGCACTTTGAATTTAAAAAAAAAATGCATTTTTAAAGGAAATCGCAAAATACCATCTACTTGAAGTAGGTGGTATTTTGCGATTCCTTATGCAAAAATCGCAATTTTTAAAGCACCCCTACATAGCATTTAAGGAATCGCAAAATTGCGATTCTTTAAATGCTATAAGCAAAATAAGGAATTGCAATTTTTGCGATTCCTTATTTTGCAAATTGGCACCTACATATCGAAACGCCGTTTGCGATTCGCAAACGGCTACCTACATATTCCCCTATCTTATCTCCCTTTTCAGACTCAGGCCTAAATGCTAGGTCTAGATGCATGAGTAACTGCTTGTTGGATTTTTACAGCTCATCCCTACACCTTTACTAGTCCTTACAAATTAGGTGGACCTCAGCCCTATTGTGTGTCATGTAGAGTGATGCCACTCGCCCTATAGAAGAGCCTGAAAAGGACAGGTCAGCCCCAGAGCTCCCCTGGTTTAATGCATCCAAAGGGAACTCTGTTCCTCTGTTGCTGGACCCCTGCTGAGCTGAAAGTGCTGACTCCCCATCTTCAGGTCCCCTCTGGCCTGGCAGTGAGGGGTGGAGAAGGTGATTCAATACTGATTACAAGGAGGAGCTGGATGGACCTCAGAGGCACTGGCAGGATGTGGTCCAGGGGCTGAGCACTGGTGGTGACCTCAAGACTACCTGAGGTGGGACTGACTGCGCGTGTCTGGGAGTAACAGCCGCGCTGGATTATTCGGTGGACAAGGGGTGCAATGCAAACATAAGCTCACTTTGCTTTAGGTTCTGCATTTAGATGAGATTTTCAAGTTACTCTAATGTACAAGTTTATATTTCATGCATTCCCTTGAAAAAAAATCATGCAGAATCTGTTAAAATGTCACTTTTTGAGAAATAATTCAACTATATCAACAGGATGATAGGGGATTTATACAAAGATTTCTAGATGCTGACAGATGGAGGTGTTTAAAGCTCCTCCCAGTGATATAGAAAAAGGTGAGGTTAATTTATTGAAAACAGTGATGTCCAAAGTTGGTCACTAAAGACCAGGCCTATGACATATCTTCAGGATATCCACAACACAGACATGCATCTGCGTTGAACCTAAATTACAATAACTTACATTGTGATTACCTAAATTACAATAACTTACATTGTGATTACAAAGCTCGGTTGTATGTCAATACAACGCGGGCTTTTACCCCGCATGCCATTACAACGCAGGGATTACAACGAAAGTCGTTACAACGACTTTCGCTGGAGGGCGCTGGATAGTGGAATAGTTTTATTTTCTATTCCAACTCCGGCCCACGTTGACAGTAGGGAAGGTGTTGGATAGAAAATTAAACTATTCCCTATTCAACAGCGCCCTTCAGCAAAAGTCGTTGTAACGACTTTCGTTGTAATCCCCGCGTTGTAATGGCAGTGCGGGATAATCCCCGCGTTGTTATGGCTGTTCCCCCAAAGCTCTGGGGCTCGTATGGAAGAATAAAGCATGGCTGGCCAGCTCAGCATAGGGGTGTGCCAGGCGAAATCTCTCAATGCAACCCAGACATATCTATGAGGGGGAGCAGTTGAATTACTAGCTCTGTGAGCCATTGCACTCGACTGGGAGATGCCCGTGCTCGTCTTCCGCAACCAGGCTCCGTTCATAGGGACAGATCTGGGGAAAAGGTTTGGTTCTGATGATGACTTTCAATCTCTCAGAACAGAACAAGTGTCCTTCAGCATGGAGAGTGAGGGGTTCGAACATGGCAGGACAAAGGCAAGGAGTCTCAGGATAATTATAGAAAACAGAGGTTATCTGTTTGTCATGAGTGGGAGAACCTTAGAAGGGTGCAATTACTTGTAATACTCCTCTCTGGCTCCCGGCAACCAGTCATTAGAATCACTGTAGCAGTGCCACTATAATTAGGAAGTATACAACACTGATGTGGCATGGTGTGTAAAATAAAGATAGAGTGGGATGCGGCCTGAGTAATTCCCAATGGCTGGGACTAATTCAGTATTTTATCCATCACTTTTTTGTATACTTTAGAATGTCGCCCTAAGTGGGACGGGTATGCCCAGACATGGGTCCCATGCACACTGTGTCACTGGAACCAAGCTGTACCCAGCTGATAAGCACATGACGAGGGAGAAACCGGTCCTGCGTTGCTTGTGTTCCGGTTCAGGGAGGACCTGGCTTGGCAGTTCGAGCAGGACTGTACTGATTGAAGCATGGGCAAGACTGATATACATATAGCTGGGTCCAAACTGAGGTGGCCTGGTGTGCAAAATAACAATGGGGTGGGATGCGGCCCGAGGAATTACCAGTGGCCCGGATTATTTCAAGAATTCCATCCATTACTTTTTTGTATACTTAAAATAGTAAGCGTGTCCCTTGGAACTCATGACATTTCAATGCCGCTCATTCGAATAGTTTGGACGGAATGGAGGTAGCCAATGACAACGATTCCTCAAATACATCTTTGCCAGCCATCATAAGAATATTGCCGGTTATAAACCAACCCTTTTCCTTTATCGGTCATGTTTGAGCAGATAACTTTGATCCGGAAAGCATCAGTAGGCATGGACTTCCATCATCCGCTGGGCGATGGCACTGCCCATGAAATCGTAAACTCATAACGACAGCACGAGTGTCGCTACTTTAGGAACCAACGCAGGCCTCCAAGATTCCCGGAAACCTCACCTGCTGCACTTGAGGGATTTGCCCTGGTCCCTGAGTCACAATTCAGTTGTAACAAGAGCATCACATCGATTTGTATTAACACAACTAAGATTGGGAACTATACATCATCTTGTCAATTTTCCTGTTATGAAACAGTGTTCTACTCAACTATGCCCATGCGATGGAGTCTCCCGCCAAAGCTGCTGCCATATGTTATTATTTTGCAAATTGTTTTCCAATTTTATGAAATTGTATTTAAAACCGTTCTTTTTATATTATAACATAAGATCCGCTAAAGATGCTATGAATTTGCTCTTTAGATTAGAGGAACCAGGTTTGTGTTTTTATACAGCAACATTCCTCCTGAAAGCCATTAGCACTAGGAAATCAATGCTCATCGATATTTGATATCATGATCTACAGGGTATTTTATGTAGCCCTTGCACTCGCACTTTTTGTACTAGGATCATACATGGTTACATAAATCGCCAGGGTCTATATAGGAATTATGTACTTGCATTTACTGTACCAGGATTTTATATGCTTATGAATTTTATGAATATATTGCCTATTATCTCGTTGCTTCTGTATTTTTATTATTGTGAAGATCGATTTATGACTGTTTTTTGCTTATATGGTTGATTTACTTAACCGAATAAATGCTTTCTAACTGAGTCACAATATCAGGAGTCACAGGAGATGTCAAAAATACCAGGATGATCAGTGACACCAAATTTAAAGTCATTGAGACGAAAAGACTGAACCGTCAATCAGAAGAGAGATGGACCTACCTAACTGAAAACAGCACTTCAAGATGGCCGTGCAACATCAACAAATGGTACCCAGAGCCATGCCAGAATTTCAGGATATCAACAAGAGACACATTTACATACAATCAATTTAAATATGAATCATTTACATAGTCAGTGATAATCCTGAATATCAGGTATCGATACAGCCCTTGTGATCGACACTGCGCACATCTGCTGTAGAAACGGGGAGGTTATTATGCCTCTTACAGCAGTGAGGGTTCCTGCCGAGAGACAGAAATGTCCCTAAGTATAAACATCAGATATATATATGGAATGCTAAATGAGCTGTATTAGAACTGTGTGCTCTTTCTAGGCTAATAAAATGCTTACACTCAGATTATGAGTTAAATGGAGAGGAGGGGAATTCCCCTGTGTAATTCTGCTCTGCCTGGTCTTGACAGTCCGGTGTTCCTGCACCTGGTTTTCTAGGAAGCAGCGGACCCGTTTTTATCAGCTGGAAATTACAGGCCGGTTAAATTGCTTGATGCAGGGCCGGCTTTAGCGCTGGTAGGGCCTGGTGCAACCATCTTATTTGGTGCCCCCCTTCCCCATGACTTCCTCCTCAGATTCCCTCACTACCACCCGGCAAAAGTGCCCCTCATCTCTCAATAGCCCTTTCCTCACATACAGTTAATTTGCTTTAAAGCCCCGATAAAGGCTGGTTTTACTAATACACTTGAGTATCCACATAAAATACAGATGTGGCAGGCATGTTAACCCTCTGTGCTACTATATGGCGAGTCAGATCTGCCACTAGACAAAACTCTGATCCCTCTTCTAGCAGGAACATTAATCACAAGCGTTATTGTGACATTTTTATTGCTGCCTGAAAGCTAGATGCACGAGGAACTCTTCAGCATGCATGAGAGCAGCTTCAGGATTGGCCTGAGCGCCGATGATTTGCGCTCCCAGACAGACTGGGGGCCTGTGCTTGCTCTCTCCAACCCGGCCATGCAGCTGGGGTTGGAGCGAACTTCCCTGCGCATGTGGGGTTGGCTAGCCTGAGACAGCTGGCCAAACCCACATGCGCAGTGAAGGCAGTGCTCAACATTCCCCCTCCAGCCTGTCATCACCTTGGCCCCGCCCCCAAGTATCAGCACAAGAAAAATAAAACAATAATAAAACAGGGTTTAAGCGCGTTTTATTATAGTTTTACTTTTCGCATTTTTGAGAGTGCTGGGTGAGGCCGACGCTCCTCCGCCATTGCTGAGGAGCCGCCACCAGTCAGATCAGATGCCTGCTGCGCTCTGTAACAACAGATCCATTTGTCGAGCTACTGCTTGCTGCTTGTAGGGGTTGTTACTCTCCCACTGGTGAGCCTGTGATGTAAAGGAAGGGCACGGAGGTAGGGCAGGGGTTCAAATTAGGACTGTGTGCTGGATGAGCTTTTGTCTAGTTACACCACTAACATCATAACCCACTGCTTTAAATGCAAATATAGAAGTGCTGGTACTTACCCTGCAGAGCACCTGCTTGCTGATGAGAAGTGCATGTACTCTCCGTTTCAATATAAAGAAGTGCAGGTACTCAGTACCAGTACCGGACAGTACCTGCCCATTTGAAGCACGGCCCTGACCCCTAATACCCAGAAACCGGTCCCAGGATGCTTGTTTGCAGTCCAGGAAAGACCTGGCTTGGCAGTTCGGGATGGACTGTTCCCATGAGGCACAGGGTCAAGGCTGATTTGCATATGGCTGGGTCTGAACTGGGGTGGCACGGTGAGCAAAAGAACAATGGATTTAACCCAGATCTCTTGACTGTGGGTGAATGTATGATTTATTCAGCATTCCGTCCATCATTTGTTTGTGTACCATCATACAAAGGACGTCGGAGCTCCGCGGAAGCGTGATCCATCTAATTTCCGATGTTGCGTACATCTCAGGGCAGTCGGTCAACCTTTAAGCAGTCAAATTTCTCAATCACCAAAGCAGCGTCATTTACCGTTTACCGCTTTCCTCCGACTGTTGTGGTCGTGGGGTCGCCGGTCCAGCCCTGTGCTTGTTCTGGCAGTGGGCCACAGGGACTTATGAATCCTCTAGGGCCAAATATTTCAGCACGGTACAAAAGGGGGTGGTGATGGACGGGGCATCTGAACCAATCAAACACTCACACCCAGTCAAAAGATCTGGGTTTAATCCATCACCGTTCTTTAGCCCACTCTGCCACCCCAGTTCAGACATGGCTATATGCAAATCAGTCTGACCCTGTGCCTCATGGGAACAGTCCAGCCCGAACTGCCAAGCCATGCCTTCCCTGGACCAGAACCAAGCTTCCGAGAACCGGTTTCTGGCATTACAGCCGTCTTCAGCCCGGCTTGCTTGAATCCAGTGGCAAAGTGAGCAAGGGACTCACGTCTGAGCATACCCTGCCACACTTATGGCGGCCAAAGCGGTACAAAAGGGGGTGAGTGTTTGATTGATTCAGATGCTCCGTCCATCACCACCCCCTTTTGTACCGTAAATATTTCAGCACAGCATTCAAGCCAGGCCCTTGGCTACAGGTATCATTTTAACCAGGACTTGTTGTCATAAGTTAATAATTAGTTGTTTTTGCATTATTGCTTCATGTCTCAGTAGGAGGCTACAACATTTAAAAAAGGGTATTACAGAGCCCAATGGTACTTGATAACTCAAGTGATTAATGCAGTTGCTGGAGAGTTCTTTCTGTGATCTCTGGTCGCTAGTTTGAAGCCTCATAATATGGTTTGTTGGGAGGTAGGGAGTGTGCTAATGAAAGAGAGAGAGGAATGCCATAATAACAAGCGTCATCAGCCAGCTAACTCGTCTTCAGGACTGAATGTGCTGGAAAAGGTAGTCCTTTGTTATTAAGTAGTGGTTTCTAATAAACAAATATATCTGACCGGCTGGACGCAGGATGAAGAGAAATGTTGTGGCCGCCATTACAGGACTCAGAAACTCAGTCTCCATAAGGAAATAAAACATTTTGAAGATAAGGGGGGAGGGCAGGGCTTTAAGTGGGCCGGGTCTCACGGGGTCTGAGCGCCGGCAGTTTTTTTTACAGGGGGCCTCGAAACGGGTCTCTATCGGGCTCTGTTTTGTGCCCTGGCACAGGGGCCCATTTTTTCCCGGACTGCAGTGACAGCAGGCACATCCATGTGCGCTGCTCACACTGCTCACTTCTCACTAGTGGAGACGTTACGGCATGACGTCACGCCAGGTGAACGTTGTAAGGAAATCCTTTAAAGAGTCATTTTCTCTCTGGATTTCTCTTCTCTTTTTGAAACTCAGGAGCAGCGACATCGTCGTGGTGTCACCAGGGCTTTAAGTGGAAGCTTTTTCAATATTACATACAAGCCATAGTTGCTGCTTATTTATCTTATGCAACTAACAACCATTGACAAAGCCAATAGTCCTGATTTGTTGTAGGTATGATGTTACTTCTATCATTTATCTGGATGCAATGACGGAAACAGCAAAATACAAGTCGGGCGGTGCACTATGCTAAGCACCGATTTTTGGATTACATGTTTCAAGCCACGCCCTCAAATATATTGGCCACGCCCCTTTGAGAGACCCCCAGTTTTTTCATCCCACTTAAATCCCTGGGGGAGAGCAAGGTAGGAATACCCTTTCCCCTAACCTATGTGTGGGGGTCCTGGAGGCATCCCCGCTGTGCCCAGAGTGAAAAAGAAAAAAAAAATTGGGGAGGTTTTCGATCTCTCATGGGAAATTTGCTTCCACAGGAGTTGCTTGGGAGCCAACGCGCACCCAGGTGTTCTCCCACGGGATTGGACGATTTAAAAAAAATATGGCGCGAATATCTCGGGGTGTTAGCTGTCGGGGATGGGTGCAGGGCCTGGCTGCAGGCGAGGCCCTGTGGCTAACCCCATGCCGTGTGTGGCAAAAGGCAGTGTGCAGCAGTGAGTTGACTGCCTGTGGCGAGCAGGAATGGTAACGTATTACTTGGCATTAAAAAAAGTTCTACCAATTCCCTAAAAAAGCAAAGGTTAAAGCGATGTTATAGTTAGATACTTTTCAGAAGGGTGGACGCTATTGCTTGTTGAGAATAGCCGGGCTCACACCGCTCTAATATTATTGCCCAAGCTACACCCCCGGGCCTACCCAAAAAACACCATTTGGCGCCAGCGTGGTGGGGCTAGACAGTAGGCGATTCAGGTGAGGTGGGCGAGGGGCAGAGGTGATTTCATTACAAGAACGGAGGCTACATTATGCATTATTCCTTCAATGCAGTCCAAGCAGCCGCTTACACCACAATATTAAAAGGCATAGGTGATTGCGTTCAGAGGCCGGTCACTGCTCTGATGTAGTCAGTCAGGAACTGACGTGAACGCAGAAGAGGGTCTCTGCAGGCTCTACATTTCTTTCCACTCAAGGCGCTATGCTAGCAAAGGCCGGCTCTGTCTTGAAGCGTTTATTTTGTTTACGTGTACAGCATGCAATCCCACTTGACAGATGTTTCACTGCGAGGGCTCTGTTGGACTTTGGGACACCCCCTCTGCCTGCTAGCTGTTCTTCTTCCAAGCACACAGCAGAAAAGGAGAGTCCTGTGGGAGGGCCTGAAATGAGGCTCAACAGAGATTAGAAGAAGGAGACGCCACAGATAGACCCATTAACCATAGCTCTGGACGCTCTTGGCTTCAGACTCCATCAGGGTCTGCCATCAAACTATCCTAAGCCAGGAACAATCCTTTGTGAATCAAACCCAGACTGCTGAGAAGACCTTTCCATGGCTGAATCCAGGGGAATCCATGATGCCAGGATTTCAGACTAAATACCTGAGCAGGAGAGGTCTGTCCAGTGATAGTGTCTTATGTAGTGCTACGAACACGTGTGCCACATCTGTCCTACAGGTGTGAGGTAGGAATACATCTGAAAATCTTGTATTTGATGAAAAATCCGGTCTTGGCAGCTCTGTGAAGTCAGAGATGGCCACCATGTGAGTGACAAGAGAAGGACGAGGACTACACAGCTGTGTCGTCATCAGAGGATAGTCTGAGCGCCACAAATATAAGATGCCAGTGTTAGGAAAACGGGGAATGTCTGACGCTGGTCCCTGGTGTACGCTAAGTGGATCTGTGGGTCCTAGTGCTGTTGCATCTGCATCTCCTGAGGCTGATGGATCTGCACTTCCTGAGGCTGGTGGATCTGCACCTCCTAAGGCTGGTGGATCTGCACCCCCTGAGGCTGGTGAGTCTGCACCTCCTCAGGCTGGTGGGTCTGCACCTCCTGAGGCTGGTGGATCTGCACCTCCTGAGGCTGGTGAGTCTGCACCTCCTCAGGCTAGTGGATCTGCACTTCCTGAGGCTGGTGGATCTGCACCTCCTGAGGCTGGTGGATCTGCACCTCCTAAGGCTGGTGGATCTGCACCTCCTGAGGCTGGTGAATCTGCACCTCCTAAGGCTGGTGAATCTGCACCTCCTGAGGCTGGTGAATCTGCACCTCCTAAGGCTGGTTGGTCTGCACCTCCTGTGGCTAGTGGGTCTGCACCTCCTAAGGCTGGTGTATCTGCACCTCCTGAGGCTGGTGAATCTTCACGTTCTAAGGCTGGTGGAGCAACTCTTCCTAAGGCTCAAAGGCATGCACCTCCTGAGGCTGGTGAATCTGCACCTACTCAGCTTGCTGATCTGCACCTCCTTGGGCTGGTGAATCTGCACCTCCTAAGGCTGGTGAATTTGCACCTCCTGAAGCTTGTGGATCTGCACCTCCTGAGGCTGGTGGATCTGTACCTCCTGAGGCTGGTGGATCTGCTCCTCCTGAGGCTGGTGGGTCTGCACCTCCTAAGGCAGGTGGATCTGTACCTCCTGAGGCTGTTGGACCTGCGCCTCCTGAGGCTAGTAAATCTGCACGTTCTAAGGCTGGTGGAGCAGCTCCTCCTAAGGCTCAAGGGCCTGCACCTCCAGAGGCTGGTGAATCTGCACCTCTTTAGGCTGGTAGAACAGCTTCTCCTAAGGCTGGTGAATCTGCACCTCCTAAGGCTGGTGGGTCTGCACCTCCTAAGGCAGGTGGATCTGTACCTCCTAAGGCTGGTGAATCTGCACCTCCTAAGGCTGGTGGATCTGCACCTCTTGAGACTGGTGAATCTGCACCTCCGGAGGCTGGTGAATCTGCACCTCCTCAGGCTGGTGGACCTGCACCTCTTAAGGCTGGTGAATCTGCACCTCCTAAGGCTGGTGAATCTGCACCTCCTGAGGCTGGTGAATCTGCACCTCCTAAGGCTGGTGAATCTGCACCTCCTGAGGCTGGTGGATCTGCATCTCCTGAGGCTGGTGAATCTGCAGCTCCTGAGGCTGGTGGATCTGCACCTCCTGAGGCTGGTGAATCTGCGCCTCCTAAGGCTGGTGAATCTGCACCTGCTCAGCTTGCGGATCTGCACCTCCTGGGGCTGGTGAATCTGCAACTCCTGAGGCTGGTGGATCTGCACCTCCTGAGACTGGTGAATCTGTACCTCCTGAGGCTGGTGAATCTGCACCTCCTAAGGCTGGTGAATTTGCACCTCCTGAGGCTGGTGGATCTGCACCTCCTGAGGCTAGTGGATCTGCACCTCATGAGGCTGGTGAATCTGCACCTCCAGAGGCTGGTGGGTCTGCACCTTCTGAGGCTGGTGAATCTGCACCTACTGAGGCTGGTGAATCAGCACCTCCTGAGGCTGGTGGATCTGCACCTCCAGAGGCTGGTGGATCTGCACCTCCTGAGGCTGGTGAATCTGCACCTCCTGAGGCTGGTGAATCTGCACCTCCTGAGGCTGGTGTATCTGCACCTACTGAGGCTGGTGAATCAGCACCTCCTGAGGCTGGTGGATCTGCACATCCAGAGGCTGGTGGATCTGCACCTCCTGAGGCTGGTGAATCTGCACCTCCAGAGGCTGGTGTATCTGCACCTACTGAGGCTGGTGAATCAGCACCTCCTGAGGCTGGTGGATCTGCACCTCCTGAGGCTGGTGGATCTGCACCTCCAGAGGCTGGTGGATCTGCACCTCCAGAGGCTGGTGAATCTGCACCTACTGAGGCTGCTGAATCAGCACCTCCTGAGGCTGGTGAATTTGCACCACCTGAGGCTGGTGAATCTGCACCTCCTGGGTCTGGTGGATCTGTACCTCCTGATGCTAATGGATCTGTACCTCCTCTGGCTCGTGGGTCTGCACCCCCTGAAGCTTGTGGATCTGCACCTCCTGAGGCTGGTGGATCTGTACCTCCTGAGGCTGGTGAATGTGCACGTTCTGAGCCTGGTGGAGCAGCTCCTCCTAAGGCTCAAGGGCATGCACCTCCCGAGGCTGGTGAATCTGCACCTCTTTAGGCTGGTAGAACAGCTTCTTCTAAGGCTGGTGAATCTGCACCTCCTAAGGCTGGTGGATCTGCGCCTCCTCAGGCTGGTGAATCTGCACCTCCTCAGGCTGGTGGATCTGCACCTCCTGAGGCTTGTGAATCTGCACCTCCTAAGGCTGGTGGATCTGCACCTCCTCAGGCTGGTGGATCTGCACCTCCTGAGGCTTGTGAATCTGCACCTCCTAAGGCTGGTGGATCTGCACCTCCTGATGCTGGCGAATCTTCACCTCCTGTGGCTGATGGGTCTGCACCTCCTGTGGCTAGTGGGTCTGCACCTCCTAAGGCTGGTGGATCTGCACCTCCTGAGGCTGGTGGATCTGCACCTCCTGAGGCTTGTGAATCTGCACCTCCTAAGGCTGGTGGATCTGCAACTCCAGAGGCTGGCGAATCTTCACCTCCTGTGGCTGATGGGTCTGCACCTCCTGTGGCTGGTGGGTCTGCACCTCCTGAGGTTGATGGATCTGCTCCTCCTGAGGCTGGTGAATCTGCACCTCCTGAGGCTGGTGGGTTTGCACCTCCTGAGCTGGTGAATCTCCACCTCCCATGTAAATTGGACCTGCACCTCCTAGTGCTGCAGGATCGTCTCATCTTAGAGCAGCTACCTTCTAGGTGGCATCAATGCACCGTGTTTCGATGCCTGGCCTTTCATTTGATAACGCGTTGCTTTGTGGGAGTTGTAGTTCTGATTCTCGCCCTTGAAACCCTTGGGTTGAATGACCAGATTACACTGGTTTGTAAAACGAAAACACAGACTAGGTCGTTGGTGCAGTGGAGTCATCCTGCTATCCTTCCCCTAGCCTCACCAGGCACGCTAGCACAGTGGTATGCACGTGCTCGCGCGCTGTGCACGCCCCTCCTCGCGTGCCCGCGCATGCTCGACATACAAACAGAACCACACGCCTCCTGTGTCCTCTAACTGTGACTCGGTAAGCTTTCTCTCCCTTGGAACAGGAATTGCCTTCATTAGAATAATAAATTAATATTTAATTAACCAATGGCAAGGAGATCTCTCCTCTTGTTTGCATAATTAGCGCCCAGCAGGCCCCAGAAGTCTGCAGCGTCTCCCCCCGCGGGCGCCCGGGGAGTTGAGCTAATGGGCGCTCTGATGTGCGCAGATCAACCCTGGCGGCCGAGGCCTGCGCCGGGAGGGGGTCGGGGGCTCCCAGCCCCGCACCCCCGCTCCAGGACTGCCATGGCCGCCCTCCTGCCACCAGGGGCTGCCCCCTCTCGGGGTCGCGCCTCCCCTCTATTGACTTTGCTTTAATCACCCCCAGTTTACACTAATGGCATTAAAAGCGGGCGCTAATTGGCGCGTGCGCCGGGAGCCCGGGCCGAGCACGTGCGCAATTAATGCATTAATGCCAGCCTGCTGCAGAGCTCGCCAGCTGCAGTGTGTGTCTGCTGTAATGAGGGGTCAAGGACTGGGGGCGCCTAGAGACCGCGCACCTGCGCCAGAGAGAGGCCAAGCAGTGAATGGGCACCGGCCGCCGAGCACGTGCGCAATTAATGCCAGCCTGCTGGAGAGCTCGCCAGCTGCAGTGTGTGTCTGCTGTAATGAGGGGGTCAAAGACTGAGGGTGCCTGGAGACCGCGCACCTGCGCCAGAGAGAGGCCAAGCAGCGAATGGGTACCGGCCGAACCTGTGCGCAATCCAGCCTGCTGCAGAGCTCGCCAGCTGCAGTGCGTGTCTGCAGTAATGAGGGGGTCAAGGACTGGGGGCGCCTGGAGACCGCGCACCTGCGCCAGAGAGAGGCCAAGCAGTGAATGGGTACCGGCCGAGCACGTGCGCAATTAATGGCAGCCTGCTGCAGAACTCGCCAGCTGCAGTGCGTGTCTGGAGTAATGAGGGGGCCAAGGACTGGGGGCGCCTGGAGACCGCGCACCTGCGCCACAGAGAGGCCAAGCAGTGAATGGGCCCCGGCCGAACCTGTGCGCAATCCAGCCTGCTGCAGAGCTCGCCAGCTGCAGTGCGTGTCTGCAGTAATGAGGGGGCCAAGGACTGGGGGCGCCTGGAGACCACGCACCTGCGCCAGAGAGAGGCCAAGCAGTGAATGGGTACCGGGCGAGCACGTGCGCAGTTAATGCCAGCCTGCTGCAGAGCTCGCCAGCTGCAGTGCGTGTCTGCAGTAATGAGGGGGTCAAGGACTGGGGGCGCCTGGAGACCGCGCACCTGCGCCAGAGAGAGGCCAAGCAGTGAATGGGTACCGGCCGAGCACGTGCGCAATTAATGCAAGCCTGCTGCAGAGCCCGCCAGCTGCAGTGCGTGTCTGCTGTAATGAGGGGGTCAAGGACTGGGGGTGCCTGGAGACCGCGCACCTGCGCCAGAGAGAGGCCAAGCAGTGAATGGGTACCGGCCGAGCACGTGCGCAATTAATGCCAGCCTGCTGCAGAGCCCGCCAGCTGCAGTGCGTGTCTGCAGTAATGAGGGGGTCAAGGACTGGGGGCGCCTGGAGACCGCGCACCTGCGCCAGAGAGAGGCCAAGCAGTGAATGGGTACCGGCCGAGCACGTGCGCAATTAATGCCAGCCTGCTGCAGAGCTCGCCAGCTGCAGTGCGTGTCTGCTGTAATGAGGGGGTCAAGGACTGGGGGTGCCTGGAGACCGCGCACCTGCGCCAGAGAGAGGCCAACCAGCGAATGGAGGCCGTGCTGTGCTGTTTGCATGTCCTTCTCATGTTAGTAGATGTCTGTAGTGCTGGTGTGTCCTTTGAATGTGGGGATGCCTGTAGAGCATGTCTGGTGCAAACACGCCAGGGCATGCTTTTAGCTCCTGTGTGTCCATCACATGCCGGAGGGTGCCAGGAGTGCATGTGTGTCCTCCCCAAACCAGGGGATGCCTGTGGTGTTTGTGTGTCTAACACATACCAGGGTGGGGCTTGTAGTGCTTCTGTGCTCTCCACATGCTGGTGATGTCTGTAGATCTTCTGTGTTCTCCACATGCTGGTGATGTCTGTAGATCTTCTGTGTTCACCACATGCGGGTGGATGTCTGTAGATCTTCCGTGCTCTCCACATGCTGGTGGATGTCTGTAGATCTTCTGTGTTCTCCACATGCGGATGGATGTCTGTAGATCTTCTGTGCTCTCCACATGCTGGTGATGTCTGTAGATCTTCTGTGTTCTCCACATGCTGGTGATGTATGTAGATGTTCTGTGTTCTCCACATGCTGGTGATGTCTGTAGATCTTTTGTATCCTCCACATGCTGGTGATGTCTGTAGATCTTCTGTGTTCCCCACATGCGGGTGGATGTCTGTAGATCTTCTGTGCTCTCCACATGCTGGTGATGTCTGTAGATCTTCTGTGTTCCCCACATGCGGGTGGATGTCTGTAGATCTTCTGTGTTCTCCACATGCTGGTGATGTCTGTAGATCTTTTGTATCCTCCACATGCTGGTGATGTCTGTAGATCTTCTGTGTTCTCCACATGTGGTGTCTGTAGATATTCTGTGTTCTCCACATGTGGTGTCTGTAGATCTTCTGTGCTCTCTACATGCTGGTGGTGTCTGTAGATCTTCTGTGTTCTCCACATGCGGGTGGATGTCTGTAGATCTTCTGTGTTCTCCACATGCTGGTGGTGTCTGTAGATCTTCTGTGTTCTCCACATGCGGGTGGATGTCTGTAGATCTTCTGTGTTCTCCACATGCGGGTGGATGTCTGTAGATCTTTTGTGTTCACCACATGCGGATGGATGTCTGTAGATCTTCTGTGTTCTCCACATGCTGGTGATGTCTGTAGATCTTCTGTGCTCTCCACATGCTGGTGATGTCTGTAGATCTTCTGTGTTCTCCACATGCTGGTGATGTATGTAGATGTTCTGTGTTCTCCACATGCTGGTGATGTCTGTAGATCTTCTGTGTTCACCACATGCGGATGGATGTCTGTAGATCTTCTGTGTTCTCCACATGCTGGTGATGTCTGTAGATCTTCTGTGCTCTCTACATGCTGGTGATGTCTGTAGATCTTCTGTGTTCCCCACATGCGGGTGGATGTCTGTAGATCTTCTGTGCTCTCCACATGCTGGTGATGTCTGTAGATCTTCTGTGTTCCCCACATGCGGGTGGATGTCTGTAGATCTTCTGTGCTCTCCACATGCTGGTGATGTCTGTAGCTCTTCTGTGTTCTCCACATGTGGTGTCTGTAGATCTTCTGTGTTCTCCACATGTGGTGTCTGTAGATCTTCTGTGTTCTCTACGTGCGGGTGATGTCTGTAGCTCTTCTGTGCTCTCCACATGCGGGTGGATGTCCGTAGATCTTCTGTGCTCTCCACTTGCGGGTGGATGCCTGTAGATCTTCTGTGCTCTCCACATGCGGGTGGATGCCTGTAGATCTTCTGTGCTCTCCACATGCGGGTGGATGTCTGTAGATCTTCTGTGTTCTCCACATGCTGGTGGATGCCTGTAGATCTTCTGTGCTCTCCACATGCGGGTGGATGCCTGTAGATCTTCTGTGCTCTACACATGCTGGTGATGTCTGTAGCTCTTCTGTGTTCCCCACATGCGGGAGGATGTCTGTAGATCTTCTGTGCTCTCCACATGCTGGTGATGTCTGTAGATCTTCTGTGCTCTCCACATGCGGGTGGATGTCTGTAGATCTTCTGTGCTCTCCACATGCTGGTGATGTCTGTAGATATTCTGTGTTCTCTACGTGCTGGTGATGTCTGTAGCTCTTCTGTGTTCTCCACATGTGGTGTCTGTAGATCTTCTGTGTTCTCCACATGTGGTGTCTGTAGATCTTCTGTGTTCTCCACATGTGGTGTCTGTAGTTCTTCTGTGCTCTCCACATGCGGGTGGATGTCTGTAGATCTTCTGTGCTCTCCACATGCTGGTGATGTCTGTAGATATTCTGTGTTCTCTACGTGCGGGTGATGTCTGTAGCTCTTCTGTGCTCTCCACATGCGGGTGGATGTCCGTAGATCTTCTGTGCTCTCCACATGCTGGTGGTGTCTGTAGATCTTCTGTGTTCTCCACATGCGGGTGGATGTCTGTAGATCTTCTGTGTTCTCCACATGCGGGTGGATGTCTGTAGATCTTCTGTGTTCTCCACATGCGGGTGGATGTCTGTAGATCTTCTGTGTTCACCACATGCGGATGGATGTCTGTAGATCTTCTGTGTTCTCCACATGCTGGTGATGTCTGTAGATCTTCTGTGCTCTCCACATGCTGGTGATGTCTGTAGATCTTCTGTGTTCTCCACATGCTGGTGATGTAGGTAGATGTTCTGTGTTCTCCACATGCTGGTGATGTCTGTAGATCTTCTGTGTTCTCCACATGTGGTGTCTGTAGGTCTTCTGTGTTCTCCACATGCTGGTGATGTCTGTAGATCTTCTGTGTTCCCCACATGCGGGCGGATGTCTGTAGATCTTCTGTGCTCTCTACATGCTGGTGATGTCTGTAGATCTTCTGTGTTCCCCACATGCGGGTGGATGTCTGTAGATCTTCTGTGCTCTCCACATGCTGGTGATGTCTGTAGATCTTCTGTGTTCCCCACATGCTGGTGATGTCTGTAGCTCTTCTGTGTTCTCCACATGTGGTGTCTGTAGATGTTCTGTGTTCTCCACATGTGGTGTCTGTAGATCTTCTGTGTTCTCTACGTGCGGGTGATGTCTGTAGCTCTTCTGTGCTCTCCACATGCGGGTGGATGTCTGTAGATCTTCTGTGCTCTCCACTTGCGGGTGGATGCCTGTAGATCTTCTGTGCTCTCCACATGCGGGTGGATGTCTGTAGATCTTCTGTGTTCTCCACATGCTGGTGGATGTCTGTAGATCTTCTGTGCTCTCCACATGCTGGTGATGTCTGTAGCTCTTCTGTGTTCTCCACATGTGGTGTCTGTAGATGTTCTGTGTTCTCCACATGTGATGTCTGTAGCTCTTCTGTGCTCTCCACATGCGGGTGGATGTCCGTAGATCTTCTGTGCTCTCCACATGCTGGTGGATGTCTGTAGATCTTCTGTGCTCTCCACATGCTGGTGGATGTCTGTAGATCTTCTGTGCTCTCCACATGCTGGTGATGTCTGCAGCTCTTCTGTGTTCCCCACATGCGGGTGGATGTCTGTAGATCTTCTGTGCTCTCCACATGCTGGTGATGTCTGTAGATCTTCTGTGTTCCCCACATGCTGGTGATGTCTGTAGCTCTTCTGTGTTCTCCACATGTGGTGTCTGTAGATGTTCTGTGTTCTCCACATGTGGTGTCTGTAGATCTTCTGTGTTCTCTACGTGCGGGTGATGTCTGTAGCTCTTCTGTGCTCTCCACATGCGGGTGGATGTCCGTAGATCTTCTGTGCTCTCCACTTGCGGGTGGATGCCTGTAGATCTTCTGTGCTCTCCACATGCGGGTGGATGTCTGTAGATCTTCTGTGTTCTCCACATGCTGGTGGATGTCTGTAGATCTTCTGTGCTCTCCACATGCTGGTGATGTCTGTAGATCTTCTGTGCTCTCCACATGCTGGTGATGTCTGTAGCTCTTCTGTGTTCTCCACATGTGGTGTCTGTAGATCTTCTGTGTTCTCCACATGTGGTGTCTGTAGATCTTCTGTGTTCTCCACATGTGGTGTCTGTAGATCTTCTGTGTTCTCCACATGCTGGTGGATGTCTGTAGATCTTCTGTGCTCTCCACATGCTGGTGATGTCTATAGATCTTCTGTGCTCTCCACATGCTGGTGATGTCTGTAGATCTTCTGTGTTCTCCACATGTGGTGTCTGTAGATCTTCTGTGTTCTCCACATGTGGTGTCTGTAGATCTTCTGTGTTCTCCACATGTGGTGTCTGTAGATCTTCTGTGTTCTCCACATGCTGGTGGATGTCTGTAGATCTTCTGTGCTCTCCACATGCTGGTGATGTCTGTAGATCTTCTGTGCTCTCCACATGCTGGTGATGTCTGTAGATCTTCTGTGTTCTCCACATGTGGTGTCTGTAGATCTTCTGTGCTCTCCACATGCGGGCGGATGTCTGTAGATCTTCTGTGCTCTCCACATGCTGGTGATGTCTGTAGATCTTCTGTGCTCTCCACATGCTGGTGATGTCTGTAGATCTTCTGTGTTCTCCACATGTGGTGTCTGTAGATCTTCTGTGCTCTCCACATGCGGGTGGATGTCCGTAGATCTTCTGTGCTCTCCACATGCGGGCGGATGTCTGTAGATCTTCTGTGCTCTCCACATGCTGGTGATGTCCGTAGATCTTCTGTGCTCTCCACATGCGGGCGGATGTCTGTAGATCTTCTGTGTTCTCCACATGCTGGTGATGTCCGTAGATCTTCTGTGCTCTCCACATGCGGGTGGATGCCTGTGGTGTTTGTTGTAATCTTCCACTAGTATTTCCCTTTCTTGTTTCCCCCCTCCTTCTCCTCCCTGGTTGGTACCGCCTTGGAACGTTCACTGAGAGGACTCCGAGTCTCACCCAGTGCCTGCA
This sequence comes from Lissotriton helveticus, assembly GCF_964261635.1. NCBI lineage: Eukaryota > Metazoa > Chordata > Amphibia > Caudata > Salamandridae > Lissotriton > Lissotriton helveticus. The sequence continues at coordinate 30,342,175 of NC_136071.1, forward strand.
GCTGGGGATGTGCCTATTCTATACTTACAAGAAATAAAGAAGAACTTCAACTTACCTGTTTGTGTAGCGTCACGTTACTACACAATTTCGTTGGCGACGAGGAGGGGATGCTGCGACAGGGACAGCGGCACATCCTTCCCTGAGAAGCCTTGTCTGCAGGCTAATCGAAATTGATTAAGAACAGTCCAGCGCCTTTGACCTGCTGTGATCGGAGGAACCTAGGTGCTAGCAGCTGTTCGGGTGAGCAGGGTGACTTGCATGAGGACTGCTGGCGATTAAGTCACACCGGGGCCGTGGTGAAGTGTATTCACCGTTGAGAGGCTGGAAGGATTCCTTAGAGCACATACATTGTGTGGTTAAGTAAGCGCTTACAGCGAGTGCGCACAGGAGTTTTTTTCCACACATGTTACATATTTTCGTCAGAAGAGAGTGGTCCGGGAAACCCTCCAGGGGAAAGTGTGGCTTTTGTCTAATCTAACGGACTTGCCTTAACCGCTACCGCGCTACCGCGTGTTCCCGCTGTGCGCTGATTTTTAAAAATCGCGCTGTTTATGACAAAGCCAGCTCGTCATCCGCGTAGTGCAGGTAACGCCCATGACGAGCTGGCTTTGTCATTAGCGTCGAAGGGGTTAAACGGCGAAGTGTTTGCTGTGAGGGGTGAGATTAAAGGTTACTGCGGGAAGGGGAAGCTTGCCTGATGGAAACGCGGTGCCTGACGGAACGTACAGCTTTGCCTGTAAGGACGTTGAGTTTGCAGTGAGGCAGTTTGTTCCAAGGCTACCGTCGGACTTTAGCAACCACGTAGGGAAAGTCACATAAACTTATCGTGGCATTATCTGGTCCCCTGGCAAGTTGAAGTTGCAGTTTTGCGCAAAGCTTCCCCCAGCGTCCCAGTTTGTGTGACCAGCCTGACGTGTGGATCGAACGCCTCATAAAGTGTGTCCTAAGCGGCCAACTGTTGACTGCGTATCTGCCGGTGTGCAGTTAAAATTATTACGACTTCTGAGGAGTTCTGCTGGAATAATTCCACAAAGCGCAAGGAGCGTGGGGAGAGCGCCCATGGTAGAACCTCGAGACACGAAGGGACAGCTCTTCTATGTTGTGTTTACTTCAGAGGTTCCCGCCTTCTTTTTCCCAGTGAGGCGGGCCGAGCAGTGTTTCACTGGAATAAAGGAAGGACTAATTTCCTCACAGGAAATAAATGAAGTACTTCGAGTTCAGTTGATTGAATATTCCAAAGTAGTACTCTAGTTTAAGGTTCTGGACAGGAGAGGGAATATATGGTTTAAAAGCTCTTGCCTGGGAGTGTTCTTCTTGTGAGAGTAAATACTGTAAATTGTTATTGGAAGTTTCAACTGTGGTGCTGGTGGGGTGCGTATTCCTTGGGTCCTTTGACTTAAATTGTAGTTGTTCACGAGTTATTGGTCTTCCTCCTAATTTCTCATGGCATTTTCAGGTATGTCTCAACCACCCCCTTTCCTGAATGAATTAGGGGAACCTGACATTCCCTGGAAAAGGTGGGAGGGTATTTTCAAATCGTACTTAATTGCCATTGGGGGAAGAAACTATTCATGTATTAGGAAGCAACACATCTTACTACACAATTTAGGGATTCAAGGAAGAAAGGTTTTTGAAGACATCACGGGTAGATTAATGGATGACGAGCCTTTAGAGGAAGAACAGGTAGGAGATGTATATGAATATACTTTAAAGAAACTCGGGGAACACTTCAAGGTGAAAGTTAATGTTGTCTTAGAGAGACATAAATTCTTTAAAAGAGTGCAAAATAAAGAGGAAAACGTTTCATATATCGCAGTTTTAAGAGGTGTGTCAGCCACTTGCGAATTTGGGACATTAACGGATTCTCTGATTAGGGACCAGTTAGTTAGATGCACCAACGATCATAAGGTACAAGAGGAGTTACTAACAAGTAATCCTGATCTTGAGGAAGCTATCAGCATAGCTAAAGGGCTTGAACACACGGCTCATTGCATGAGAGAGATGAGAGGGACAGAGACTGCCAGGGAAAAAAATGAGTCCAAAACTAATGGAGGTGATGAGGCTGTGTGTAAAATTGGAAACAAAGGCAGAGAGGAATTTAAGAAGAAGGTGGAGGGATTGCAATGCTTTAGGTGTGGCTGTGCCAACCATCTGGCAAACAATTGGAAGTGTCCAGCTAAAAATATGACCTGCAGAAAATGTAACAGAAAAGGGCACTTTGCTAAGTTTTGTAATGTTTTTGGTCCTAAGGTGCATATGGTAGAAAATCCAGAAGAAGAAAGGGCGGAAGTGAAAACTTTTATCTTCCAAATTAAAGATTCTGAAACAGAGGCAGATATTCAAAATCCTAGTTGTGAAATAGGCTTGGATGGCCAGAAATTCAAAGTGTATGCAGATTCCTGTTCCCCTTTCACCTTAATAGATAAAAAAATGCTAGAAGAGAAATTTGGTGAGGGGAGATTAGAGTTGGAGAAGGCTGACATTTGTCCCAAAGGTTACAATAAAGGTGAAATACAGTTGGCAGGCATGGCAAGAATGAGGATAACTTTTAAAGACAGGCACACTGTAGGCAAGGTGTATGTTGCCAGACAGGGTTCATGTTTGTTAGGCTGGAGGCATCAGAAGGAGTTGGGGATCAAGCTAGATCCTAACAATCACGAACAGGTTATGTTAATAGAGCCGCCTACCATAGGAACAACCTTGGTGGAAGAATTCTCTGATGTTTTCAATGAGAATTTGGGTTTATTGAAGAACTACATGCACAGAATTGTTTAGAAGGAAGGGGCTGTCCCAGTAATGCATAAAACACGCTCCATCCCTTTGATGATGAGGGAGCCATTAAAAGTTGAGATAGATAGATTGATAAGTCAAGGGGTCATACAAGAGGTTGAGTGTTCATCCTGGTTGGCGCCCATTGTTATCACAACCAAGGATGGGGGGCAGAGTCTTAGGCTGTGTGTGGACCTCAGGTCTTTAAATGCCAATATTCTAGCGGACAGGCACCCATTACCGAGAATAAATGAGATGTTGAGTACTATACATGGGGCAAAGTTCCTCACTGTCCTAGACTTATCCTCTGCGTATTACCAGATCAGGCTACATCCAGATTCTCAGCTCTTGACTGCCTTTACCACCCCATTTGGCAACTTCAAATTTTTGAGAATGCCATTTGGATTGGCATCTGCAGCCTCAGCATTTCAGAGGGCAATGCAGCATGTGTTGAAGGATTGTCAAAAAACACTGTGCTTTCAGGATGATGTATTGATCTATGGTTCCAGCGAGATGGAACACAACAGCAATGCACGCATTGTGTTAGAGGAGCTAAGGAAAATGGGTTTCACAACAAAGAAAAGCAAATGCAAAATAGGGGTGTCATCAGTGGACTATCTGGGGCATACCATTTCAGAAGAAGGCATAAAACCAAAAATTGATCTTGTGGATGCAGTAAGAAGTGCTCCAGTTCCGTCTAATAAAGAAGAGATAATGGCATTCCTAGGATTGGCAGAGTACATGTCAAAGTACATAAGGAACTTTGCGATGGTGTCACAACCTATCAGAGACCTGGTGAAGAAGGACGTAGAGTTTGTATGGGGTAAGGAGCAGAGCACAGCTTTAGAGGAAATAAAGAAAGCGATCATTTCTGCGCCATACATAGGAAAATTTCAGGTGGATAAAGACACAATAATTTTCACTGATGCGAGTGCCAAAGGAGTTGGGGCCACGTTAGCTCAAAAACTTGGTTCTACAATTAATGTGGTTGCCTTCGCCTCTAGAACACTTACGGGGTCAGAGCAGAATTACTTAACAGTGGAAAAAGAGGCCCTAGCTGTGTTTTGGGCAGTGAAACACTTCAATTTCTATGTGTGGGGAATTCCATTCGAGATACACATAGACCCCAAACCTTTATTGTCGTTGTACAGTAAAAAAGAGATTGAGAGTATGACGCCTAGGATTGCCAAATGGTGTATAGGCCTACAAGGATACAACTTCAAAATGGTGCATGTCCCAGGTCCACAAAACAAAATAGCGGACTATTTGTCAAGGGCCCCAGTAAGGGAGGAAAGGGAAGGAATCAAGGAAAAAGACTTTGTTATGGAGATAAGACAGCTAGCTATCGCGATGGATCTGTGGAACACTGAAATGGGTAAAGGTAATGTAATACAAAAAGTAAAGAAATTGGTCGTTGAGGGTTGGCCTAGTAAATGTAAAGATTTGTCTGATGATTTGCAACCGTTTTGGAATGTTAAAGACGACCTTTCTATTGGATGTGATAACTTGTACAAGTCAGGAAAGATTGTTCCCCCTGCAAGTATGTTGAATCAAATTTTGGATCTTGCTCATGAAGGTCACTTGGGCAGAAGTTTATGTAAGGCTAAATTGAGAGCTGAGTATTGGTTTCCCAAAATGGATCAGTTAATGGAAGAAAGGGTTAAGGAGTGTTATGCGTGTGGGCTCAGTGATAAGTCTAGGACGATCAGGCGAGCACCCCTCACTCCTGTACAAGTTCCTGAAGTACCCTGGGACAAGTTGGGGTTGGACATCACAGGGCCCCTCCAAATGAAGGGTTCTCAAGATGGATACCTTCTGGTACTAATTGACTATTATTCAAATTAGATAACACATAAACTGGTTCACACCATTGACACCAAGGCTATAATTTGATTTTTAGGAGACACCTTCTCTAAAGAAGGGATCCCCTCCACGTTAATCACCGACAACGGTGTGCAACTGGTGTCGGAGGAAATGAAGGTCTTCCTAGCTGAACTGTCAGTTAACCTTGTTCGCTCACCCCTCTACTGCCCTAAAGCCAATGGGAAGGTCGAAAGAGCCAATAGGATGTTAAAGGAGTGCATACAACTTGCTAGGAGGTCGGACTTATCAGTCGAACAGGCCATAAAAGAAATGCTTAGGTCATACCACACGACACCTAGTCTCAAGCACAGGTTACTCCCCCTTCGAATTATTGAGAGGTAGAAAAGCGGGGTCCAAGTTGTCTCCTAACTGGTTATTCCCCAAAGAACCGGTCAGAGTGAACAAAGAGGAGTTCAGAAGGGATGTTGAGTCACGTCAGGACAGGTACAAAAAATGGTACGACCGGAAGTGGGGTGCTAGGGAAAAGGTGCTTAGAGAAGGGCAGTTGGTGCACATAAGGAAGCCGGATGGCTTGGGTAGAAAAGGGGACAAGTACTTAGCGCCTGAAAGGATAAGAGAGGTGCATAAAAACATGGTAACCTTGGAGAATGGAAAGAAATGGAGTATGGACAGAGTAGCCCCGGGGAAATCCAGTGCCTAACTTGGTGTTCACAACAGTGCTGAGGTGAGAGAAGAAGAGGGAGATCAGCACAGTTTGAGAAGAAGTACCAGGTTCCGCAAAACACCGGGGTGGCATAAGGATTTTCAAAAAATATAAGTGTCTACACTCCCGCAGAGTTTTTTCTGCCACTTATCTATGTTCTTATACTTGATGTTGTTTTCCTGGTGGGAGGAAGAGGTGTTGTAATCTTCCACTAGTATTTCCCTTTCTTGTTTCCCCCCTCCTTCTCCTCCCTGGTTGGTACCGCCTTGGAACGTTACTGAAGGTGGCCTTAGAACGTTCGCTGAGAGGACTCTGAGTCTCACCCAGTGCCTGCAGCTGGGGATGTGCCTATTCTATACTTACAAGAAATAAAGAAGAACTTCAACTTACCTGTTTGTGTAGCGTCACGTTACTACATGTGTCCTCCACATACCCAGGGATTGCTTGTAGTGATTATATGTCTTCCTACACACTGCTTGGTGACGTTTCTTCGTGTTGATGTAAGGGCTGTGCATCTGTTTTCTTGAGGCATTTTACTAGGGTCTGATTGTCTCTTGCTACTTGGGATTAGGTTGCACCTGCACCTGTCTTTCTTGCTCTGTCCTGATAACTCAACCCCCAAACACCCCTGTGGAGCTTCCTTGCCCTTCGAGTAGGCCTGTGCGAAATTGGAAATTGTAATTTCATAAAATGTCACAAAATTCCAAGTACATTATGTCAAATTACAGGACATGGGGTGTGCCATACACATCTGCAAAAGTATATATATATATATATAATTTGCAGTCCTGGATCCTTACATATGAAATCAGGCGCTGACACCGTGGGATCAAGATCAAAGAAAAGTTGTCTTTATTCCATCCGATTAGCTCGACGCGTTTCGGCGGCAGAACCGCCTTATTCACAACATTTTAACACTGAGTGGAAAGTCATATATATATACATACATACATACATATATATATCTATATACATATATATTAGGGAAGCAGGGAACTCTGGGTAGTTCCAAAGATGTTGTTGGAGAGCAGCTCGTTTATATAGAGCACCTCATTACACCAGCGACCCTCTGAATCTGCTAACCTGAGATGTCTGTTTTTCTAGCAGAGTTTTTAAGCATAGGACTACCACAGTGCCATCCACGCCAAGCTAGAAAGAGACAAAGCCTTTTACCGCTCGGTGCAATACGCAGCAGAGTTTGGTTTACATGTGGGACACACGCAGTGACTTTACACAGAGCGCAAACAGCTAAAAATGTCAAAAGCAGTTTCATGTCCTGGCCAAGGCACCAACGTCATCTGAAGAAAGGGTCTCAGTCATTCTGTGAGCTGAAAACATTGCCCAACCCTTACATTTTATTACAGTTGATACAATGAAAGTTATTAAATCCTGGAGTCTTTGGGATTACAGAATGGGCTAATATGAGAGAGAGGAAGAGGACGAATGTGTGAGATAGAAGTTAAACTAGTAACATTTCACACAAATCACTCACATACTTCATTGTGACAAACTGCAAACATTTCAAGGATAACCCATTCCTTTGAGGAGGAAGGAAAGGCTGTCAGCAAATCAATTGCAGGTAAATAAAAAGAATAACAGAGGATGTGAGAGGCTGATGACATAGACGTGTCCTTTACTCAGAGCTTGTGCCCATGGTGCACAATGGAGCCAAAGGCCATTATCTGAAAAGAGGCATTATAGGTTCAATTTCAGAGAAGAAAGACTTCACATCATAAAGAAACATGAGCGGGGAACTGGACATAATCCGCTTATGTGCTTAGAAAACGCTGACCTTGCCTTGCGGCAGTGTTTCCCTGCTTCTGAGCCAGAACTTGCAAAAAGGCTGTTTTGTCTCTTAGAAGTTTTTATTCCTCTACATATTTCACAGCATAAGCACCTTTCAGAGGTAATTGTGTGGAAGGACCACTCATTTGCGGCTTTGGAATCAGGAACTAATACAGGCAGAGAAATGGAATGATCCACATGGAAATCCGAAGCAACCTTTTGGCAGGAAGCCCTTTATTGTGTCTTTTGACAACACAGCAATGCCCCTTTGAAACAGTGAAAAGGATATGCTAATTAAGAGGAAATTAAATAACACATGTTCCTAACAGAATTTAAAATAACATTAAAAACACTGTCTTTGGATCTGAATATGACATTTCTAACTCGTAAAGTGGATTTTGAAATGAGAACAAAGACTGAGGGGCATATTACCAAGGGTGGCGATATTGAATTATCGCCGCGTTAGCGGCCGCTAAGTGACGATAATTCCATCGCCCTATTACCAAGCTGTCGCTAACACCAGTTAGCGACAGCTTGTAGGCGATAGCGAGCGGTTTGGGGCCCGCTTTGCATGTCAGCGATAATTATCGCTAATGACATGCAAAGTGGGTGTACCCAACCGGTTAGCGACTGAAAGCAGTCGCTAACCTCGCTATCGCCTATTACCAAGAAAGGCGAAGCGATGAAAATATTCGCGCTAAGCGCGAATATCGCCAAACGCTAATGCCTGCAAATACCAGTTCTTAGCCATGTTATCCAATGGGAGGTGGATAACATGGCTAACAGCATTTGCACGCTAATGCGTGAACACCGCTGGTTTTCCAGCAATATTCACGCTAACGCCTGCAATATTATCGCTTTTGAGATAAACGTTGGTAATAGGACGTTATCTCAGCGATAATATTGGGCGAAGCACGGCGTTAAAAAAACTAACGCTAAGCTCAGTTAGCGATAAATATCGCTAACTGTTGGTAATATGCCCCTGAGTTTGCAAATTGCAGGGCTTTGTACTTAGGGCCTGAGTTGAGGTAATGCTACACATTGGCTGAGAGTGCCCTGCCCTTTGGGAGGAGGGGTTATTACTACTCTCAGGGAGAAGGGTGGAGCCGACCCTAGTAGGATTTGAACCTGGAACAGAAGGTGCCCTTATAAATCTCCTAGACAGTGAAGGAACTCAAGCCTCCATCCAGACACCACTGCCATCACTAAAACCATCTCCATGGCAACCTCACATCACTTGGACCAGGCTCTGCTACACATGGTTTATTTATTGGTGTGCCCGGTGACCACCATGAAAGAAGAACAGGTTAAGAAACTGAAGATTCATCTGGTCTGAACTGTCTCGTTGGCTGGAGAAAAGGATAGAAATACTACGCGCATTGGCATAGTTGAAGGAACCTTTGGCGGAACATGATCAGAAAAGAAGTGGGAAACAATTCTGGAACCCCTAGGAGGAGGAGCAGTAGATGGGTGGTACCCAAGAGGTGGAAACCAGGAGTGCAAAGATGTCCTCTATGGGAACTTGGACACAGTTGAGTGCAGTGGAAGTGCGAATGTCTGTATCTCCCGAGTGCAGTGGAAGTACAAGTGTTCAATCAGTCAACTTAGATTTGTAGAGTGCGGCTAATCACCCGTGATGGTTTCCAGGCACTGGGATCAGTCGAAGAATAGAAGGAAAAAACAAGGAGCAAGCAATGAAAATTAGGGAAAAGGAAGGAGATGGCATTCCAATAAACGGGGGAAAAAGCAAGAAGAAAGCAGTGAAAACGAGGGAAAAGCAAGGAGAAAGCACTAAACACAGAAAAAAGCAAGGAGAAAGCAATAAACACAGAAAAAAGCAAGGAGAAAGCAATAAACACAGAAAAAAGCAAGGAGAAAGCACTAAACACAGAAAAAAGCAAGGAGAAAGCAATAAACACAGAAAAAAGCAAGGAGAAAGCACTAAACACAGAAAAAAGCAAGGAGAAAGCACTAAACACAGAAAAAAGCAAGGAGAAAGCACTAAACACAGTAAAAAGCAAGGAGAAAGCAGTGAAAACGAGGGAAAAGGAAGGAAAAAGCACTAAACACAGTAAAAAGCAAGGAGAAAGCAGTGAAAACGAGGGAAAAGGAAGGAAAAAGCACTAAACACAGTAAAAAGCAAGGAGAAAGCACTAAACACAGTAAAAAGCAAGGAGAAAGCAGTGAAAATGAGGGAAAAGCAAGGAGAAAGCATTAAAACAACTAAGGAGAAAAAAGCAGAGAAGACAGAAGCAAGAGCGATGCAGTAACACGGAGAGAGCTGGGCCTGGCACCTGCTCAATTGGGTCGCACTGCGGCCTCCGTTATGTAGGTCCTGGGAGGAGGGGGGCACTGGGAGGCAATGGGCAGGGCTAGGCGGGAAAAAACGCAGGAGCGGCAATGAGGGAGAAATGCAATTAACAAGAGGGAAAAGCAAGGAGAAGGCACTCAAAAAACGAGGGAAAAAGCAAGGAGAAAGCAGTGAAAATGGGAAAAAGCAAGGAGAAGGCACTCAAAAAACAAGGGAATAAGCAAGGAAAAAGCAGTGAAAACGGGGAAAAAGCAAAGAGAAGGCACTCAAACAACAAGGGAATAAGCAAGGAAAAAGCAGTGAAAACGGGGAAAAAGCAGGGAGAAGGCACTCAAAAAACAAGGGAATAAGCAAGGAAAAAGCAGTGAAAACGGGGAAAAAGCGAGGAGAAGGCACTCAAAAAACAAGGGAATAAGCAAGGAAAAAGCAGTGAAAACGGGGAAAAAGCAAGGAGAAGGCACTCAAAAAACGATGGAAAAAGCAAGGAGAATACAGTGAAAACAGGGAAAAAGCAAGGAGAACACAAGAGCAAGAATGATGCAGCAGCACGGGGAGAGCTGGGCCTGGGGCCTGCTCAATGGGGTCGTGCTACAAACTTAATTAGGTAGGTCTTGGGTGGAGAGAGGGGTGCTGAGAAGCAGTGGGCAGGGCTATGCGGGAGGTGGGAAAACGGACGTAGAAGGGAGCAGCAGTGAGGAAGAAACATTGAGAAAAGCAATGAAAACGATGAAAAAGCAAGGAGGAGGCACTGAAAAAAGAGGGACAAAGCAACGAGAAAACAGTGAAAATAGGGAAAAGTAAGGAGAAGGCACTCAAAAACAAGGGACAAAGCAAGGAGAAAGCAGTGAAAACAAGGAAAAGCAAGGAGAAGGCACTCAAAAACGAGGGACAAAGCAAGGAGAAAGCAGTGAAAACAGGGAAAAGCAAGGAGAAGGCACTCAAAAACGAGGGACAAAGCAAGGAGAAAGCAGTGAAAACAGGGAAAAGCAAGGAGAAGGCACTAAAAAACAAGGGACAAAGCAAGGAGAAAGCAGTGAAAACAGGGAAAAGCAAGGAGAAGGCACTCAAAAACGAGGGACAAAGCAAGGAGAAAGCAGTGAAAACAGGGAAAAGCAAGGAGAAGGCACTCAAAAACGAGGGACAAAGCAAGGAGAAAGCAGTGAAAATGGGAAAAAGCAAGGAGAAGGCACTAAAAAACAAGGGACAAAGCAAGGAGAAAGCAGTGAAAACAGGGAAAAGCAAGGAGAAGGCACTCAAAAACGAGGGACAAAGCAAGGAGAAAGCAGTGAAAATGGGAAAAAGCAAGGAGAAGGCAATCAAAAAACAAGGGACAAAGCAAGGAGAAAGCAGTGAAAACAGGGAAAAGCAGGGAGAAGGCACTCAAAAAACAAGGGAAAAAGCAAGGAGAAAACTGAAAACAGGGAAAAGCAAGGAGAAGGCACTCAAAAAACAAGGGAATAAGCAAGGAAAAAGCAGTGAAAACGGGGAAAAAGAAAGGAGAAGGCACTCAAAAAACAAGGGAATAAGCAAGGAGAAAGCAGTGAAAACGGGGAAAAAGCAAGGAGAAGGCACTCGAAAAACAATGGAAAAAGCAAGGCTAAAGCAGTGAAAATGGGAAAAAGCGAGGAGAAGGCACTCGAAAAACAATGGAAAAAGCAAGGCTAAAGCAGTGAAAATGGGAAAAAGCGAGGAGAAGGCACTAAAAAAAAATGGAAAAAGCAAGGCTAAAGCAGTGAAAATGGGAAAAAGCGGGGAGAAAACTGAAAACGGGGAAAAAGAAAGGAGAAGGCACTCAAAAAACAAGGGAATAAGCAAGGAGAAAGCAGTGAAAATGGGGAAAAAGCATGGAGAAGGCATTTAAAAAACGAGGGGAAAAGCAAGGCTAAAGCAGTGAAAATGGGAAAAAGCAAGGAGAAGGCACTCAAAAAACAAGGGAATAAGCAAGGAGAAAGCAGTGAAAATGGGGAAAAAGCATGGAGAAGGCATTTAAAAAACGAGGGGAAAAGCAAGGCTAAAGCAGTGAAAATGGGAAAAAGCAAGGAGAAGGCACTCAAAAAACAAGGGAATAGGCAAGGAGAATACAGTGAAAACAGGGAAAAAGCAAGGAGAACACAGGAGCAAGAGTGATGCAGCAGCACAGGGAAGGCTGGGCCTGGGGCCTGCTCAATGGGGTCGTGCTACAAACTCAATTAGGTAGGTCCTGGGTGGAGAGAGGGGTGCTGGGAAGCAGCGCGCAGGGCTATGCGGGAGGTGGGAGGGACAGCAGTGAGGGAGAAGCATTGAGAAAAGCAATGAAACAATGGAAAAGCAAGGAGGAGGCACTCAAAAATTAGGCCCGGGCGGTAAATTTTGTTCCGCTCGCGGAATTTGGGTAATTTCGCATTCCGCGGAGAACGCGAAATTGCCCAAACGTCTGCGTTCTGTGACTTCGCAAAATGTTTTGCTTGTTCGCGTTGTTAAAATGCGTGTTCGCGAGATATAAAGCATCGCGAACAAGCAATTCCACGTGTTCGCGGAATTTCTGCGTGTTCGCGGTGATGTTTTACCGTTTCGCGGAGATTTGCGTAACGCGATTACGCAAATTCCACCCACCCCTATCAAAAATTATGGACAAAGCAAGGAGAAAGCAGTGAAAACGGAAAAGCAAGGAGAAGGCACTCAAAAACAAGGGACAAAGCAAGGAGAAAGCAGTGAAAACAGGGAAAAAGCAAAGAGAAGACAGGAGCAAGAGCGATGCAGCAGTACGGGGAGATCTGGGCCAGGGCCTGAGTGTTTCCACCTCATGAGTGCCGCATAATGTTGAGTGCAGCGGAAGCATGAGTGTCTACATCTCATGAGTGCAGCTGACTGTTGAGTGCGCGTGCAGCGCCTTCCTTACCTCTGCGGCATGGTGCTCTTCTGGATCTGCAGCGTGTCCAGCTCTTGCATGCTGCCCCGGCTGACGGACACAGTGGAGTTGGCCAGGCGGATGGCTCGACGCTTGTTGCGCCGCGGGCAGCAGGACGTGCCGATGCCCTGGTGGGAGGAGATGGAGGTGCTGCGACTCGTCCGGTAGCCAATGGACTCCGCCATGCAGGCCTCGCTGTACGTCTGCTCATCTGTGAACTCATGACACTATATACAAAGAGAGGGAGAGATGCTCAGTACACTGTATACCATGCACGCGCAGTCACCCCACACCACAACAAAGGGCGGCCATTTTGGATCAGTAAAATGTCAGTCATGGAGAAGCTTTGGTGGATTGGTTTGGGGTGGCAATGTAAGCTGAATGGTGTATAAACTGATGCTCTGTGGTTTCAGTCCCACCTGTCTGAGGTTCCACAACTGAGATGGATTTTTGGGCTCTGTAATCTGGGAAAGAGGGGGCTTCTTTTTTGAGCCCCTTCCAGGGGAAAAAAACCCACTTGCCGCCAATGTCGCGGTCTATTGCCAAGGTAACGAACAAGGCATCTCTGGTGGATTGGGTGCTGGGCACCCGTTCAGGCAGGAAGTGTGGGGGGGGTCCGAAGATCTAACCATCACCCTGAGAACTGCCAGGCAGATAAGCGTGTTACCACCCAGAGGCGTGCAGTCCTGGTACGAAGGAACTTCCTGGTGAGTGCGCGCTTGGCCAGCTAATTGGGTATGGGCTGCCTGCCCCCTTCTGTTCTTGGCAACATTAGAAGAATTAAGTGAAACATCTGTGGAAATCAAGTATAATTTTTGTAAGAAAGTGCACCTTTTGGAGTCTTTCCTCCCAAATTCTTTGACTGGACTTGCTGGGATTCTGACTCTGAGCACTGGGAGGTGCTAACTGGTCTCCCGGTGCACAGGCTGTGCCCTTCAGTGTGGTGAAGGACTGGGGAATATTATATGAAAAGTAACACTCCCAGGCATACAGTACGAAAATTTACACAATAGATTAAACAAACAAACTAGTTCAGTTTAGAAAAAATACATATTTTTAATTTGATTAAAAAGAAACATTAAAATTCAATACATTGCTCAAAATTGATAAAAATAACCATATAATGATACATATGTGTTCACAAATGAAGATTTAAAAAGAGGTTAGATGGCATCCGGTCGACGCGTTTCGACATATAATTTATGTCTTCATCAGGACTTATACCATCAAAATTCTGTAAAAAATCAGAACATGATTTTAATGTTATTAAATTCCTATCGTGACAAGTCACAACTGAACTAGTTACAAGTTTGTTACACCATTCTATTGGTAAGAATATAGTATTCTATTCACATTCTTGATATACTGCTTTACATAAACATTTAAAAACCTATGCGTATACAAAAAATTATTTTTTAAATAAAAAATTAAAAAAAACCTGGGATGGTGTGATTAATGTTCGTAAATCTGGCAGGGGAGACCTGACCAAACAATCTTTTTCCCAGTCATGGAACAACAGACCCAATTCAACTAAAGACATGTTAAGAAGTTAATACAATTATAACCAGTCCCTTGTTTTTGAGCATTTCAACCTAGAGAAATAAATCAAATAAAGTGATTGATAGTCTTCTTATATCTTGCACCATATATGTTTCAAAACTAGGTATAATTGAAAACAGTACTGGTTTCTAATCAAAATCACATGATTGCTTGGTACATGGTCCACAAAATATGGTCATAATCCTCTTAGGTTTATTTAAATATGGCTGTTTTTAGACAATGAATAGGGCCTAGTTACTCGTGATTACTAAAGTAGATGGAAATGAAGAGAAAATGAAGAGACAGAAAGTGGAGAATACTCATTAAGACACTCCTTAATTCAATGGTATTTAATATATCCATTGGTTATGTCCAAAACACTATCAATTCCTTGAGATCAATTGGGAGGTGCTCTTAGTAAACACCACATGTTAAGTTGACTCATCTTAATCAAAACCATGTTCTCATATTAATTATTGTCAAAACTACTATAACTCCTATTTAGATTACTAACCTAACGCACGTTCTTATAATTATTGTTTTCTTACCTAAGTAGTATTTTTATCCTTGGACACTGCTATGATTCTTATCTACTGGGACTATGATGTATTTATATAGTAGGGTTATTTTGGTCCAGGGCGTAGTCACGTCCCTGCAAGTAAATAATATGGTTGCATTAATAGCACGCTATTACTATTTATTTTTTAGTTTTTCTAAGGGGAGCAAACACACATAACATTAGTTCTCTTACCTTATATTAATTTTTAGTATGCCTTTCCTCTGGGGTCTAATTAGTCGGTTCGGCAACACCGTAGAACAATAATATATTAAAAGTATCCTACCAAAAGATACAGAGAACAAATTTAAGTGGATGAACCGGAAGAATATAATCATATTACACTATCAGTGTAGCCGCTTACCTAAATCACAAGAGACGCCTGCTCATAGTTATAGTCCTTTCTCTGTTCTTTTGATGAATTCACAATACCAATCGTGCGCAGGGTGGGCGTTAATATGCCCCAGCCGTTCAATAAAAGGGGCTCCTAATGTAAAGATATCAGCTCAATATAGATCATTGTGTTTTAGTATAATCGAAGCCATTGGACGCGTTAAAACAAGATTTACCTTAATTTCACGGGGCACTTTAAGCAAATGATGTCGTATTCACCTCGTGGTCGGGTGTGCGAAAGCTTGAAACCGGCGTCTTGATATCGACTGTATGTCCGGCAGAATTTAAAAGCCAAACGCACGTTACTCCTATTAAATAAGCGGCAAACCATTAGCATTTGAATGGCTCTGTGCAAAGTTGCAGTCAGATTTAGGCTACCCTCAGCGAGACTCGCGTTCTCTTACCGTGAGCGCTATGGGCTGACAGCTGCATCCGGATACTCTGCCAACGGGTCAGGTTTTCAAAAAAGAGCGACTCTGATTGGAACTTCAAACGCGCTTTTATATGCGCATTTTTTATTGGTTCTTGCTCCACCTGTGATTATTAAAGGGCACTACTCTAGTTTGCACTATGCGGGCCGTATTTCTAGCGTCAGTGAGGTTGAATGTAGGGATATTTTTACAAAACTAATAGTTGACTATCTAAAAGGGATTAATAGATCCAGTTAAATTATATTTATATTAAAAATGTAGCCAAATGCTTAATAAATTTTGAACCAGTTAACAGTCAATTGGGGCTTTATAAATCAAGATTTTTGAAGTCTTCATATGATCGCATTCTCCCAGGGTAATTCATTATTAAGGCCCTGGGTGAAGGTCTTAAGGGAATAGATCCAAAAGACTTCACGTTTCTTTCTTATCTTCTCTCCTCCTTTGGTATTTGGTGTATGGATCTTTTCCAGGATACGCCACCTCAGATCTGATGGAGCATGCTGGAAATCCATGAAATGTGCGACAAGTGGTGCTGACAGTTTTTTAGTTTTGATTGCTGACTTATGTTCGGTCAGGCGGGTTTTAATTGCTCTCGAAGTTTCGCCCACGTAACCCAGGTTACAGGGGCATACGAGGAGGTAAATAACATTGGTAGTATTGCATGTCCACAGCTCATTAGCTGTCATGCTGTATCCATTCAGCTGGAATGTCTCTCCTGTTATAATGTTATTGCAGGATTGGCAAGAGCCACATCTGGAAGTACCTTTCACAGGGTTTGCACCTTGTATCGATTTTTGTACAAACAAGGGCCTTTCAGAATTGCCTGTATGTCTAGATCTTACGACATAGTCTTTTAAATTTTTGTTTCTCCGATGTGCAAACATCGGTTTCTTAAGTTTAGGTTTAGATGGCTCTATGTTTAGTAAGTGCCAGTTTGCATTCACTATCTGTCTAATGGTTGCATTCATCGTTGAATGTCGTGTGACACAGACCAATTTAGGTTCCTGGACTTCATTTTTTGGTCTTAAGAGTACGTCCCGGTCATAATATCGGGCTCTCTTGTAAGCTTCACGGACTAACCTATGGGGGTATCCTCTGTCAAGGAATTTTTTCTTCATCTTTTCGGACTGGATATCATAGTCTTTAATGTTTGTGCAGTTACGTCTCACCCTGAGAAACTGCGAGAAGGGTATTCCATCCTTTTGGCTCCTCGGGTGATAGCTCGAGAAATGGAGCAAGGTGTTTCTTGAGGTGGGCTTAGTATACAGGTCTACTTCCAATTTATTGTTTACATTTCTAATATATACGTCCAGGAACTCAACCTTGGTAGCATTGACATTGGCAGTAAAATGAAGATTTTCATCCGCAAGATTTATCCACTCCAAGAATTCTTCAAGAGCCTGTTCCCCACTGGTCCAGATAAAGAAAATATCATCAATATACCTGTGCCAGTGGGAAACAGACTCATAGAAAGGGGCCATCTCATTGTATATATTACGTGCCTCAAAGAGAGCCATGTATATATTAGCTATGGACGGAGCCATGGCTGCCCCCATGCTCACGCCCTTAATTTGCTGATACATGTGGTTTCCAAATTGGAAAACGTTTTCCTGCAATACTATAGATAAGCAGTCATGAACAAACTGCTTGTTACAGGGTATCTGATGTAAATTTATGAACCACATGGTGGCATCAAGCGCTCCTTTCTGTGGGATATTACTATACAACGCTTCAACGTCAAGCGTAACCAATAGATCCTTATTCTCATTGAATGATAGGTTTTCTACCTTGGCTATTATTTCACCGGTATCTTTAATGTATGATGGGGATAGTGAAATATAAGGTCTCAGTATGTTGTCTACATACTTTGAAATGGCCTCAGTAGGGGTCCCAATTGTTGAAACAATAGGTCGATAGGGGGGGGTCCTGTTGATTTTTGTGCATTTTGGGCAACCCATAAATGCACGCTAATTTACCTTGAGAGGTGTTTAAGAATTCATATTCTTTTTTAGTTATTAAATTCCTATCGAATGCTCTCTTTGTTGTTTCACGAATTTTTCTCACTACTCTATCAGTTGGATTGTTCGTGACTTCTTTATAGAAAAGAGGGTCATTCAGCATATTAAGCATGTTGGTTTCATATGCATTACAATCTATGAGGACAATACGTACTCTTAAGACCAAAAAATGAAGTCCAGGAACCTAAATTGGTCTGTGTCACACGACATTCAACGATGAATGCAACCATTAGACAGATAGTGAATGCAAACTGGCACTTACTAAACATAGAGCCATCTAAACCTAAACTTAAGAAACCGATGTTTGCACATCGGAGAAACAAAAATTTAAAAGACTATGTCGTAAGATCTAGACATACAGGCAATTCTGAAAGGCCCTTGTTTGTACAAAAATCGATACAAGGTGCAAACCCTGTGAAAGGTACTTCCAGATGTGGCTCTTGCCAATCCTGCAATAACATTATAACAGGAGAGACATTCCAGCTGAATGGATACAGCATGACAGCTAATGAGCTGTGGACATGCAATACTACCAATGTTATTTACCTCCTCGTATGCCCCTGTAACCTGGGTTACGTGGGCGAAACTTCGAGAGCAATTAAAACCCGCCTGACCGAACATAAGTCAGCAATCAAAACTAAAAAACTGTCAGCACCACTTGTCGCACATTTCATGGATTTCCAGCATGCTCCATCAGATCTGAGGTGGCGTATCCTGGAAAAGATCCATACACCAAATACCAAAGGAGGAGAGAAGATAAGAAAGAAACGTGAAGTCTTTTGGATCTATTCCCTTAAGACCTTCACCCAGGGCCTTAATAATGAATTACCCTGGGAGAATGCGATCATATGAAGACTTCAAAAATCTTGATTTATAAAGCCCCAATTGACTGTTAACTGGTTCAAAATTTATTAAGCATTTGGCTACATTTTTAATATAAATATAATTTAACTGGATCTATTAATCCCTTTTAGATAGTCAACTATTAGTTTTGTAAAAATATCCCTACATTCAACCTCACTGACGCTAGAAATACGGCCCGCATAGTGCAAACTAGAGTAGTGCCCTTTAATAATCACAGGTGGAGCAAGAACCAATAAAAAATGCGCATATAAAAGCGCGTTTGAAGTTCCAATCAGAGTCGCTCTTTTTTGAAAACCTGACCCGTTGGCAGAGTATCCGGATGCAGCTGTCAGCCCATAGCGCTCACGGTAAGAGAACGCGAGTCTCGCTGAGGGTAGCCTAAATCTGACTGCAACTTTGCACAGAGCCATTCAAATGCTAATGGTTTGCCGCTTATTTAATAGGAGTAACGTGCGTTTGGCTTTTAAATTCTGCCGGACATACAGTCGATATCAAGACGCCGGTTTCAAGCTTTCGCACACCCGACCACGAGGCGAATACGACATCATTTGCTTAAAGTGCCCCGTGAAATTAAGGTAAATCTTGTTTTAACGCGTCCAATGGCTTCGATTATACTAAAACACAATGATCTATATTGAGCTGATATCTTTACATTAGGAGCCCCTTTTATTGAACGGCTGCGGCATATTAACGCCCACCCTGCGCACGATTGGTATTGTGAATTCATCAAAAGAACAGAGAAAGGACTATAACTATGAGCAGGCGTCTCTTGTGATTTAGGTAAGCGGCTACACTGATAGTGTAATATGATTATATTCTTCCGGTTCATCCACTTAAATTTGTTCTCTGTATCTTTTGGTAGGATACTTTTAATATATTATTGTTCTACGGTGTTGCCGAACCGACTAATTAGACCCCAGAGGAAAGGCATACTAAAAATTAATATAAGGTAAGAGAACTAATGTTATGTGTGTTTGCTCCCCTTAGAAAAACTAAAAAATAAATAGTAATAGCGTGCTATTAATGCAACCATATTATTTACTTGCAGGGAGGTGACTACGCCCTGGACCAAAATAACCCTACTATATAAATACATCATAGTCCCAGTAGATAAGAATCATAGCAGTGTCCAAGGATAAAAATACTACTTAGGTAAGAAAACAATAATTATAAGAACGTGCGTTAGGTTAGTAATCTAAATAGGAGTTATAGTAGTTTTGACAATAATTAATATGAGAACATGGTTTTGATTAAGATGAGTCAACTTAACATGTGGTGTTTACTAAGAGCACCTCCCAATTGATCTCAAGGAATTGATAGTGTTTTGGACATAACCAATGGATATATTAAATACCATTGAATTAAGGAGTGTCTTAATGAGTATTCTCCACTTTCTGTCTCTTCATTTTCTCTTCATTTCCATCTACTTTAGTAATCACGAGTAAATAGGCCCTATTCATTGTCTAAAAACAGCCATATTTAAATAAACCTAAGAGGATTATGACCATATTTTGTGGACCATGTACCAAGCAATCATGTGATTTTGATTAGAAACCAGTACTGTTTTCAATTATACCTAGTTTTGAAACATATATGGTGCAAGATATAAGAAGACTATCAATCACTTTATTTGATTTATTTCTCTAGGTTGAAATGCTCAAAAACAAGGGACTGGTTATAATTGTATTAACTTCTTAACATGTCTTTAGTTGAATTGGGTCTGTTGTTCCATGACTGGGAAAAAGATTGTTTGGTCAGGTCTCCCCTGCCAGATTTACGAACATTAATCACACCATCCCAGGTTTTTTTAAATTTTTTATTTAAAAAATAATTTTTTGTATACGCATAGGTTTTTAAATGTTTATGTAAAGCAGTATATCAAGAATGTGAATAGAATACTATATTCTTACCAATAGAATGGTGTAACAAACTTGTAACTAGTTCAGTTGTGACTTGTCACGATAGGAATTTAATAACATTAAAATCATGTTCTGATTTTTTACAGAATTTTGATGGTATAAGTCCTGATGAAGACATAAATTATATGTCGAAACGCGTCGACCGGATGCCATCTAACCTCTTTTTAAATCTTCATTTGTGTACACATATATATCATTATATGATTATTTTTATCAATTTTGAGCAATGTATTGAATTTTAATGTTTCTTTTTAATCAAATTAAAAATATGTATTTTTTCTAAACTGAACTAGTTTGTTTGTTTAATCTATTGTGTAAATTTTCGTACTGTATGCCTGGGAGTGTTACTTTTCATATAGTGTTTACCCTGTCCCAGGATATTGATCCGTATCAGGGGGTCCTTGTTACCAACAGACGAAGGACTGGGGAATCACAGTGGACAGAAGTACCATGGTACAAAAGACGCACCAGTGGCTTAAAAGTTAAATGTCACACGTGAGCCTCAGGGCAGATTCAGACCAGCAACAAAACACAGCTTCTGGCCTGCCCTGTCAGCTTCTGTGGTTACAGACCTGTGACAGCCTGAACATGTCAGATTTAACCCTCTCATAATATTGTGAGGAACGTTATTGTCATATGTAGTAAAAAGTGATGTTCTGAACATGCTTTATTTCAGCAGCAATGCTACAGCCACAGGACTGGAGCCTGCCCTGGCTTTCCTCTTCTCCCTGGTGTAAATGTAACTAGGCTCCCCCGACCCACAAACGACTTGGTCTGAGTGGAAAAGGCCCCATATAGGCTTACCACCACCCTCCTTGGCATTACAGTGTTGCCAGTCCAGGACTTTTGTGTGGTAGACTGATGCATGCTGGGTGTTGTAGTCTTCTTTTGTTTCTATTCAACTAATTAGACCTGGAATCAGTGATGTGTAGGAGAAAAGTTCAGGACGGGAGTCCATTATGGCCTGGAGTGAGGGGGCCACCTGCACCCTTCAGAGCCGGATAAGAGTAGGAAGTGGCCTGGGGAGCAGGAGGAGGAGCCTGAAGAAGCACTCCATACGCTACCCTGCGGAATGTGCTGCCCTCTTTAGGTCACCACTGACAACTTTGTGTGCCAGACTGCCCTCTCCAGCGTACCAGTGACCCCATCCTGGTCCAGACTGCCCACTTCAGAGTACCAATGACCCTCCTCTGGTCCAGACTGCCCTCTCCAGAGTACCGATGACCCTCCTCTGGTCCAGACTGCCCTCTCCAGAGTACCAGTGACCCCATCCTGGTCCAGACTGCCCTCTTCAGAGTACCAATGACCCCCTCCTGGTCCATACTGCCCTCTTCAGAGTACCAATGACCCCTCCTGGTCCATACTGCCCTCTTCAGAGTACCAATGACCCCTCCTGGTCCCTACTGCCCTCTTCAGAGTACCAATGACCCCTCCTGGTCCCTACTGCCCTCTCCAGAGTACCGATGACCCTCCTCTGGTCCAGACTGCCCTCTTCAGAGTACCGATGACCCTCCTCTGGTCCAGACTGCCCTCTTCAGAGTACCAATGACCCCCCTCCTGGTCCATACTGCCCTCTTCAGAGTACCAATGACCCCTCCTGGTCCCTACTGCCCTCTCCAGAGTACCGATGACCCTCCTCTGGTCCAGACTGCCCTCTTCAGAGTACCAGTGACCCCCTCCTAGTCCAGACTGCCCTCTTCAGAGTACCAGTGACCCCATCCTGGTCCAGACTGCCCACTTCAGAGTACCAATGACCCTCCTCTGGTCCAGACTTCCCTCTTCAGAGTACCAATGACCCCCCTCCTGGTCCAGACTGCCCACTTCAGAGTACCAATGACCCTCTTCTGGTCCAGACTGCCCTCTTCAGAGTACCAGTGACCCCATCCTGGTCCATACTGCCCTCTCCAGAGTACCAGTGACCCTGTCCTGGTCCATACTGCCCTCTTCAGAGTACCAATGACCCCCCTCCTGGTCCATACTACCCTCTTCAGAGTACCAATGACCCCTCCTGGTCCCTACTGCCCTCTCCAGAGTACCAGTGACCCCATCCTGGTCCATACTGCCCTCTTCAGAGTACCAATGACCCCCCTCCTGGTCCATACTGCCCTCTTCAGAGTACCAATGACCCCTCCTGGTCCCTACTGCCCTCTTCAGAGTACCAATGACCCCCTCCTTGTACAGACTGCCCTCTCCAGAGTACCAGTGACCCCATCCTGGTCCATACTGCCCTCTTCAGAGTATCAATGTCCCCCTTCCTGGTCCATACTGCCCTCTTCAGAGTACCGATGTCCCCCTCCTGGTCCATACTGCCCTCTTCAGAGTACCAATGACCTCTCCTGGTCCATACTGCCCTCTTCAGAGTACCAATGACCCCCTCCTGGTCCATACTGCCCCTTTCAGAGTACCAATGACCGCCCTCTTGGTCCATACTGCCATCTTCAGAGTACCAATGACCCCCTCCTGGTCTATACTGCCCTCTTCTGAGTACCAATGACCCCCTCCTGGTCCATACTGCCCTCTTCAGAGTACCAATGACCCCCTAATGGTCCAGACTGCCCTCTTCAGAGTACCATTGACCCCCTCCTGGTCCAGGCTGCCCTCTTCAGAGTACCAATGACCCCCTCCTGGTCCATACTGCCCTCTTCAGAGTACCAATGACCCCGGTCCTGGTCCAGACTGCCCTTTGCAGAGTACCAATGACCCCCTCCTGGTCCAGACTGCCCTCTTCAGAGTACCAATGACCCCTCCTGGTCCATACTGCCCTCTTCAGAGTATCAATGACCCCCCTCCTGGTCCATACTGCCCTCTTCAGAGTACCAATGACCCCTCCTGGTCCACACTTCCCTCTTCACAGTACCAGTGACCCCCTCCTGGTCCAGACTGCCCTCTTCAGAGTACCAATGACCCCCTAATGGTCCATACTGCCCTCTTCAGAGTACCAATGACCCCCGTCCTGGTCCAGACTGCCCTCTTCAGAGTACCAATGACCCCTCCTGGTCCAGACTGCCCTCTTCAGAGTACCAATGACCCCCGTCCTGGTCCAGACTGCCCTCTTCAGAGTACCAATGACCCCCCTCCTAGTCCAGACTGCCCTCTTCAGAGTACCAATGACCCCCTCCTGGTCCAAACTGCCCTCTTCAGAGTACCAATGACCCCCTCCTGGTCCAAACTGCCCTCTTCAGAGTACCAATGACCCCCTAATGGTCCAGACTGCCCTCTTCAGAGTACCATTGACCCCCTCCTGGTCCAGGCTGCCCTCTTCAGAGTACCAATGACCCCCTCCTGGTCCATATTGCCCTCTTCAGAGTACCAATGACCCCTCCTGGTCCAGACTGCCCTCTTCAGAGTACCAATGACCCCCCTCCTGGTCCAGACTGCCCTCTTTAGAGTAGGAATGACCCCCCTCCTGGTGAATACTGCCCTCTTCAGAGTACCAATGACCCCTCCTGGTGAATACTGCCCTCTTCAGAGTACCAATGACCCCCTCCTGGTGAATACTGCCCTCTTTAGAGTACCAATGACCCCCTCCTGGTGAATACTGCCCTCTTCAGAGTACCAATGACCCCCCTCCTCTCCAGACTGCCCTCTTCAGAGTACCAATGTCCCCCCTCCTGGTCCAGACTGCCCTCTTCAGAGTACCAATGACCCCCTCCTGGTCCAGACTGCCCTCTTCAGAGTACCAATGACCCCCTCCTGGTCCATACTGGCCTCTTCAGAGTACCAATGACCCCACTCCTGGTCCATACTGCCCTCTCCAGAGTACCAATGACCCCCTCCTGGTCCATACTGCCCTCTTCAGAGTACCAATGACCCCTGTCCTGGTCCACACTGCCCTCTTCAGAGTACTAATGACCCCCCTGGTCCATACTGCCCTCTTCAGAGTACCAATGACCCCCTCCTGGTCCATACTGCCCTCTTCGGAGTACCAATAACCCCCTCCTGGTCCACACTGCCCTCTTCAGAGTACCAATGACCCCCTCCTGGTCCATACTGCCCTCTTCGGAGTACCAATAACCCCCTCCTGGTCCACACTGCCCTCTTCAGAGTACCAATGACCCCTCCTGGTCCATACTGCCCTCTTCAGAGGACCAATGACCCCTCCTGGTCCAGACTGCCCTCTTCAGAGTACCAATGACCCCCTCCTGGTCCATACTGCCCTCTTCAGAGTACCAATGACCCCCCTCCTGGTCCAGCCTGCCCTCTTCAGAGTACCAATGACCCCTCCTGGTCCAGACTGCCCTCTTCAGAGTACCAATGACCCCTCCTGGTCCAGACTGCCCTATTCAGAGTACCAATGACCCCCGTCCTGGTCCAGACTGCCCTCTTCAGAGTACCAATGACCCCCCTCCTAGTCCAGACTGCCCTCTTCAGAGTACCAATGACCCCCTCCTGGTCCAAACTGCCCTCTTCAGAGTACCAATGACCCCCTCCTGGTCCAAACTGCCCTCTTCAGAGGACCAATGACCCCTCCTGGTCCATACTGCCCTCTTCAGAGGACCAATGACCCCTCCTGGTCCATACTGCCCTCTTCAGAGTACCAATGACCCCCTCCTGGTCCATACTACCCTCTTCAGAGGACCAATGACCCCTCCTGGTCCAGACTGCCCTCTTCAGAGTACCAATGACCCCCTCCTGGTCCATACTGCCCTCTTCAGAGTACCAATGACCCCCATCCTGGTCCAGCCTGCCCTCTTCAGAGTACCAATGACCCCTCCTGGTCCAGACTGCCCTCTTCAGAGTACCAATGACCCCCGTCCTGGTCCAGACTGCCCTCTTCAGAGTACCAATGACCCCTCCTGGTCCAGACTGCCCTCTTCAGAGTACCAATGACCCCTCCTAGTCCAGACTGCCCTCTTCAGAGTACCAATGACCCCCTCCTGGTCCAAACTGCCCTCTTCAGAGTACCAATGACCCCCTCCTGGTCCAGACTGCCCTCTTCAGAGTACCAATGACCCCTCCTGGTCCTGACAGCCCCCTTCAGAGTACCAATGACCCCCTCCTAGTCCATATTGCCCCCTTCAGACTACCACTGACCCCCTCCTGGTCCATACTGCCCTCTTTAGAGTAATTATGACGGCACCCTTGTGCTCAGGGCTGCTGGAGCGCCCCCGCCCGCCTGGTCCCCTCGCTGGAGACCCCGATGGAGCTTCGCCCACTCACCGTGGTCTTCTCCAGGCAGTGTAGCAGGTGGTGGTGCTGCTGCTGGAAGGTGGAGCGGTTCTTTATACACAGAGCATGTGCTTCGGTCCCCTGCTCCTGGAGGGAAGAAGAAGAACAAAGGGCACTGATTGCAACGCCTGCCACCTGGGCACATGTCATAAACACTCAAAAGAAGTAGGGTGCATTGTGGGTGGTGCTGTCCCAGCTAACATTTTAAAAGCAGGAACTGTGGTGGCAGGTGGAAGGTTAATGGCTTCCTTCCCCCAGACCCATTCAAGATGGCAGCCCCACACAAGCAGGAAGCTGCTCAGACCTCTCAGTACAATGTCATTCACTTGCATTGCAGCCTCTATACTCCATACTCAAGTATCCTCCATTTGTTTGGTGGGGAAACACCACCATCTCATGGACACTTGAGGAAAGACACATCTGCGTTCCAAGATGAGGGACAATGACACATGCACAGACCTCCTTCTAAAGCCAGACCTGCTCATATCCTCACCTGTGTGTCTTAAGCTGCAGTTTCAAAACACCTCTGGAAAATAACAATATGGTAACTGGAACCAGAACGATTTCTGCATAGAAAGCAGCAGTGCAAGCTTTCCTCTCACAAACAGAGCGAGGCCTTTGTAGAAGGCAGCAGTGCAGGCCTCGTTCTGGCTGTGAGCTGGCAGCGTGCACTGCTTCGTTCTAGGCACAACTTGTTCAGGTTGTGAGAGGGTAGCTTGCACTGCTACCCTCAAGCTTCCTTCACACACAGAACAGATACAGAGTAGGAAGTGGCAGTGCAAGCTTCCTTCACACACAGAACAGATACAGAGTAGGCTGCGGAAGTGCAAGCTTCCTTCACACACAGAAGAGGTACAGAGTAGACAGCAACAGTGCAAGCTTCCTTCACAAACAGAACAGGTACAGAGTAGGCAGAGGCAGTGCAAGCTTCCTTCACGCACAGAACAGGTACAGAGTAGGCAGAGGCAGTGCAAGCTTCCCTCACACAGAACAGGTACAGAGTAGGCAGCAGCAGTGCAAGCTTCCTTCACACACAGAACAGGTACAGAGTAGGAAGTGGCAGTGCAAGCTTCCTTCAGGCACAGATCAGGTACAGAGTAGGAAGTGGCAGTGCAAGCTTCCTTCAGGCACAGATCAGGTACAGAGTAGGAAGTGGCAGTGCAAGCTTCCTTCACGCACAGAACAGGTACAGAGTAGGCTGCGGAAGTGCAAGCTTCCTTCACACACAGAAGAGGTACAGAGTAGGCTGCGGAAGTGCAAGCTTCCTTCACACACAGAAGAGGCACAGAGGTTCAGGCAGTGGCAGTGCAAGCTTCCTTCACACACAGAAGAGGTACAGAGTTTCAGGCAGTGGCAGTGCAAGCTTCCTTCACACACAGAAGAGGTACAGAGTAGGCTGCGGAAGTGCAAGCTTCCTTCACACACAGAAGAGGCACAGAGGTT
The DNA here is from genome assembly GCF_964261635.1 of Lissotriton helveticus. Classification (NCBI taxonomy): domain Eukaryota; kingdom Metazoa; phylum Chordata; class Amphibia; order Caudata; family Salamandridae; genus Lissotriton; species Lissotriton helveticus. Next base: position 30,368,786 of record NC_136071.1, read on the forward strand.
CAGGCAGTGGCAGTGCAAGCTTCCTTCACACACAGAAGAGGTACAGAGTTTCAGGCAGTGGCAGTGCAAGCTTCCTTCAGGCACAGAGCAGGTACAGAGTAGACAGCAACAGTGCAAGCTTCCTACACACACAACGGGTACAGAGTAGGCAGCAACAGTGCAAGCTTCCTTCAGGCACAGAACGGGTACAGAGTAGACAGCAACAGTGCAAGCTTCCTTCACACACAGAACAGGTACAGAGTACGCTGCGGAAGTGCAAGCTTTTCTTATACACAGAACAGGTACAGAGTAATGCAAAAGTTCTGGCTGGCCTGTTACCATGAGGAGTAGGATCAAGACTGATTTTCATATGGCTGGATTCAAACTGGGGTGGCGTGGCGAGCAAAAAAACAATGGATTTACCCAGATCTGTGACTAGGGAATGTTTAACAATGTTCAGCATTCCATCCATCATCTTTTTGTGTTGCTGTAGTCGCCCTAAGTGGGAAGGGTATGCCCAGATGTGGGTCTCTTGCTCACTGCACCACTGGATTCAAGCTAGCCTGGCTGAAGAGGGGTGATACCCCAAAACCGGTCAGAGGATGCTTGTTTCTGGCCCTGGGAGGACCTGACTTTGGAGTTCGGGCTGGACTGTCCCCAAGAGGCACAGGCTCAAGACTGATTTGCATATGGCTGGGGCCAACTGGAGTGGCGAAGTGAGCAAAAAAACATTGGCTGAAGGCCCAGATCTCTGTACTGGGGTGAATGTTTGACAATGTTCAGCAATCCATCCATCAACTTTTTTTGTAGGTACAGAGTAGGCAGCAGCAGTGCAAGCTTCATTCACACAGAAAAGCTACAGCACAGGCAGCAGTGCAAGCTTCCTTCACACAGAAAAGCTACAGCGCAGGCAGCAGCAGTGCAAGCTTCCTTCACACAGACAAGGTACAGCGCAGGCAGCAGCAGTGCAAGCCTCCTTCACACAGAAACGGTACAGCACAGGCAGCAGCAGTAACGGTACAGCACAGGCAGCAGCAGTACAAGCTTCCTTCACACAGAAAAGCTCCAGCGCAGGCATCAGCAGTGCAACCTTCCTTCACACAGAAAAGCTACAGCGCAGTCAGCAGCAGTGCAAGCTTCCTTCACACAGAAAAGGTACAGCACAGGCAGCAGCAGTGCAAGCTTCCTTCACACAGAAAAGGTACAGCACAGGCAGCAGCAGTGCAAGCCTCCTTCACACAGAAACGGTACAGCACAGGCAGCAGCAGTAACGGTACAGCACAGGCAGCAGCAGTACAAGCTTCCTTCACACAGAAAAGCTCCAGCGCAGGCATCAGCAGTGCAACCTTCCTTCACACAGAAAAGCTACAGCGCAGTCAGCAGCAGTGCAAGCTTCCTTCACACAGAAAAGGTACAGCACAGGCAGCAGCAGTGCAAGCTTCCTTCACACAGAAAAGGTACAGCACAGGCAGCAGCAGTGCAAGCCTCCTTCACACAGAAAAGGTACAGCGCAGGCAGCAGCAGTGCAAGCTTCCTTCACACAGAAAAGGTACAGCGCAGGCAGCAGCAATACAAGCTTCCTTCACACAGAAAAGCTACAGCACAGGCAGCAGCAGTGCAAGCTTCCTTCACAATGAAAATCTACAGCACAGGCAGCAGCAGTGCAAGCTTCTTTCACACAGACACGCTACAGCACAGGCAGCAGCAGTGTAAGCTTCCTTCACAATGAAAATCTACAGCACAGGCAGCAGCAGTGCAAGCTTCTTTCACACAGACACGCTACAGCACAGGCAGCAGCAGTGTAAGCTTCCTTCACAATGAAAATCTACAGCACAGGCAGCAGCAGTGCAAGCTTCCTTCACACAGAAAAGGTACAGTGCAGGCAGCAGCAGTGCAAGCTTCTTTCACACAGACACGCTACAGCACAGGCAGCAGCAGTGTAAGCTTCCTTCACAATGAAAATCTACAGCACAGGCAGCAGCAGTGCAAGCTTCCTTCACACAGTAGTGCAAGCTTCCTTCAAACCCAGCACACACACAGAATGAACTGTAGTAGTAGAATTTCTTCTCCTTTGTGGAGAGTACAGAGTCACGTGGACCTTTCCTTTATTTCTATGAAGCGGAACCTCCATAGCCCACCTATCTGACTCACGGACGGGGTTCTATTGCTCGGGGGATTTCCTACGGCCATTGTCTCTGAAACAACTCGACCGTACGGCTGGGAAAGACTAGCAGGGCTGGGTCTGAGTAAAATACAAATCAGGTGCCTCACATGTCGTAGATGCTCCCAGACCTCTCCCAGTCTTTTAAAGACAGTGGCCTGTGAGCCGGGTGTGTCACCGCCTCTGCCCGCCCTCTGAGAATAGAAAGTACCACAGTGTTCAGGCACCTTTGGCCATTAGGGAGAGATGGTTAAAGACAGGGTATGCAGTGCCCTTTCAAAGTGTTGCTTCAACAGCTTATGCTAACCTCCACTCGCTCTAAGACCCATGGTGCACCTGATCTCTCTGACAAGTAACATTTGAAGTTCATGATACACGTTCTGACTCATCTCTCTGGGAAATAACCTTCACAATTTTCCTACTAGAAAGTTTTGTTTGTGTCAGCATTTTAATGGGCTTGATTTTAGTGATAAATGTAGCACTGGTCCGAATTTCGCTCGTGTTCCCTCATGCCTTCATATAGCCAGCCTCAGACCTGTGCCCAGGGCTCATGTTCCCTCATGCCCTCTTACCTCCAGCCTCAGACCTGTGCCCAGGGCTCGCGATCCCTCATACCCTCTTATCTCGTGTACGCAGACCTGTGCCCAGGGCTCATGTTCCCTCATGCCCTCTTACCTTCAGCCTCAGACCTGTGCCCAGGGCTCATGTTCCCTCATGCCCTCTTACCTTCAGCCTCAGACCTGTGCCCAGGGCTCGTGTTCCCTCATGCCCTCTTCCCTCCAGCCTCAGACCTGTGCCCAGGGCTTGTGTTCCCTCATGCCCTCTTCCCTCCACTCTCAGACCTGTGCCCAGGGCTCGTGTTCCCTCATGCCCTCTTACCTCCACCCTCAGACCTGTGCCAGGGCTCGTGTTCCCTCATGCCCTCTTACCTCCAGCCTCAGACCTGTGCCCAGGGCTCGTGTTCCCTCATGCCCTCTTACCTCCACCCTCAGACCTGTGCCCAGGGCTCGTGTTCCCTCATGCCCTCTTACCTCCAGCCTCAGACCTGTGCCCAGGGCTCGTGTTCCCTCATGCCCTCTTACCTCCAGCCTCAGACCTGTGCCCAGGGCTCGTGTTCCCTCATGCCCTCTTACCTCTAGCCTCAGACCTGTGCCCAGGGCTCGTGTTCCCTCATGCCCTCTTACCTCCACCCTCAGACCTGTGCCCAGGGCTTGTGTTCCCTCATGCCCTCTTACCTCCACCCTCAGACCTGTGCCCAGGGCTCGTGTTCCCTCATGCCCTCTTACCTCCACCCTCAGACCTGTGCCCAGGGCTCGTGTTCCCTCATGCCCTCTTACCTCCAGCCTCAGACCTGTGCCCAGGGCTCGTGTTCCCTCATGCCCTCTTACCTCCAGCCTCAGACCTGTGCCCAGGGCTCGTGTTCCCTCATGCCCTCTTACCTCCAGCCTCAGACCTGTGCCCAGGGCTCGTGTTCCCTCATGCCCTCTTACCTCCACCCTCAGACCTGTGCCCAGGGCTCGTGTTCCCTCATGCCCTCTTACCTCCACCCTCAGACCTGTGCCCAGGGCTCGTGTTCCCTCATGCCCTCTTACCTCCACCCTCAGACCTGTGCCCAGTGGCTGTGTTCCCTCATGCCCTCTTACCTCCACCCTCAGACCTGTGCCCAGTGGCTGTGTTCCCTCATGCCCTCTTACCTCCACCCTCAGACCTGTGCCCAGTGGCTGTGTTCCCTCATGCCCTCTTACCTCCACCCTCAGACCTGTGCCCAGTGGCTGTGTTCCCTCATGCCCTCTTACCTCCACCCTCAGACCTGTGCCCAGTGGCTGTGTTCCCTCACACCCACGCCCCTCTTACCTCCAGGCCCCCATCGTGCTTGTACTGGAGGAAGGCATTGGTGGTGCCGCTCTTGGCCAGTCTGATCCGTGCCAGCCGGACTTTCTGCAAGAGAGAGAGATAAGCAGGGTCAGCCAGATAGAAGCAGGACAAGGCAACAGCCAAAGAAACAGAAGCCGGAGTAGGGTGCCAGCCCTCGCTTCACCCTCCTCTGTTATGAATGAATGAATGAATGAATAAATGAGGGAATTTATAAAGCGCACAGCTACTCCAAAGAGTGTCCCCTCGGTATGGGCAGTTTTGGGGATGGATAGAGTCTGATTAATGGTAAGTTACTTACCTGTAACACCGGCTCTCCACGGTGGGAGTCCTCAGACTCACATGTTTATATCATTACCAGCTTCTGGGATGATCGTGAGTGAATATTATCCACATAGAACGCACTGCCAGGGTTAGTGTGTGCACACAAGAGAACAACAGTGATTGTGCGCATATAAGAAACCCCAGTAAGTGCTCCGAGGACCTCAGTGCGTCAGTGGTTCTGGAACAATTTTCCGAGTAGGGGTGCTGCCATTAATGTTATATCACTGAAGCCACAGGGACTGTGAAAGATCCAAGCATCGTACAAAAAACAAGTGTAGCAAAAGTGCCATGCCCCCTCAGCAGGAGAGTGGTCCGGATGTGGTATGGAGCCGGTGGTGCATTTTGGAGCACTTTTGAGGTAGCGGATTGTCATTTAAAGGTAGTGCACAGACATGCAGTTTTACTGGTAAAAATATATAGCACAAAAAACAAATGTGTGGAGATAGAGTTTCACTTTGGGGCAGGTGTATCAAGCCTTTTGCGATTCGCAAAGGCCGGAATTCTGCGAATTCCGGCCTTTGCGAATCGCAAAAGGCATTTTTGCTTTTTTTGAAATGTATCAAAAAATCGCAAAATAAGGAATCGCAAAAATTTGCGATTCCTTATTTTGCTTAAGCATTTAAGGAATCGCACATTTTGCTATTCCTTAAATGCGATGTATGTAACTTTTTCAGATTGCGAATTTGGGTAAATCGCAAATTACCACCAACTTGTAGTTGGTGGTAATTTGCGATTTCTTTTAAAAATGCCCTATTTGGCATTTGTGAGGGTGGCATGTGACACACATACATGCCCATAGGGCATGTATGTGCGCCACATGCACACACATGTAAATTTCAGGGGTGCAGCAGGGTGTCTTTGAGACACCCCTGCACCCTTGAAATAATTCTCAAATTGCGATTAGCAAATTGCGAATTCGCAATTTGAGAATTATTTCACAATCATTCCTATAGGCCTCCTGGCCTATAGGAATGCATGGGAAATATTCCTTAACTGCGAATTCGCAAAATGCGAATTCGCAAATAAGGAAGATTAAGAAATCGCTAAAAAATAGCGATTTTCTGCATACATTCCATTTTGCGATTTCTAAATAGCGATTCCTTAAAAATCGCTATTTAGGAATTGCAAAATGGAATCTTGATACATCTGCCCCTAAATGTTTATCACTTGCGCATCAACAAGTAAAGTGTCGAGATTTCTTTTGATCCTATTAAAATTTTTGTTTCCGTTGCACCTAAAAGTTAAAAACTTCATTTGTGTTTTCCAAACGACTGATATGATTTGAAACGTGTGTATAGTTAACTTCCTGATATTTAAATGCTGTTGTGTGTCCGAATAAAACTGATATACTGCAGCCTTTCCTTTCCTGTACCCAAGCAGGATTGTTAGCTAGGCCACTTGTACAAAACCCTCTCACTTTGCAGTCAGAGAAACAAAAGTACACTCCAGTTTCCCCAAGAGCAGCAATTTCTCGGAAGGTACAGCCAGATATTTGACCTCTGTCTTTGAAGCAAAGCAAATGTGACAAGATAAATATAAAATCCAAAGGCCTCTTTATTGCTCGTTCACCTTCCGATCTGCAGCATGCCCGTTTCCCAGCACCTATGCAGTGACTGCACACACATGAAGACCAGTGTGTGTGTGTGTGTGTGTGTGTGTGTGTGTGGGTGCGCGGGCGCGCGTGCGCGCACACACAGTGGAAGTGTTCACAAACAAGAGAACCACAGTAAGGGTGTACACACACAAGAGGATCACAATGTGTGTGTGTAGTCAAGAAAGCCACATTGCTTGTATTGGCACAATCAGATCCCAGTGATTGTGATGACACACAGGGTCCACAGTGAGTTGTGCGTTCGACAGCACTTCAGTTAGGCTGTGCACTTGTTCGACTCAATCGAACTCTTGCAGTGCTGACCTGGTCTTGTACTTCCACCAGCCCTGAATTCATGTTCCTCGTACCGCTTTGAGGTGTATTCGAGTATCAAGCCAGTTACTCACAGGTGTAACGCAAGCCCACGCAGTCCCTCCAACCCTTAAGGGACCCTAACCAATCCAGGGTTCCCATTCAGCCCAAGGCCAATGAATATCTGTGAGGCACAGCAGACTCCGGGGTCTCTCATCACATTCTGCAAGGACCCCACAATATTTTGCGTTACACCACTGCACTGAGTTATGGGTTGGTTTGTAACTGCCTCCCAGATGAGCACAGTGTAGTTAGTGTTGACATTTCTGATGTGGTATGGCAGGATGTGGGCGGGACTTCCCATGGACATGTAGCAGTCGCCTTCCAGTAGTAGCCCCTGCCTGACTGTTCCATCCGGAGTACCCTCATTAGCAGAGATGGAGGGGCTGGGGAGGTGATGCCAGTGGTCTCCTTCGTAAGTATAAGATGACCCATTCTGTCAGGCCTGTCTTTTGTCTCTCCCAGAGCAGCTGCCCCAAAAGACTGATGGCTGTCTGCTTTGAAAACATCACGCCTCATTCTGCTCTATTTTTTGGTGCTCTTCCTGGAGATGCTTCTCTTTACTTCCTGTTGGGGATGATCACAAGAACACAAAGACTGTGTCTACTCTGGAGTGGAGAGAAACACAAACTGAGCAAACAACCTCAAACCAGTACCAGGACAGTGACAGTCGAATCAATATTCCCTGTCATGAAGAGAACCACAAGTGTGAGCACGTCATCAGATGGTTGAAGGATTTCTCACAGACCGAAGAGGTGACTCTCTACTCAGGGTTAACGTAAAGAAATACATTAACCCTGATGAAGTCCTCTCGGAGGACGAAACGTGTTGGCCGGGCTGTTTTTTGATGTATTGAAGAATAATAAAGAGAATTGCTTTTAGACTTCATACCACATCTCCCATGTTATTTTGATATTGGAGAAGAGTAAATTGATATTTACACCATTGAACTATGTGTACTTCATGAAAGCAGGAGAGATGAAACAAAGAGAACATACTCTACAGTACAATTGTTGGACTCTCGAGGCACTCCTTTTTGTGTGGTTTTTTCCTGCTTTAATGTATTTATGGAGTTGGAGTAGTTTGACCACTAGAGGGCGAATGCAGACCACTATTACCATGTGGAATTAGCACCTGTGCAGCTGTCTTCAGCCAGAACTACACTTGCTTTGGGATTATTTTAGAGGTAAATGGAGTGAGAGAGTGTGAAAAAGGAAGGAGAATAGAATACAAACGAGGAGAGAAACATTTAAAGCAAAAAGGAAGCAGGATGGAAAACGGCACAAAAGAAAAATGGAAATAAGGAAAGAAATTAAAAGAAAGGAAAGAAAGAACAAGGATGGAAGGAAATAAATAACAAGCATTTACAATGCAATGGTTTCGCCTTTGGAAAAGTTAGACCTATTGGCATTGTAAATGACAAAATTTGTATTTATGTGTTGGTTTTGAAAACAGATAAATAAATGGCATTGTCATTTACATTGCTATTAGCTTAATCTCTGCAGTCACTCTGCACTCCCTAGCACTCCCTAGCACTCCCTAGTCACTCTGAACTCCCTAACCCTCCCTAGTCACTCTGCACTCCCTAGCCCTCCCTAGTCACTCTGCACTCCCTAGCCCTCCCTGGTCACTCTGCACTCCCTAGCACTCTGCACTCCCTAGCACTCTGCACTCCCTAGCACTCTGCACTCCCTTGTACTCCCTAGCACTCTGCACTCCCTAGCACTCTGCACTCCCTAGCACTCTGCACTCCCTAGCACTCTGCACTCCCTAGCACTCTTCACTCCCTAGCCCTCTGCACTCCCTTGTACTCCCTAGCACTCTGCACTCCCTAGCACTCTGCACTCCCTAGCACTCCCTAGCACTCTGCACTCCCTAGAACTCTGCACTCCCTAGCACTCTGCACTCCCTAGCACTCTGCATTCCCTAGCACTCTGCACTCCCTTGTACTCCCTCGCACTCCCTAGCACTCTGCACTCCCTAGCACTCTGCACTCCCTAGCACTCTGCACTCCCTAGTACTCCCTAGCACTCTGCACTCCCTAGCACTCTGCACTCCCTAGCTCTCTGCACTCCCTAGCACTCTGCACTCCCTAGCACTCTGCACTCCCTAGCACTCTGCACCCCCTAGCACTCCCTAGCACTCTGCACTCCCTAGCATTCTGCAGTCACTCTGCACTCCCTAGCACTCTGCACTCCCTAGCACTCTGCACTCCCTAGCACCCTGCAGTCACTCTGCACTCCCTAGCACTCTGCACTCCCTAGCACTCTGCACTCCCTAGCACTCTGCACTCCCTAGCACTCCCTAGCACTCTGCACTACCTAGCATTCTGCAGTCACGCTGCACTCCCTAGCACTCTGCACTCCCTAGCACTCTGCACTCCCTAGCACTCTGCAGTCATTCTGCACTCCCTAGCACTCTGCACTCCCTAGCACTCTGCACTCCCTAGCACTCTGCACTCCCTAGCACTCTGAACTCCCTAGCACTCCCTAGCACTCTGCACTCCCTAGCACTCTGCACTCCCTAGCACTCTGCACTCCCTAGCACTCCCTAGCACTCTGCACTCCCTAGCACTCTGCACTCCCTAACACTCCCTAGCACTCTGCACTCCCTAGCACTCTGCACTCCCTAGCACTCCCTAGCACTCTGCACTCCCTAGCACTCTGCACTCCCTAGCACTCCCTAGCACTCTGCACTCCCTAGCACTCTGCACTCCCTTGTACTCCCTAGCACTCTGCACTCCCTAGCACTCTGCACTCCCTAGCACTCTGCACTCCCTAGCACTCTGCACTCTCTAGCACTCTGCACTCTCTAACACTCTGCACTCTCTAGCACTCTGCACTCCCTAGCACTCTGCACTCCCTAGCACTCCCTAGCACTCTGCACTCCCTAGAACTCTGCACTCCCTGGCACTCTGCACTCCCTAGCATTCTGCACTCCATAGCACTCTGCACTCCCTAGCACTCTGCACTCCCTAACACACTGCACTCACTAGCACTCTGCACTCCCTAGCACTCTGCACTCCCTAGCACTCTGCACTCCCTAGCACTCTGCACTCCCTAGTCACTCTGCACTCCCTAGCACTCTCTAGCACTCTGCACTCCCTAGCACTCTGCACTCCCTTGTACTCCCTAGCACTCTGCACTCCCTAGCACTCTGCACTCCCTAGCACTCTGCACTCCCTAGCACTCCCTTGCACTCTGCACTCCCTTGCACTCTGCACTCTCTACTCTGCACTCTCTACTCTGCACTCTCTACTCAGCACTCTCTACTCAGCACTCACTACTCTGCTCACTCACTGCACTCACTACTCTGCACACTCACTTTGCACTCTGCACTGCAATTACAGACTTAGGCAGCTGTATAAATTCATCTGGTCAATCCTGAATTAAGATCCTTTATATTAACAGGCAGAAATCACTTTTCTTCGCCAAACTTCACGGAGTTAAAACACAGCTCAGCAGAATAGGCAATGCGGCTCCAGTGCCTACTCTCATGGAGGAAGTGAAGAAAAACAAACGCATTCAGAATTGTTAAAATGCCTGGAATTAGGCCATGTGATCTTTATTATATTAAGTAGTCCAACGGCCACTTACCGAATGGCTATTAAGGGGGTTTCCACAGTCTGTCCATAAGGCAGAAAAATATTTAACTGAGCCTAAATCTGAAAGGAAGTTAGTTTAAAGCATACGAGACACGACCTGAAATTTAAAGATGCTTACACCAAGCACTGTTTGCGTTCGCAATTGAGCCCAAACCCCCGCTTCAATATAGAAAAGTTAAGTCGCTGTGTGTCCGTCAGCAAAAATAAGGTGCCACAGGGATAAAAGGAAAGGAGTGACGTCGCTCAGTGTTCGGTTGCACAGAGTATTCAACTGTGCTGAACAGCTTAACATGCTTAAAGAGTCTAAAACAACGTCTACACCACCACCTACTGTCATCAAAGTCCACACAGCCTCTAGGAAATCAGTCTGGCTCTGCATTACGGGCTGTGCAGGGCAAAAAAGCACGGCCGCTAACCCATCACATCTTTTCAAATGAAAGGTAAAATTAGAGGACTTCAGTTTGCACAATCAACCTAAAACGCCCTCCTTCATCTTCCGCGTATGTCATAGTACCCAACAGGGTTACAGGAGTGCCACAAACTAACACTATTCACAAAATCATATGTCTTTTTTCGCAGACTACGACAAGGATAAAACATAATAAAATAAGGGCATCTCTGGACAGAACAAGTCTCCAGCTGTTGGGCAAGACAGACGAGCAGACCACCCTTGATGTTTCAGGATGTAGGATCGACCCGTCCGCCCCAGCTCCACGAAAAAATGGCGGCCGCATTGCCGAAAAAAAAAAAAAAAAAACACGCCCACCGCCGCATGACGTAGGCAAAAGGGAAAAATTCTACGGAACGCCCACCAATCGCCTCGGTGAATGACAGACGCCTCTCTCTTCCAATGGCTAGCCTCCATTTATGGAGCTAGCCAATGGAAGAGAGAGGCTGAACTAAAGCACACAGTGTAACTCAAAAGATTTCGACCTGCGCCGAAAAGCTGCGTGGCGCAGCTTTTCGCCAGGTCGAAACCTAAAAAAGAAGCATGGAAAGATAGACAGCAGGAAGGAAAGATGCAAGGAACAAATAACTACTTTGAAAACTAGAGCGAGGGAAGGAAATATGGAGAGTAGGAAAATAGACTGAAATAATGGGAAGAAAAAAAGGAGATGGGGAAGGGTGAGAGAAGGAAAACAGAGAACAACAAATTGATGAAATAGAAAAAGGAAAAAGAAAAAAGATGGAATGAAGGGGAAAAGGAATGACAAGTGGGTCATAAGAGAAAGGAAAGGAACAAAAAAAGAATAAAAACATTGGAGGAAGAAGGACGGAAAGAAAATTAAATATAAAAAAACAGAAAGGTATAAAGAATGAGAGATGGAATGAAAGAAGTACGGACAGAGGGAAAGAAAGATGGAAAGAGGATTGAAAGGAAAATGGAATGAAGAAAAGAAAGACCAATAGAAAGCAGGAGAGAAAGATGACAAAAAAGAAGGACACAGTGAAAAAGACTAAAACCAAAGAAAGAAGGGAGAAAGAATCGAGGTAAATTCAGTTTTTGACCAAATTCTTTAAAACCATGCTATAAAATGCAGTATTATGAACGATTCTTTCCAAATTTGCCTTGAGTTAACAATATTCACTGGCATTCATAGGAAAATTTAGGATCAGTCATGTTTCTCTGTTATTTAATGCGATAGGCCTCAAAGTGGGGCGTACTTAATTTGCCAGGCTACTCTCCTGCCCTAAGCTTTAAGAGATGAATAGGTGTTGTGAGTCTCTGCCCCCCCCTGAGAAGCTCTTGACTTGAGAAGTATTTTGTACAAAAAAACAACAAGTCCTTCCTGTTGGCTTTAGCTTGTTATCTTCCTGTAGATGGTATCTTCTGGTGCATTGAGCCTCCTTCTATGCGTCTTAGAGCATTGGTTGTCAACAGTGGCGGCTCCTCCACTAAGGCGGAGAAGCGTCGCCTCACTGCTTTCAGCAGTGGAAATAAAGGCAAAATAAAATGATGCTTGTTGTGTTTATCATTTTATTTGTTCCTGCTGCGGCAGCTTGGCAGGTGGGGCTGCTCTGCTCTCAGAGCAGGGGGAGCAGTGGTGGGCACTCTGTAAAGTGCATATGAATGCTTGGCCAACCGTCTCAGGCCAGCCAAACGGTTATGCACACTTTGCATTTTCTCCATCCAGGCTGTATTATAGCTTCAGTGGAGAAAATGCTGAGGCTCCCATTCCCTGGTTAAGTTCCGAACCACGGCACTCAGACCAATCACAACGCTGCATTGCAGCATTGTGAATAGCTTAGGGAAGCCTGGGTGCTTCCTGTTCCGGGGGCCAACGAGGAGAGACACGGTGAGGAGGTACGTTTTAATTATTTTTTCTACTCCCTAAATCCCCCGCCCCCCTCACTAACCTCAGGCGGAGCTTGCATAGTGCTGCCACGCGGAGTTCCACAAGTTGGGGGTAAACTCCGTGGAACTCGGCTCCACCACCCGCCTCCAACCCGCCTAAATTGTGCAAGATCGTGCAAGATGTACGGCAAGGAGGAGGAGGGCAGCCCGGGGACGCCGCAAAAAAAGGTAAGTGACTTTTATTCTTTTTAAATTATGTGTAGTAGTATTTTAATTTAGGCGGGGTGGAGGCGGGGGTCCAATTTAGCGGGGGCTGGCTAACTCTGCTCCGCTGCGGAGTCTGAGTTTTTTCCGTACTCCTCGTTCTCAGCGGAGCACGGAGTAGGGAAATCTCTGCAGACTCCGCTGGCGGAATTCTCTGCTCATGCCTACCCCTCACCTGCCCTTATCCCTGCCACCCCTGATCCATGCCAGCCGCCTCTGGTTGTCAATGTCTGTGTCCACTCTTGGCTGGATTTCTACAACCAGACTTAGCAGCCAAGGCCTTCTGCAAACAGAGTCGCTTTGGCCTCAGGAAATGTCAGCCACTTGTTGCTGCAATGAAGTCTTTGCACTGAGTCCCAGTCCGCAGAAGGGTTTCACCCAAAGGACTCGGTTGCATGTTGGGATCTTCTAAATACATTTTCCTAGCAAGCCAATCATTACCAGATCTCTTTGACAATCAATCTTTGATGCCATATGATGACCCTTTTCACTGTCCTCACTCACACACTCCTTAGCTGGGGGGAAGGTGCTTTCTTGTGCAGGGTTCCAAAGTGAGGACAACCCTTTCTTCGGAATCATAGGTGAGTACGGGGAACATCCTTTACAACGCAACTTTTACCACGCAGTGCCTTTACGACGCAACCATTACAACGCATGTCATTACAACGCATTGAGCTGGGGGGCGCTCTAGGATAGGGAATAGATTTAATTTATTATCCAACACCTTCCCTACTATCCACGGGGACTGGGGTTGGAATAGCAAATTAAACTATTCACTATCCAGCACCCCAAAGCACTATGCGTTGTAATAGCATGCGTTGTAAAAACTGCGTCGTAAAAGCATACGTGGCAAAAGCATGCGTTGTAATGTCATACATCCGTGAGTACATTTCTTCTTCTCTCAGAGGAAACTAGCCTGAACCCTAGTGCAGTGTCCATACACAACAGGACCATAGTGGATGTGCGCAAGCACACAAGCCCAAGCGCGTGCATACACTCGGACAAGTGCTTAGTTTGTAAAAATATAAGTGCCAGGGCTCTCGTCAGGAGGCTACTGCAGCTTGCACCACACATTGGCCCTGCCAGAGCTGCCAATAAAAGTAAAAACATAACTACTTACCATCACACTCCTACAAGTGTAACAACGCTCCTCGTAGTGTGCAAAGTTCCGAAAAACTCTGAGCCGAGTTTTTTCCTCGCTCGCATACGTTAAGTTTGGAGAGCAAGGAAAATCTTACTCCAGACCACCTCCAGGCGAGATTTGTCAATGTGGGCAGTTGCAGATGGCCGCTTCTACTCGCATTGAGAAACCTTCCGTTCGCTTTGAGGAAGCTCCCGTGCGAGTAGAACATTTACTCGAGCGGCAGAAAGAATAAGCGCCCTCTTGTGGCGTGCATGGTGCTGATCGCTCTGATTTTCCAGCGCAGGACAAACACCCGGGCGCTAAAAATCAGCGTGAACGGCACAACCAAAAGCGTTCCACCACTTGCAAAACTCCGTGTAGCACAGCAAAGTTTTAGCACACAGAACTCCGCGAACTCTGCCCAGGCCTAGTGACAATTTGGCCTGTTTCATGCCCCCAAAGCTATACGAGTGGCTTGAGTGACAGGTAATAGTAATTTTTATATATATTGAATCAATAATTAACTGTTGTTGTGGTCATCTCTAAATTAGCCAAACAGCGCCACCTTGTGGCAGACTGTCACACGCTCCAGTGTTGACAATTAGGTGCCGGTGCTGAGCACTCTAAACAACTGGCTCAAATTAAGCAAGTTGAACTCCCGGTTCTAACATCCCTGAAGAAGTGTTTTGAGCACAAAAGCCTTCCTCTTGACTCAATTTTTCAACTACCCACAATGAGCCCCACAGCCATCTGCACGTTTTGGGTGGAGTTGGTTCTTCTACTTCTATGAAGCTACAGGTTGGAATTATTTCATAAGCATGAAATTACACAGAATGCCTTACTTCTACCATATAAGTGAATATAAAGGCTACATTCAGCAATTTATCATTTATAACGATTTCTATCCACGTTCTGCAATGAAATTGTTTCATTATTGATTGAAATAAAACTGCAATTTCTTTATGGGGAAAAGGTAATAGGATTTATAGGTATTATTTTTGGGAAAAGACATTTATAAAAAAGGAATGAAAATGAATATTTTATGATTTTTCTTGAAAATAGAATTAAACAAAAAATGTAATTTAACAAAAACCTATATTTATCCAATATAGTTCCTTTTTTTCTTCGATTACCACCGTGAATATGAGAGCAGCAGAGATTACCACCCTGAGGACTTGCACTCGAGAGAGCCATGGAGAGGGCAGTGAGTACACTACAGGACCTTGGAAAAGTGCACAGCAGTGAGGACCACAGTCAGTGTGTGTACACAACAGGACCTTGGAAAAATGTGCACAGTCAGTGTGTGTACACAACAGGACCTTGGAAAAGTGCACAGCAGTGAGGTCCACAGTCAGTGTGTATAGACAACAGGACCTTGGAAAAGTGTGCACAGTCAGTGTGTATACACAACAGGACTTTGGGGAAGTGCACAGCAGTGAGGTCCACAGTCAGTGTGTGTACACAACAGGACCTTGGAAAAGTGCACAGCAGTGAGGACCACAGTCAGTGTGTGTACACAACAGGGCCTTGGAAAAGTGTGCACAGTCAGTGTGTGTACACAACAGGACTTTGGGAAAGTGCACAGCAGAGAGGTCCACAGTCAGTGTGTGTACACAACAGGACCTTGGAAAAGTGCACAGCAGTGAGGACCACAGTCAGTTTGTGTACACAACAGGACCTTGGAAAAGTGTGCACAGTCAGTGTGTGTACACAACAGGACCTTGGAAAAGTGCACAGCAGTGAGGACCACAGTCAGTGTGTGTACACAACAGGACCTTGGGGGAGTGTGCAGGGTAGTGAGCACAGCACTGAGTGCCTGCACCCCAGAGGGGCCCACACTGGATGTGTGCACAAAAATGGACCATTTTAAAATGTGCTCACAGCAGAGGGCCATAGTCAGTCTCAGAGTGAAAAAGGGGGGCCCGGTGAGTAAGCTTAGAGCAGATGGAGGGCCCCATTGAGTGAGCGCACAGCAGAGACAGTAAGTGAGCTCACGGGAGACGGAGGGCCACGGTGAGTGAGCTCACAGCAGAGACTTTGGGGGGCACAGTGAGTGTGGTTACAACAGAGACCGAGGGCCACAATGAGTGTGGTTACACCAGGGGGCCACAATGAGTGTGGTTACTCCAGAGATGGAGGACCCAAGTGAGTGTGGTTAATAATAATAATAATAATAGGAACATTTATAAAGCGCATGGTTACACTCGGCCAGTGTGTCCCCGCGCTGCGGTGCAACTGCACAGATTTTCACACCCTGAACCTCACCCATCCTATCTATCCCGGGGGAAGAGATGCGTTTTCAAACTTTTCCTGAATATGCCCTCCCGGGCCTCCATCCGGAGACTCAAGGGGAGTCTGTTCCAGTGCTGGGCAGCCAGCAGGCGGAAGGAGCGTCCACCCACCCTTGCTCTCTTAATAGCGGGAACGCACACCAAACCCGCCCCACCTGATCTCAATTGGTGTGTTGGGGCATAAGGGGTGAGTAACTCAGCCAGAAAGGAAGGAGCCGTCCCCTGAATAATACGATGGCATACGCACAGTGCCTTAAACAGGACTCTCTCTCTTATCGGCAGCCAGTGGAGTGCAGCCCGGGCGCATAAGAACCAGATGGGCTGCTGCGTTCTGCACCCCCTGGAGTCTGAGCATGCACTTCGTCGTAGCACCCAGGTATTGAATATTGCCATAATCCAGGCGCGATGTCACCAGGGCATGGGCCATGGTCTTCCTGGCTGACGTAGGCAGCATATCCAGGGTTTTGCGAAGGACCTTCAGGACTCCAAAACAGGCGCCTGCCACCCGCCCGGTTTGGTACTCAAAGGAGAGCCTTGTGTCCAACCGCACCCCCAGGTTCTTCGCCTGAGCACAGGGGACAGGGGTGGTTCCCAAACTCTGGGGCCACCAAGCCGATGACCACACCGACGGGGCTCTGCCCACCACAAGCACCTCGGTCTTATTGCCATTCAACTTCAGGCAGTTGTTAGCCATCCATGAGACCAGCTCTTGAAAGCATGCCACGAAATTGGAGGCTGACTTGTCCTGTGCCTGTGTTAGGGAGACCACCAGCTGCGTGTCGTCGGCATAGGACACAACCCTGATCCTAAACCCATCAGCAATCTCCGCTATTGGAGCCACATAGAGATTGAACATGGTCGGGCTCAGGGTCGATCCCTGCGGCACCCCATGTCTTAATTTGATGACTTTTGAATAGCGGGAGCCCTGCCTCACCTGAAAGCTGCGCTCCGACAGAGAAGATTTCATCCAACTCAGGGCACTGCCAGACACACCTCCTTTCCTCAGACACTGCGCCAGAGTGTGGTGGGCAACAGTGTCAAAGGCGGCACCTAAATCCAACAGGATCAGGGCCGCCGTCTGACCCGCATCCACATATTGCCTGATGGTTTAGGTGGCAAAAAGCAAGGCAGATTCCGTTGAGTAACAGGCCCGGAATCCAGACTGAGTGGGATGCAGGAGATTGAATTTCCCAATATGCGCCGTCAGCTGCATATTTACCACTTTCTCCGCAACCTTGGCAAAGTACGATAAAAGAGAGATGGCACGAAGATTATCCAATTGATCTGGGCCAATATGAGGTTTCTTGGGTAGCGGGAGGACCACAGCTTCCTTCCAGCATCCTGGCACTGTGCAAGTCCTGAATGAGGCCTCCGTCAGGTGTCTGATATATGGCTCCAGGAAATCCAAGCTCCCTCTCAGCACTTTAGGGGAGGCCGGGTCAACGTAATACTAATACAAATGTTAGTTAACTGCTCTGGGGGGAGGGAGGGGGGGCACAGTGAAACTCTTCAACCCTTCACCCTCCCAGGCGTACTCTTTCTCCTATCTCCTCCACCACCTCATATCCTACTCGGGCGGAGTCAGGAAAAGTGGAATACATTTTGTCCACCTTGTCTGAGAAAAAATCTGCCACGCGGTTGCATAGCTCTTCTGAGCCCACAGCCGGAGCAGCCGACGTAGCTAAGGAAGATATCTTCTTGTAAACCCTAAACAGTTCCCGTGTTGAATTCCCCGCCGACCCAATTCTCTCCAGGTAGTATACTGCCTTCGCCCTTATAATGAGCCCATGGTAGCTCTTCAATGTCTCTTTATACTCCCTCCTCCCCTGGTCAGAGAAGTCTTTCCTCCACCGCCTTTCCAGGCGTTTGCAATCTGCTTTCGCCGTTCTCAGGGCAGCGGTATACCAAGGAGCAGATTTTTGTGCTCTACCTGGTATTTTTTGTGACCAGGGGGCGGTTCTATCCAGGGCCTCTGTAATCCGTCTGTCCAAGTTTATGCACGCAATTTTGGCATCTGTGCCTCCAGGTAGGCCCACCTGAGAAAGGGTACTACTGAACTTTTCCTGTGAGAAGCCCGCCCACTTTCGGCACACTATGGCCCTTTCGCTTTCTCCCGTGTCTTTGGCACAGGCAGTCTCATAACAAAATGGATCAGGTTACACCAGTGACAGAGGGCCACAGGAGTGTGTTTACACCAGCGACAGAGGGCCACAGGAGTGTGTTTACACCAGCGACAGAGGGCCACAGGAGTGTGTTTACACCAGCGACAGAGGGCCACAGGAGTGTGTTTACACCAGCGACAGAGGGCCACAGGAGTGTGTTTACACCAGCGACAGAGGTCCACAGGACAGAGGGCCACAGGAGTGTGTTTACACCAGCGACAGAGGGCCACAGGAGTGTGTTTACACCAGCGACAGAGGGCCACAGGAGTGTGTTTACACCAGAGGCGGAGGGCCACAGTGAGTGTGGGTACACCAGAGACCGAGGGCCCCAGTGAGTGAGCTCACAGCAAAGACGGTGGGGGACACAATGAGTGACCTCACAGCAGAGATGGAGGGGGCCACAATGAGTGTGTTTACACCAGGGGTCCACAGTGAGTGTGGTTACACCAGACACTGGGGCCCCAATGAGTGAGCTCAAAGTAGAGATGGAGGGGGCCCCACTGAGTGTAGTTACACCAGAGACGGAGGCCCCAGTGAGTGTGGTTACACCAGAGACGGAGGCCACAGTGAATGAGCTCACTGCGGAGACAGATGCCTCAGTGAGTTTATTTACATTAGAGCCGGAGGGCCACAGTGACTGTTGTTACACCAGAGAAAGGAGGCCGCAGTGAGCATAGTTACACCAGAGACGGATTCCTCAGTGAGTGTGGTTACACCAGAGACAGAGGGCCTCCTGTGAGTGTGGTCACACCAGAGACGGATTCCTCAGTGAGTGTGGTCACACCAGAGACGGATTCCTCAGTGAGTGTGGTCACACCAGAGACGGATTCCTCAGTGAGTGTGGTTATGATAGAGCAAGGTTTTGCATCGCGACTTGCTCGAGTCATGAACCTCGAATCTGTTTTAACACCATAAACAAATTGTATGTATTACTAATATCTTTTATTTTTATATTAGAGAAGCTTGCCTATGTGTTTTACTAAAATAAATAACTCTCGTACTTTTAAAATGGCCGCTGCTTGCATTTTTGATTCTGCGCATGCGTTAGGTATAATCACGTGTCGTGACGCAGTCACCGTTTGGAGGGAAAGGGTGCGCATGCGTAATCGCCATAAAATGGCAGCTTAATGTGATAACGTGGTGGAGCTCGTGCTGTTGCTCAACGTTTCGTTATATGTTGCACTTATTCTTAACAGCATAGTATATTTTTATACTGATAAAACTGAAGTACAAAATCATGACATGTAATGCATTCATTTATTTCTATGTTTTAATTTGTTTTCGCTTACTTTTCATGTATCGCGGGAAATGGGGGGTCCGAATGGGTCGTGAGCCATCTTGAAGGTCCCTTCCACGCATGCTCGAGATGCGAGGCAAGAAACAACCTTGGGCAGTGGAACTCAGCCAGCTGGCAGCCACAGTCAAGATGCTCATGGGAGCGCCACCTCTGACCCAGCACGATGGAGTTTGAAATGTTCTCGAACTGATACAATGACATCTTTTCTATTGTATTCTGCATATTCTCTCATGGGAACCCCAATCTTGCTAGGCGGTACCTTAAAATTTAAATTAGGACTTGCAATAGTCTGTTCTGATTGGTGTGTTAACCAAATCCTACCTTAGGACCAATCAAAATTGGGAATTCTGACACTTTGCAACATTGGGGGGTGGTACCCTGTCCCAAAACAGTATAACTAGCCTAGGTTCACCTAGGGAAATTGTCCGACTTGTCCGAATAGCTGACCTGTCACTGACCCAACGCACACAATAGGTGACTTGATACAGAGGTGCTGCGGAGCTCTCTGTCCGAATTTTGACCATAGACTCTGAAGGTTTTACTGAACCTTAAGTGCTAGCGGAGCACTTTGCTGGGGAATTCGCTGATCCAATCGGGGTCCTGACTGATAGCTGCAGAGAGGGTGGAGCGCAGGCGTTGCTTCCAAACTGCGGGTGCTGGTCGTGTCCTGGTGGTCCTGTCCTGATCCTAATCTGGTTTTTCCTGTCCTGTCCTGGGTGTCCATTCTGCACCTGCTGTCCCATTGAGGGTTATCCTTCCTTGAGGGTTTTCCTGTCCTTAACTGACCCGTGGCCAGGGTTGGTTTTCACACCAGTCTAGGTAAATATTGCTCTGAAACTCTTAAAACTGCACCTTTCTAATTTTCTGTCTTTTGCTTCAATAAAGACATACCTTTTGCATATGATAATTTTCCATGCTTTTTCCCGCAACTACTGCATATTATTAAAGTCATTTTGCATTTAATTTCATAGCGTGTTCCTATGTTACCCTACCTTTTAGAAATCATTTTCTCTATTTTAGTTGCAAATTTCCTGATATGGTCTCTGAAATTCTCTCATAAAACTGACTAAAATAACTCTGATTCATAGCGTGTTCTACTTTGCCCTTAATGAAGGTTGTTTAGGATTCCAAAGTTTACATTTATGTTCATGAAGTATACCTAATAGCTTAGATTTACCTTTGCATAAGTTTGCTCCTTCATAAGTGGTCTGTTCTTGCGATACTAGTTTGCTCCACTTAGGAGGTTCCCTGTCATGCTACTTTGAGATAAACTAAATAATTATCCTTACACTGTTTTTCTTTTTGCTTGATTGTCTTTGATCTGTAAGTCTAATGATCTACAAAACAAAATTCTATATAAAGTTTTGAAACTTTCTAGTTGTCCGTGGTCATTATATGAAAAGCAAAGTTTATATATGTTGGGTTTGTATTTTTCCTGCCTTTCCTTTTACAGCTAGCTCCCTGACCCATCGTGGTCATAAGTACCCGTATCGGTGGATGCACACAGCTCACACCAGAGACGGATGGCCTCAGTGAGTGTTGTCTCACTAGAGACGGAGGGCCACAGTGAGTGTGTTTACACCAGAGGCGGAGGCCTCAGTGAGTGTGGTTACACCAGAGGAGGAGGCCTCAGTGAGTGTGGTTACACCAGAGGAGGAGGCCTCAGTGAGTGTGGTTACACCAGAGGAGGAGGCCTCAGTGAGTGTGGTTACACCAGAGGAGGAGGCCTCAGTGAGAGTTGTTTCACTAGAGACGGAGGCCTCAGTGAGTGAGCTCACACCAGAGACGGATGGCCTCAGTGAGTGTTGTTTCACTAGAGACGGAGGGCCACAGTGAGTGTGTTTACACCAGAGGCGGAGGCCTCAGTGAGTGTGGTTACACCAGAGGAGGAGGCCTCAGTGAGTGTGGTTACACCAGAGGAGGAGGCCTCAGTGAGTGTGGTTACACCAGAGACGGAGGGCCCCGGTGAGTGAGCTCAGAGCAGAGACGGAGGGCCCCGTGAGTGAGCTCAGAGCAGAGACGGAGGGCCACAGTGAGTGAGCTCACAGCAGATAGAGGGCCACAGTGACTGAGCTCATAGCAGAGACGGAGGCCACAGTGACTGAGCTCACAGCAAAGACAGACGGCCACAGTGACTGAGCTCAGAGCAGAGAGGGAGGGCTCTGCATGTAGACAGAAAAGCAGAGTGCATGAACACGTCTGTTTCCTATCCTCCACCTCTCGCCTCGACCCTTCTTTTGTTTCCTTTCCTCCTCGATATGTGCCCCACTCCCCCGCCACTTCTTCCAGTTCTCCTCCCCTCAGTTCTCTGTTATGGTTCTGTATTCTCCGCGCATCTCGAGGTTTCGTCTCCCCCCCCTCCCCCATCTCCAGTCTCAGACCCTCCGCCCTCCTCCCGCCTCTGTCAGGAGCCCGCGTTTCCTCTTGAGTCCGCACTACGAGGTTTACGGTAAAGCTGGCAGCTCCGGATATTCTCCAGATCCGTCTCCCCGTGATGAGAAGCGGGTTCGACAAGGAGAGATGTGCGCGGAATGAATGAAAACCCTGTGAATGAGCGCCCCCCCCCCCCAATGACTCCCGCGCCCCCCACTGACTCCCGCGGCCCCCCGCTGACTCCCGCGTCCCTGCACACTGGCTGCGTGACACTCACTCGTAATGGTTCTGAAATGCTGCGCCGGGTCATTACCGGGCTCCGCGGCTCCGGTAACTCCTTCGACTGAATGACTGCCTCAATTTTCACTCAAGCTTTGTACTGAGGGCCCAGGGTCCCCTTCAATCTCTGGCACCAGGGGGGCCCCGGAGGAATGAGTGTCTGGCGGCGATAAGTGCATTCTTTGTTTCCGCACTGCTGCTGTTCCAAATGCAAATTTTGCTTCTGTATGTAAATACAATTCTCTTCAATTCAGTCTCTTTAATCCTTGAAAGTTTTGTTCAATGTCTTCCGAAAAAGGAGGTTCTTTTGCACCTGGGGAAACGATTTTTTGTTTCATTGTTGCATTGTAGCATTTTGTTTTTCCCATTGTAGAATTGTATTTGTAGTTAGTCCAGCAAAAACGGCTAGTGTCCACAGGATGGGCTGACACTACATTCATCCTCCCTATGTGTGTCCCTCCAATCCACACTGTCCTGATCCTCCTGTCCAAGCCCCCCTCTTTCATGGACGTCCTCTGCTGTCCCCTCTAGCTTGTCCATGTCTGGTCTGCCCTCGCTCCCATCTGTCCATCCCTCCTGTTCAATTACAAACTCATTTTAGGTCCAACCTCCCAGACAGAGCGAGCTGTAGGGTTCCAAAGACCTATTGTCAGCATACCAGGAACTTCTATTGGGCTTAAAGCCCGCCCACTGCTTCCCATTGGTTGGCGTCAGTGTCATTGTTATTTCTTAGCTTCTTATTCAATGCTTGCCTTGTCCAGCTTGTGTTTGTCGTTAGGGCGCTCTCTGCCCTGGTGGCTTGCAGATTGCTGGGGGTCTGGTGCCCTCAGCTGCTCCAGCCGAGCCAGGGACCCCGCAGAGGCAGGAGAGTCCCTACTTCTGGGGGGGGGATGTATGACGTTACAACGCATACTTTTACAACGCATACCTTTACAACGCATTTTTTACAACGCAACATCCATTACAACGCATTCCATTACAACCAATGAGAACAGAATTAAGTAATGGTCAGGCCCGCCAACTGGTATTGGATTTTCAGCAACAATCATCTTGTAAGGTCCAGAGTAGAGCTTTTGATACGGGTCAGTTGAGGGTAGTGTTGCAGAGGCATTGTCTAAAACGAACAAGGACCACCGATTGACGGCTGTGTTGTTGGAATCACCCTAATGGTGGTTGAACTCTTGTGTGAAGATGTTTATTTTGGAGTAAGTAGATTTATTAGTGTTATGCTTCTTGCACTTCCCAGTAAAGATCAGGTTGTCACCAGGGGGTGGTAGCTTGTTTTAGTTCAGAACAACACAATTTTTAGACAGATATGGCAACGTGATGGGGCTGGAATATAAATGGAGTTCCCATACACCTCGATATTTGACGGACGGGTTACTCCATCACAACAGTGACAAAAATACCATCCGCCGTAATATAAATCACATAGAATGTAATAGGATTTATATTTTGGCAGATGTATGATTTTTTTTTATTTTTTTTTAAAATATTTTTATTGTGCATAGATGGTAAAAAATGGTACATGCTGTCATATAATGTCCCAACATGTATACTATCATCAGTCTAGTACATTGCCAGTGAATAACATACATCGCATTTTTCTTATTTAACCTATGTAAACAGTCAAAACTCCCCATTCCCCCCTCCCCCCGTACACTATATACATCGCACTGCTTGGTCCCTCATCAGCAATGACCCATATCCACTTCTCAGTATAATGTTCTCGTCATACATCCGTCATCCCTTGAAATCATAAGTGTAGTGTAACACGTCGTCATGTTCTGCAGTCCCTTGCTGCGAGTGTGTTATTAGCGTTGTATCCTGAGCAAGACTGAGATTGTGTAGTGTGTTGCGCTCAAGCGTCCCTGTGCCTTAATATCCATTCTACTGTAACCTTACTCCAGATGTGCTTCAGCGCATGTTTCGAACTCCCCTAGGATTGAGTTCTAGTCCAGTGAAATGTACGTTTTCCTAAGGCCCCTGCGCTCCTCCCTTTGTAATTCCATCCCTCCGCTTTCCCCCATCGCACCACCTCTTTGTACCAGACCTCAATGTCTGGTGGTCTGGCCGACTTCCATTTCATTGCTATCGATCGTTTCGCCAACAACAGTGCTAGGTCCACAAACCGAGTAGCAACGCTTCGTTTATTTTTTACATGACCAACCCCTAACATGCCGTACAGTGACAATGCGTAGGGTCTGCCCGGGGCAACCACCGTTAGGATCTCATGTATCGTCACCTAGAAGTAACCTATTTTAGGGCAGTCCCAGATTGGCAGATGTATGATATTTATATTTCGGTGGATGAGATATCCCGTCCACTGAAATATAAATCCAATTATATCCTCTGGGATTTATATTTCGGCAGACAGGATATTCACCACCGCTGTAACGGAGTAACCCATCTGCCAAGATCAAATTTAGGCCCTAAGTTCCCTGGGCACGCTTAAGCACAAAAATGAGAAGCTTGATGCGTTGACCTCCCCATACCCGGCTCATCCCTGGCATGCTAGTAGCTTTACCTGCTGGGCTCTTCGCTTGTCTGCTCGCTGGTTCTGGTGATATATCCGACTGAAGTTGGAGACAATGACGGGGACGGGGAGGGCGATGACCAGCACTCCGCTCAAGGAGCATATGGAGCCAAAAATCTTCCCGGCGATGGTCATGGGCACCATGTCCCCATACCTAGGATAGGAGAGACAAAATAATGCGACGTTTACTAACTTGAGCTGACGTAGTTGTTTCCACACCATCATGCCCACTCCAGACATAGCCACTGTGGGATGTACATTGTTACAACGCATGCTTTTACTACGCATGCCTTTACAACGCAGGTTTTTCAACGCAAGTCGTTACAACGACTTGCGTTGGGGGGGGGTGCTTGATAGTGAATAGTTTAATTTACTATTCCAACTTCAGTCCCCGTGGATAGTAGGGAAGGTGTTGGATAGTAAATTAAACTATTACCTATCCTAGAGCGCCCCCCAGCGCAATTCATTGTAATGACTTGCGTTGAAAAACCTGCGTTGTAAAGGCACTGCGTGGAAAAAGTTGCGTCGTAAAGGATGTTTCCCGCCACTGTGCTTCTGCCCATCCACCAATATTAAACAACTGCTTCATTTTTTTGTTAGTGTATCAAACATCACACAACTGTTTCAATTTTGTGTCATAGCCAATACCACATAAGTTCTTCCCTCTAGTTCTATGTTTTAGCGTACAACAAGGATTGCGCTGCTCTAACACGGCACCTGATACTCACAAAAGGAGACATTCAAAGATTCGGCGAGCCCCAGGGGTCTCCCTGACTGACCAACAACTGACTGGTCTTGACATTCACAGAAACAATGTGCTGCTCCAGTTTAGGGAAGAGCTACTCACCCCTTTAAAAAATACTACATCACAACACATTAACCATCCACAACTCAGTGTCCTCTCCTTTATCTTTATTTGCTGAGTTTAAGCTTGCCTTTTCGCATATGTAGAGATCTCTGTTGCCTTGTGGCTAGGATTGCGCTATAGAAATACCATATACATACAAAACATTTAGGGCCAGATGTAGGTCGCCAAATACCGGTCGGTAACGGCCGATTTCGGCCGTTACCGACCGGTATTTGGGATTTGACATGTAGGTGGCCTTAATTTTACTGATTTGGTAAATTTACCGATTCGGTAAAATACCGAATCGGTGAAGTTACCGAATCGGTAAATCCAGATGTAGGTGGCACTTTAAACAGTGCCACAGGCCAATACCGATTCATTATTTACCACCAAATACAATTTGGTGGTAAATAACGAATACCTGTGTACATGCACATCTGTGCATGTACACCTGTGCCATGTGACACACATACATACATGCCCTAAGGGCATGTATGTGTGTCACATGGCACACAAGTCAAAATCAGGGGTGCAACAGGGTGTCAAAGTGACACCCTGTTCCCCTTGACAAATCGGTATTTTTACTGAATCGGTATTTACCGATTCGGTAATTGACATTGATCCCTATGGGCCTCAAGGCTTTACCGATTCAGTAATTACCGAATCCTACCGATTCGGTAAAAAATACAGAATTTTTAGCTACATATCATTTACCGAATCTACAATACCGAATTGGTAAAATTCGGTATTTTAGAGTCGGTAAATGAGGATTACCTACATCTAGCCCTTAGTATTTTGAACAAATTAACATGCTACCAAAGCAGCTTTAAGTCAGTCTTAGCCACAAAGAAATTTGCCACGTGAATACTGCCTGAAATGGACTCAAACGCCGCAAATAGAAATTAACTTTGCCAAGGGATTGAAATTTAATGTCACTTTTCTGACTGTTAGCATGTCAGCAAAGCTGCCATTGGTATTGGCCGGCGGCCATGTTTGTTGTTCGCAGATGATGCTGTTGTCAAAGAGATGAAACTTCAAATCTGTGTGCTTGTAACTGATGTCTCAGCAGCCCTCTCTGAGCCTGAAGGCAAGGAGCTGGGAGTGTGGAGAACAGTCACTAGTCCTGGAGGGTGCAGAGATCCTTTCTAACCTAAGAAAGGAGAAGGGGGATATGTCCTCCCGAAGCTGAACTAACAATACCTATATATATATATATGACCCCAAGGGGTCAGGGGGTCAAAGGGGTGGCCCTGTAGTCAAACCTCCATCAAGGGTCCCTACCCACACATGCACCTTCTTGGCTCCTGCTCTACCCGGCTTGTGGCCACCGTGGGGGTCATATGTTCCCAAACTTTGGGTCTTACCAAGAGTGGCAAGTATAAACCTGCCAGGGCGTGCAGTTGTTAATTGCATGTTACGTATGATCAATCAATTGCGCGAATAGCCGTGTTGCTGGGGGAGTGTTCCACAGGTGAATCCACCCTAACGACAGCCCAGGACCTTTTTAGGCCTGTCAGAGTAGGACTTAAATGAATGTATGACGTTACAACGCATACATTTATAACGCATGCCTTTACAATGCAGTTTTTACATCGCAACATCCTTTACAACGCATTCTGTTACATGGTATGCCATTCCATCGCATTTTCAGAAACTACCTTTAGACCGCATTCCATTACAACGCATTATACCTTTACAACGCATACCATTACAATGCATACAGTTACATTACATTTAAGGTAAGTGTTGGCTAGTATAGGGGTAATAATTACTATTCTAACTCCAATTAGTGCTATAGTAGGGTAAGTGTTGGATAGTGTAGGGGAAAAAATTACTAATCTAACTCCAGTGAGTGCAACAGTAGGGTAAGTGTCGGATAGTGTAAGGGTACTATGCGTTGTAGTGACATGCGATGTAAAGGATGTTGCGATGTAATGGCTGCTTTGTAAAGGTAGTGCGATGTAATGACTGCATTGTAACGGTAGTGCGATGTAATGACTGCGTTGTAAAGGTAGTGCGATGTAATGACTGCGTTGTAAAGGTAGTGCGATGTAATGACTGCGTTGTAAAGGTAGTGCGATGTAATGACTGCGTTGTAAAGGTAGTGCGATGTAATGACTGCGTTGTAAAGGTAGTGCGATGTAATGACTGCGTTGTAAAGGTAGTGCGATGTAAGGACTGCGTTGTGAAGGTAGTGCGATGTAATGACTGCATTGTAAAGGTAGTGCGATGTAATGACTGCATTGTAAAGGTAGTGCGATGTAATGACTGCATTGTAAAGGTAGTGCGATGTAATGACTGCATTCTAAAGGTAGTGCGATGTAATGACTGCGTTGTAAAGGTTGTTTCCCGACTTAAATATGTTGGTCGAACAAGGGTCATTGGACCTTTAAATCCTGAACTCTCTTCCATAATTTAGTTTTTACCGTCCCCATCCGCTCAGCGAATAAAGAG
Organism: Lissotriton helveticus; assembly: GCF_964261635.1. Taxonomy (NCBI): domain Eukaryota; kingdom Metazoa; phylum Chordata; class Amphibia; order Caudata; family Salamandridae; genus Lissotriton; species Lissotriton helveticus. Next base: position 30,396,611 of record NC_136071.1, read on the forward strand.
GTACCTTGGAGTGCATCAGAGATTTTTTATCTTCTAGTTTTGTCTTTTAGTGCTTTTTTAAAGAGCTCCCTGAAATACAGTCGAGCCCACCCTAATCTTTAGGAGCCAGGGTGAACCCGATGATGAAGCATGACACTACTAGAGTGTGGGAGGGTTACATTAAAAAAGATTTTTTTCCTTTCCGACTCCTAGCGGGATGGAGTCTGGGTGTGGCAGGAACTTCCTCTCATTGCGCCCAGTGCTGTGAGGTCAGGAGAGATCCTCTAATGGTATTATTAGCCCTCTTTAAGCCACCAGTACCAACTCTGTGGCCCTGATTACTGGGTGGTCGGTATATTCCGACCCATGCGTAACCACCTTTTCATGCATAGCTCAGAAGTACAAGTCGGTAGGTATTTAACACATCAGATAATTATTGGATGATTTAAATTCCTCAACTGTCATTACATTTCGGCAGGTCAAATATCCAACAGAGTGCAATATTCTGTCACTTTTAGCATTTCTAAACTGAAAAATACATGCACTACTAATAGCTACTGCACGGATGTATGTCAGTACAATACGATCTTTTAGATTGCAGTACATGACAACGCTGCCATTACAACGCAAGTCGTTACAACGACTTGCATTGGAGGGCGTGGATTGTGGAATCTTATAATTTTATATTCCAACACCAGTCCACGTAACAGTAGGGAAGGTGTTATAATATTAAATTACAATATTCCTTATACAACTGAGCCATCCAGCGCAAGTCGTAGTAACGTCTTGCGTTGTAATGGCATCGTTGTAAAGGCACTGCAGAGTAAACACCGCGTTGTAAACGATGTTCCCCCTACTGCACAGTTTCATAGGTCCTTGAAGTGGAAGTAAAGTTTCAGTGATTTCAATAGTCGCAGCTGTTTCTAGAAGCTTAGAAACTTACCTCCATGCTGGCTGCCCCCCGCCGCCTCTCCTGTGTGTTGTCCTGTCCTGTTCCTGGCTTCTTGGCAGGAAGCAGGAAGCACCAGGGCTCCCACGCACCCTGCAGCCAATCACAATGCTGCAATGCAGCATAGTGATTGGTCTGAGCGCTGTTACACGGCGCCCAGCCAGGGGCTGGAGGGGTAGGCATGTTCTCCATGCAGGCTGTATTGCAGCCTGCAAGGAGAATAGGGAAGTGCGCATGACTGTTTTGGGCAGCCTGAGAGGGCCGACCAAACAGTCATTGCGCACTTAGGAGTGTCCTACCACTCCTCCCTGCTCCCAGAGCGGAGCAGCCGTGCCCACTCACCCTCCCGCAATGCAGATAGACACGAACCATAAAATGATAATAACTAAGTTATCATTTTATGTTTCTAAAGTTGGCACAGCTGTGAAGCAGTGGAGCGGTGCTCCTCCTCCATAGCAGGCAGTCAGGCTCCCTCCCCTAAGCCAATCACAACGCTGCAATGCCATGTTGTGATTGGTCTGAGCGCTGTGATGTGGCGCTCAGCCAGGGTCTGGAGGGGTAGGCATGTTCTCCATGCATGCTGTTATGCAGCCTGCAAGGAGAACAGGCAAGGTGCGCATGACTGGTTTGGACGGCCGGAGATAGCAGACCAAATAGTCATTCGGCACTTAGGAGTGTCCTACCCCTCCTCTCCTGTTCTGCTGCTCCACCCCCCTCAGCAATGCTGCAAAAATGATAACATTACGTTATTATCATTTTATTATTTCCTTTCTTTTGCTGCTTCATGGCAGTGGGGCGACGCTCCTCCGCCTTAGTGGAGGAGCCGCCACTGGATGTCAAGCCATTCCATGCCAGCGCATCCACTTCCATGGGCACCTTTTGCATTCTGCTTCTTGTGGCTTTCCACGCAGGTCTACAGTTGGTATTTTTTGCAGTGATGTCTTCTTGCTGGGCCTTGATGTGGGTGATAGTCTGACAACAGTACACCAACCATGAATCAACAGAGCAGCGCAACTCGACTGTGCAGCGCGTGCTCGCCGTCTCATCTGCATACAGACAGAATAGCTTGGAAGGGCAGTGATAAATTCTCGTTTTGCGCAGGTGTTTCTTTTGCTTGCCAATAATTCTTTTCTTTTTCCATATATACATATGCAAACAGAATACTGAAATGATCTGTGTATTTTAACCCCTTTGCTGCGGTGGCTATTCCGCCGCAGCTCCAAGGGGTGGGTGGGGGGGCCGTGCGGCGCTCCGGCGCTTGTGACGGAACCGCTCCGTCACGCCCCTCGGGTGGGCTGTGCTTGTGACGCAGCAGGTCCGTCACGGCCCCGCCCGCTCTTCAGAACGCTCAGCACAGGCGCGGCGAGCGGGCTGTGACGGAACCGCTCTGTCACCAGCACAGCCCACCCAAGGGGCGTGACGGAGCGGTTCCGTCACCAGCGTGGGAGGGGTTAAACAGTACAAAAGTATACCATGCCCCTGCCAATGGTAGCCTGTCTTCTGGGGTCAAAGGTTCATTACACCTGCCCTTCTTCCAGCCCTGCCTGCTTCCTTCATCTGCAGGTTTAATTTTGGGCCTCAGGATGCTGGTGGCAACTAACTGCATCATGTCTATCACTCTGGTCTCCCATGGGGGCTCCAGTGGTCCTGGAACAATTAAAATGCTCCATTTGCCCTCTCTTTTTTTCAAACGTTTCTCTTTGGGGAGAACCCTCCCGCCCCCTAAAGCCCATTTATGTCCATCAGGCTTGCTGGAGATGTAACACTCACCCCATAACTTTTACTCCCCACCACTTTTAAATGTCACCAGCCGCCAATGCTACTACTTCCACTACTACTGCTACACCTACAACTAGTACTACTCCAACTACTACTTAACTATTACTACTACACCTAATAATAATCATATTAATAATAACAAGATCCATCCTGAATTATCCACAGCAGTGCTGCATTTGATTCCAAGAAAGAATGTGTAAGTTCTGGACGTGCTCACCACAGTGCAGGTTGTCAGGGCGCTGCACGCCGCAGGCTACTGTTACTTTATTTGTAGGGGGGCAGAGGTGGGACATTAATGATCTGCTCTCTCTACTGGGGGTGGGGGGAGTGTGACTTCCAGCTGCACACACTGTGCACTTCCAATCAATCAATCCATCAAGACATTTATAGAGCTCGCTACTCACCGGTGCAGGTCTCAAGGCGCTAGGGGGTGGGGGGGAGGCAGCTACTGGTCGAACAGCCAGTTCTTGAGGAGTCTCCTGAAGGTCAGCAGGTCCTGGGTCTGCCGCAGGTGTGGGGGAGGGTGTTCCACGTCTTGGCAGCGAGGTGGGAGAAAGATCCACCGCCGGTGGTCGTTCGGTGGATACGTGGGATGGTGGCGAGGGCAAGGTCGGCGGAGTGAAGCTGGCAGTTCAGGGTGTAGAAGGACAGCTGTTCGTTAAGGTATGCTGGTCCAGCGTTGTGGAGTGCTTTGTGTGCGTGGATGAGGAGTGTTGGAGTCTCTTCTGGACTGTGGCCGTGGTTCCGGCGTAGAGTGCGTTGCCGTAATCCAGCTTGCTGCTGACGAGTGCTTGGGTGACCGTCTTTCTGGTTTCGGTGGGGAGCGAGCTCCACACACCATTCACCAGAGACACATTCCGGCACTGCCTCACTATCACTGCCCCGCCCAGTGCCAGCTAGACCCACGCAGAGCCAGTTCCTCAGACCACTCACCAGAGACACACTCAGACACTGCCCCCCAGTGCCAACTAGTCGCCACCCAGGGCCAGCTCCACACACCATTCACCAGAGACACAATCAAACTTTGCCCCCTCCCACTGTCCCTCGGTGCTAGCTAGTCCCAAGCAGAGCCAGCATCACAGACCCAGGGGTGTGGAATTTAATAAAATATCTACTTGCCCATGGGGCAGGTTGCTTCGTAAATCTACTCGTCCTGTAACAAAATCCACCTGTCTCTTTGGTGCCATGTAGTGCGGCCACAAACTATGGCAGCAATCTCATTATATAAGAGCTCTGATGTAGCCTCTCTGATTAGGCCAGGGCTCATACCACAGTAGTGTTTGAATACTTGCAATCCCCTTATGTTGCCGCGTTTCTGCAAATCTAAATACTGGGGCTGAAAGGAGTGGTAAGCAATAGTTCCACCATTCACCGGAAACACACATACACTGCCCCCTCCCAGTGGCAGCTCCACACACCATTCACCAGTGACACACTCCGGCACTGCCCCACTCTCACTGCTCCGCAGAGTGCCAGCTAGACCCACGCAGAACCAGGTCCTCAGACCACTCACTAGAGACACACTCAGACAGTGTTCCCCCCTCTCCCCCAGTTCCAGCTGGTGCCACCCAGGGCCAGCTCCACACATCATTCACCAGAGGCACACTCAAATACTGTCCCGCCAGTACCAGCTAGTCTCAAGCATAGCCAGCCCCACACACCATTCACCAGAGACACACTCAGACACTGCCCTCGTGCCTGCTCCATACACCATTCACCAGTACTGTCTTCACTCACTGCCCACCAGTGTAAGCTTCAAGCACTGCCCACCAGAGCAGTTGCCACACAGAGACAGCTCTAAACACCATTCAACATAGCCTGCTACACACACTGGCCACCGCTCCCAGTGCTACACAGTGCAAGCTCACCATACCATTCACCAGGGCCAACTTCACACACTGGCAGGGGTGCCCACAAGTCTGACAGAGTGCCAGGTATACAGACCATGCATCAGAGCCTGCTTCACACAATACCCGCCAGTGCCTACCAGTGCCACCTGGAGCAGCTCACACACCATTCAACAGTGCAGGTTTCACACACTACTTTCCAGTGCTTGCCACTTCCACCCCAGTGCCAGCTTAACACTCCTTTCACAAGTACCAATTTCACACACTGAGACCAGTGCCAGTTCCACACAGTGCTAGCTTCACATACTGCTCACCAGTGCAAGCTTCACATGCTGTTCACTAATGCTAGCCCCAAACTGAGACAGCTGCACACACATTCAGCAGAGCCACCTTCACACACTGCCCTCAGCACCAGCCAATCCCACACACAGCCAACTCCAAATGCTGTTGAATGGAGCAACCTTCATGCACCATTCACCAGTGCCTGTCAACCCCACACTGGGCCAGCTTCACACACCATTCACCAGTGTCTGCCAACCCCACACTGGGCCAGCTTCACACACCATTCACCAGTGTCTGCCAACCCCACACTGGGCCAGCTTCACACACCATTCACCAGTGTCTGCCAACCCCACACTGGGCCAGCTTCACACACCATTCACCAGTGTCTGCCAGACCCACACTGGGCCAGCTTCACACACCATTCGCCAGTGTCTGCCAGACCCACAATGGGCCAGCTTCACACACCATTCGCCAGTGCCTGCCAACCCCACACTGGGCCAGCTTCACACACCATTCACCAGTGTCTGCCAGACCCACACTGGGCCAGCTTCACACACCATTCACCAGTGTCTGCCAACCCCACACTGGGCCAGCTTCACACACCATTCACCAGTGTCTGCCAACCCCACACTGGGCCAGCTTCACACACCATTCACCAGTGTCTGCCAGACCCACACTGGGCCAGCTTCACACACCATTCACCAGTGTCTGCCAGACCCACACTGGGCCAGCTTCACACACCATTCACCAGTGTCTGCCAACCCCACACTGGGCCAGCTTCACACACCATTCACCAGTGTCTGCCAGACCCACACTGGGCCAGCTTCACACACCATTCACCAGAGTCTGCCAGACCCACAATGGGCCAGCTTCACACACCATTCACCAGAGTCTGCCAGACCCACAATGGGCCAGCTTCACACACCATTCGCCAGTGTCTGCCAACCCCACACTGGGCCAGCTTCACACACCATTCACCAGTGTCTGCCAACCCCACAATGGGCCAGCTTCACACACCATTCACCAGTGTCTGCCAGACCCACACTGGGCCAGCTTCACACACCATTCACCAGTGCCTGCCAACCCCACACTGGGCCAGCTTCACACACCATTCACCAGTGTCTGCCAGACCCACACTGGGCCAGCTTCACACACCATTCACCAGTGCCTGCCAACCCCACACTGGGCCAGCTTCACACACCATTCACCAGTGTCTGCCAGACCCACACTGGGCCAGCTTCACACACCATTCACCAGTGCCTGCCAACCCCACACGGGGCCAGCTTCACACACCATTCACCAGTGCCTGCCAACCCCACACTGGGCCAGCTTCACACACCATTCACCAGTGCCTGCCAACCCCACACTGGGCCAGCTTCACACACCATTCACCAGTGCCTGCCAACCCCACACTGGGCCAGCTTCACACACCATTCACCAGTGCCTGCCAACCCCACACTGGGCCAGCTTCACACACCATTCACCAGTGCCTGCCAACCCCACACGGGGCCAGCTTCACACACCATTCACCAGTGCCTGCCAGACCCACAATGGGCCAGCTTCACACACCATTCACCAGTGCCTGCCAACCCCACACTGGGCCAGCTTCACACACCATTCACCAGTGTCTGCCAGACCCACAAAGGGCCAGCTTCACACACCATTCACCAGTGCCTGCCAACCCCACACTGGGCCAGCTTCACACACCATTCGTCAGTGTCTGCCAGACCCACAATAGGCCAGCTTCACACACCATTCGCCAGTGTCTGCCAGACCCACAATGGGCCAGCTTCACACACCATTCGCCAGTGCCTGCCAACCCCACACTGGGCCAGCTTCACACACCATTCGCCAGTGCCTGCCAACCCCACACTGGGCCAGCTTCACACACCATTCACCAGTGTCTGCCAACCCCACACTGGGCCAGCTTCACACACCATTCACCAGTGTCTGCCAGACCCACAATGGGCCAGCTTCACACACCATTCACCAGTGCCTGCCAACCCCACACTGGGCCAGCTTCACACACCATTCGCCAGTGCCTGCCAACCCCACACTGGGCCAGCTTCACACACCATTCACCAGTGTCTGCCAGACCCACACTGGGCCAGCTTCACACACCATTCACCAGTGTCTGCCAGACCCACAATGGGCCAGCTTCACACACCATTCACCAGTGCCTGCCAACCCCACACTGGGCCAGCTTCACACACCATTCACCAGTGTCTGCCAGACCCACAATGGGCCAGCTTCACACACCATTCGCCAGTGTCTGCCAACCCCACACTGGGCCAGCTTCACACACCATTCACCAGTGCCTGTCAACCCCACACTGGGCCAGCTTCACACACCATTCGCCAGTGTCTGCCAGACCCACAATGGGCCAGCTTCACACACCATTCACCAGTGTCTGCCAGACCCACACTGGGCCAGCTTCACACACCATTCACCAGTGTCTGCCAACCCCACACTGGGCCAGCTTCACACACCATTCGCCAGTGTCTGCCAGACCCACAATGGGCCAGCTTCACACACCATTCGCCAGTGTCTGCCAGACCCACACTGGGCCAGCTTCACACACCATTCACCAGTGTCTGCCAGACCCACACTGGGCCAGCTTCACACACCATTCACCAGTGTCTGCCAACCCCACACTGGGCCAGCTTCACACACCATTCGCCAGTGTCTGCCAGACCCACAATGGGCCAGCTTCACACACCATTCACCAGTGCCTGCCAACCCCACACTGGGCCAGCTTCACACACCATTCACCAGTGCCTGCCAACCCCACACTGGGCCAGCTTCACACACCATTCACCAGTGTCTGCCAGACCCACACTGGGCCAGCTTCACACACCATTCACCAGTGTCTGCCAACCCCACACTGGGCCAGCTTCACACACCATTCGCCAGTGTCTGCCAGACCCACAATGGGCCAGCTTCACACACCATTCGCCAGTGTCTGCCAGACCCACAATGGGCCAGCTTCACACACCATTCACCAGTGTCTGCCAGACCCACACTGGGCCAGCTTCACACACCATTCACCAGTGCCTGCCAACCCCACACGGGGCCAGCTTCACACACCATTCACCAGTGCCTGCCAACCCCACACCGGGCCAGCTTCACACACCATTCACCAGTGCCTGCCAACCCCACACTGGGCCAGCTTCACACACCATTCACCAGTGCCTGCCAACCCCACACTGGGCCAGCTTCACACACCATTCACCAGTGCCTGCCAACCCCACACTGGGCCAGCTTCACACACCATTCACCAGTGCCTGCCAGACCCACAATGGGCCAGCTTCACACACCATTCACCAGTGCCTGCCAACCCCACACTGGGCCAGCTTCACACACCATTCACCAGTGTCTGCCAGACCCACAATGGGCCAGCTTCACACACCATTCGCCAGTGTCTGCCAACCCCACACTGGGCCAGCTTCACACACCATTCACCAGTGCCTGTCAACCCCACACTGGGCCAGCTTCACACACCATTCGCCAGTGTCTGCCAGACCCACAATGGGCCAGCTTCACACACCATTCACCAGTGTCTGCCAGACCCACACTGGGCCAGCTTCACACACCATTCACCAGTGTCTGCCAACCCCACACTGGGCCAGCTTCACACACCATTCGCCAGTGTCTGCCAGACCCACAATGGGCCAGCTTCACACACCATTCGCCAGTGTCTGCCAGACCCACACTGGGCCAGCTTCACACACCATTCACCAGTGTCTGCCAGACCCACACTGGGCCAGCTTCACACACCATTCACCAGTGTCTGCCAACCCCACACTGGGCCAGCTTCACACACCATTCGCCAGTGTCTGCCAGACCCACAATGGGCCAGCTTCACACACCATTCACCAGTGCCTGCCAACCCCACACTGGGCCAGCTTCACACACCATTCACCAGTGCCTGCCAACCCCACACTGGGCCAGCTTCACACACCATTCACCAGTGTCTGCCAGACCCACACTGGGCCAGCTTCACACACCATTCACCAGTGTCTGCCAACCCCACACTGGGCCAGCTTCACACACCATTCGCCAGTGTCTGCCAGACCCACAATGGGCCAGCTTCACACACCATTCGCCAGTGTCTGCCAGACCCACACTGGGCCAGCTTCACACACCATTCACCAGTGTCTGCCAGACCCACACTGGGCCAGCTTCACACACCATTCACCAGTGTCTGCCAACCCCACACTGGGCCAGCTTCACACACCATTCGCCAGTGTCTGCCAGACCCACAATGGGCCAGCTTCACACACCATTCACCAGTGCCTGCCAACCCCACACTGGGCCAGCTTCACACACCATTCACCAATTTTTCTATGTTATTTCATCATTCTAGCACGTTTGATAGTGTAATTGCAGTAGCATATAAGAGCTTGGCCCTGATGAATGCCAGTGAATTTTCACATGATGGCAGAAACATGTTGGCCCTATTTTTTGATTTCTACCAAGCAAGTTAGACAGTGATTTTGTCACACTGTCACCTCACTATCTTTTAATCTGACGTCCAGGCAAACACTATTAAAGGTCCTTGTTTGCTTTGACAGCCATTTTAGACACTTCACTTGATTTATTTTTGCACTGCACATATCAGCTTCACTTTCTGTATGAACATTTGCGGTGACCAGACCATGGCTAAGTGATGCGATGCCAAAACACATCTGGGCGTTCGCACACAGACCAAGGTTTGGGTGTCCTACATGATGAGGCTCCGCCATCTGGGTGGGCTGATAGGACTCAAACAGCATTTGTTGATAGCCTATCTGATTTCTGGTTACTAATGTAATCCTTTCTGTGCAATCTTTCCAGTGCTAGTTCATGTATCTCAGCGTCACTTGACCTACAGGCTTTGTTGTTATTGATGTAGTTACACTGGGGGTATTTACCTGTTTGGTCATTAAACATTTCCCTCGGACCCTCCCCTACGATTTGTTGTTACATTAGAACATTCTAACAAATATTCTAACAAAAAAGAACAAAACCTTATAGTATTCCGAGGGGATCTCCCTGAAGCCTTTGTTCACAGCCAGAGCTGTGAGCAAAGAAGCATTGGACGGTTGGAGCTCCAGGCTTATACCAGCCATTATAAGCCCAGAGCACGCCATTGTTTTCAATGGAGCTCCCAACATTCCAATGTTCTAATATAGCCTTGTAGCCCGCCGTACAGGGCTATACCGGCTATTAAAGGCCCTCTCCAGCGTTAAAGGCCCCTAGCCGAAGGCTATTAGAACATTCTGCCACTAGAGGGCAGAATATTCTAACAAAAAAGAACAAAGCCTTTTGGAAGCGTGAGGGGATTGGAATCCCCTCAGGATCCCTGAAGCCTTTGTTCACAGCCAGAGCTGTGCACAAAGAAACATTGGAATGTTGGATCTCCGGGCTTATACCAGCCATTATAAGCCCGGAGCACTCCATTGTTTTCAATGGAGCTCCCAACATTCCAATGTTCTAATGCAGCTTAATGCAGGAGTGAATACGACATGCAGTTTGGAACATGAGTGTAATAAGGGGGACAAGGGCAAGGCATGCAGAGAATGGTCATAAAATAAACCCCTTTTTGTTCATGGAGGGGTGATGCAATACACTGAGAGGAAACTGGTTGTATTTCATGAAGGCTGGTGGAGGTGACAGAGAATAACAAGAACATTTGCACGTTTAATGGCACTTATTTTACATTTAGTTACAGTTGATGAGAGCTGTTGTTTGTGAACAGAGCAGACTTTATTCTGTCTCAATCCTGACCTACAACACCCCGACTTGTGTCAGTATCATCACGCACACACAGCTTTCCATATGCACTTTAATCATGGCATGTAGCACCGCGGCTGTCAAGTACTGAGACCCAAACACAGCTCTGCCAGTGCACGTCAACCTTGGACCACACAGCTCTGCCAGTGCACCACAACCTTGGACCACACAGCTCTGCCAGTGCACCCCAACCTTGGACCAAACAGCTCTGCCAGTGCACCACAACCTTGGACCACACAGCTCTGCCAGTGCACCCCAACCCTAGATTACACAGCTCGGCCAGTGCACCCTGGTCCTTATCTACAGCCCTGTGCTATTCAGACCGTACAGCTCACTCCGGTGCATATTATCCATCACTTGAACCCTCTGCGAGAGGACCCCATGCAGGGGCATTTTCTAATGTGGCCCTAGCAGTCCCTGCCCCCTGCTCTCTGCCCCTCCCAGCAGACACTGCACGTCTCCTGTTGGCAGGGCCTGTCTGTGGCCCCTCCAGTGCCTGTGGCCCCTGTGCCCCTCTCAGAAGACACTGTACATCTCCTGTTAGCAGGGCCTGTCTGTGGCCCCTCCAGCGTCTGGGGCCCCTGTGCTCTCTGCCCCTCTCAGCAGACACTGCGCGTCTCCTGTTAGCTGCAGGAGGCAGGGGCTGTCTGTGGCCCCAGCAGTGTCTGCCCCCCCCCCTGCGCTCTCTGCCCCTCTCAGCAGACACTGCGTGTCTCCTGTTAGCTGGGCCCTTCTGTGGCCCCTCCGGTGTCTGGGCCCCCTGCGCTCTCTGCCCCTCCCAGCAGACACTGCGCGTCTCCTGTTAGCTGGCCCTGCCTGTGGCCCCTCCAGTGTCTGGGGCCCTTGTGCTCTCTGCCCCTCCCAGCGGACACTGCGCGTCTCCAGTTAGCTGGGCCCTTCTGTGGCCCCTCCGGTGTCTGGGGCCCTTGTGCTCTCTGCCCCTCCCAGCGGACACTGCGCGTCTCCGGTTAGCTGCAGGGGGCAGGGCCCCAGCAGTGTCTGCCCCCCCCACCCCCCGCTCCCCCCCTGCTCTCTGCCCCTCCCAGCAGACACTGCGCGTCTCCTGTTAGCTGGGCCTGTCTGCAGAGGCGGCACTGGCTGCTCTTGGGGGGGTTGAAGGGGGCGTCACTGTCGCTTTGTACATCTAAAGCCCTGACTGACTCTGTGGCTCAGCGGATCCCATTAGCATTCATTGAACCTCGCGCCGGTCCCCGCTGACTGCGGAGATAGGAGGCCGCGAGCAGTCACAGGAAGTAATCCATCCCCTCCCGAGACGCGTCGGGGCTCCGGGAAGACGGGTGTTCCCGCCGAAAACACACAGCCCAGGGTCACCTCTGTCGGCTGGGCCTCACTGTTATCAGACACTTCCGCCACATGTCGGCTTCACTGCACTGACGCCCCGTGAGAGCTGCCGTCACTGCACTGATGTCACACTGAGTGCTACCTTTACTGCACTGATGCCCCGTGAGAGCTGCCTTTACTGCACTGACGTCCAGTGGCGACTGGTGGAATTTGAAACTGGTGAGGCGTATGCAGAACGAATCAACGTATGCGAGCGAGCGCAGAGAGCGAGCCCAACGGCAATAAGGGGGGTTCTTCCCCCATGAAGAATTTTTTTTTATTTGCCATCTTTTTGGTGCGATTTTCTGCACTATTTCTGGGATAAATAGACTAAACATTCAGTTGTTCTAGGCATTCATAAAAGAAAACTCATAGATTATTTCAGAGAGTTTCTGGGTTGCCAAGCAAGTCTGACTTCTGAAGTGGGCTAGGGTACTAAGCAAGACTGCTTTGGCTCTACCCTTTCCAACAGAAAACACTAGTTAGTGATGTGAACAAGTTCAATGGACAAACCTGGGGTCCACTCTTCAGTGGGCGCTCCAAGGTCCTTCGAGGAAGACAGGGCGCTGTTAGCTGCTCTCGTCATGGTGGCTGGAGAATGAATAACCGGGACAGGACACCCGAGGCAGTGCGCACCTGCCTGGAAATACCATACCAGTGAAAACACCTCGCCTGTTACTATTGCCTCAACGCACCTGGCCTCCCAGGGCACTTGACAGCTGTGTGTGCATACAAACATTCACCGGTCCCTTTTCCTGCCCACAGCCGTGGTTCGGTGAAGAGTGCGTGACCGAGTCATAACATGCCCATCAGGTGTTGCCTTGAGTAACCGCACCTTGAGTAGAAGTGACACGGTATTTGTAGTGCTTAGAAACGGCACAGTATGAAGTACTACATTAAAAAGTTTTTTTTATATTTGTTGTTGACTATCGGGTACCATGGCACGAAATGTCAGTCACAGAAAATGCGCTACGGTTTGCTAATAAGCGACTGGATTTAGAAATGCCAGCTTGGCACTCAACCAGACATTGTCCCATGAAATGCACAGAACCATGAAACCACCTTCTGCCCCTGTGTCAATATAGTCATGAGGCGACAAGACCACCAGACTTTGGTATATGACGTTCCCATCATATACATAACAATTAATAGCCATTCCAATCAGATATACAGCCTTGGAATATACTAAGAAACGTCCATCTGAGACTGTGGCTCCCATTTGGGAAAATAGGCGGGAGAGGCCAGTGCAGACAGACAGCCTTCTGTGAGGCAACACACCCTGGAAAGAGAACTGGCAGAGCCTCTTCTTCGGACCACGATCCAGGTACAATGTGCAAGTAGTAAACAAGCCAAGGGAAAAACTTTTGGGTAACACCAACCTCTGTCATGCAGAATGTAACTGCACCCATAAGCACTGCACAGTGTAATCCTACTTCGGGTACAACAGGGGGGCTGAGGTAGGGAATGAGTTAACTAGATGGGACAGAGAGAGTAACTTTATGAAGGGGAGAAAGAGTAAGACTAAGAATTTGCAGAGGGTAACACAGTGCAGGGGTGGGAAGGGCAATTATGAGGAAAAAAATACAGTAGCACAGTGTAAGGAGAGGAGTTGGCCTAACGGCTAGGGCACTCGACCTCGGACCTGGGGATCCTGGGTTCGAGTCTCGGTAACGACGCCAAAAACCTCCTGTGGTTCTGGGCCAATCACTTAATCTCCCTGTGCCTAAAATGAATGTGTGTCCTCATGTAACGTAACTGGTGCTATGTAAAGCGCTCTGATACCCGATTCGGTTCGGGTCAAGTACGCGCTATATAAAACTCTGCAAAAAAAAAAAAAGGCAGGTAGGGTAACATTGAGGTGGGCAGAGAGAGTAACAATGTGAAGGAGTAGAGAAACATTGAGGTGGGCAGATAGAGTAGCTGAGAGAAGGGACAAATAGTGTAACAATGAAACGGGGCCGATAAAGTAACACTAATAATTTGCAGCGGGGTAACACCTTGTGGTGTTGACTGGACAACAGTGAGGAGAACAAATATAGTAACACTGAGAAAGGGGGGCTAGAGTAATAATGAAAGAAGCAGATAGAGTAACATTGACAAGGGGCAGAGAGAGTAACATTGCCAAGGGGCAGATAGACTAGCATTAATGATTGGCAGAGGGAGTACCCACTCGGGGGTGGACAGGGTAACACTGAGGCTTGCACACAGAGTAACACTGAAAAAGGGCAGATATAATAACACTGTGGAACATAGTTGTAATACACTCATGTAGCAATGTAGAAAATCATCAAGATCTTTCTAAACAATGTAGGTGTCACCTCCACCAATTCCCTTGAAAAAGGTTGTAAACGTTCTTCTAAGAGGCACACATCTAGTCATGTCTACTAACCCCTTCCATGCTTATGACAAGCTCAGCTGGTCATGAGGCACAGTGGGACTGCTGCAGCCCACCCACGCACGGCTAATTCCCCGCCTGTGTGGGTGTTCTATTGGAGTGGGCGGAGCCGTGACGAGTCCAGCTCGTCATGAGCACAGCTCCACTGTGCAGCATGACGAGCTGGGCTCGTCACGAGCACCGTGGCGCCGCGTGCGCCCCCCCCGCACCACGGGGGAATTAGTCCCGCGTGGAAGGTGTTAAGAGCAGTATGCGCTAATGACCGAAGTAGTCGGCCATCAAAACATAATTGGGGAAAAGCTGTGCAAGAGATGAGTGACTGAAATGCACATAAATGCTTAGAACATACGGCGGTGTTACGGGAAAATGTGTGTAAGGGCCATCACTTGGGTCAACAGCAGAAATAAAGTGGAATTCTTGGACAGAGGATGCAGCCATCCTTCACAGCGTCAGTGCGGTTTGCCGGCTCTTTACCACCTTACTTGTGGCATTTGACCCTATCTCTGTCTTACGTTTCTAGTTTTATCTGATTGAATTTGACAATGTGAATAGCAGCAATCTAAAAGAGAGGGCTTCACACCGACCACAAAGGCAGACGAGCCTTCATTGCGATGTTAGAGCTTATAAATCTAGAAAGGTCAGACCATAAAGAAGCAGTTGCAAGACCTGACCAAGCACAAATCACTCTTTAAATTGTTGCTCTGACGTTACCAAATATCAGACAACCAGCGAGCAACCTATCAGCTCCAAACTCCATAAGGCAATTCTTCAAACCCAATATGTTGAACTGCCGAGTCCAGCAGAGATTAAATGACATATAAACGGTAAAAAGACAAAATATAGAATTCAAAATATAGAATTACCAAAATATCAATGTCAAAATATAGAATGGACAAAATATCGAATGGACAGAATATAGTGGTGAAAAATATCGAATTGAAGGTAAGTAATTTAATATCGAATACTAATTTTTACCCCTACACTATCCAACGCTTTCCCTACTGTTGCACTCCCTGGAGTGGGAATAGTAATTTTTACCCCTAAGCTATCCAACACTTACCCTACTGTTGCACTCACTGGAGTGGTAATAGTGAATGTTATATTTATTATTTCATTAATTTTAAATTACTTTTAAGACATTTAAAAAAATTCAATATTTTAACTAACCATATTTTTTAAAACTATATTTTTGATTCAATATTTTTGTACTTACCTGTTTGTAGATAGGAATTCGATATTTTTGCATTCTATATTTTTTCTTCGATATTTTGGTAATTCTATATTTGTGAATTCGATATTATATCAGTGATCCATATAAACATCAATCAGAACATACCTGATGATTTTACACACCAAAGCATTTTAGATTCATTTGACTGCTGACTATATCAGAACTTAAAGTCACTGTATCATAAATTGACAGCTTAGAACCTCATCCATGCCTCTACGGGTGCCAGCACAAGACAATCTGCAGACAAATCACATCTGTGTGTCTGTGCTGCCCACTCTTTGCTGCTGCTCTCTATGCCATTCCTGTACTGTGCATATTAACGGCGATTGGTGAAATATTCCACTGTGCAAAAACCAAAACAATGAGCCTAACTCATTAACCGCAGTGGACATTCCGCCGCGGTGTGGGGCGTTCTATTAAGTGAACAGGGCCGCGTCGGCCAAGGGACATGCACAGCACTACGGAGGTAGTGCTCGCGACGGCCGTTGGCCGACAGAAGCAGCGTTCTGCTCTCCTGGCACGCGCTTGAAGATCAATCTAAAACGCTAACTTCAGACACCAAAACACATGAAGTGGGGGCAGTGGTACTGCAAGTGGAAAGAGTCACATCCGGGGTGTATCAGGAGCGCGGTGGAGAGTCTTACTTGCAGGGAGGTCTCAGCGGGGGTATTGGGGGAATGGTCTTAACACCAGGGGTGTCTCCTCATCAGCAGTGGGTTTTGACACCAGGGGTGTCTCAGCGGCTAAGGGGGATAGGGGGTGATCGGGGGGGCGATCTAAACATATGAGGGCCTCAAGAGCTAGGAGCGAGGGGAATATCGAGGGTATCTCATCAGTAGGGTTGTAGGGGGGCTTAACATGTAGGAAAAGGATCTTGGCTTGAAGCGAGTGGAGGTCGTAACATCAGGGGTGCTTCACCGGGGCAAGGTGGCTCAACGTCAGTGCTATCTCGGCAGCAGTGTAGGGCGTCTTAACATCATGGGTGCCACTGCTTGTGTGCGTTTAGGAGGGTAAAATCCAGGGTGTCTCGGCAGTGGGGGTGGGGCCAGGGCGCAAGTCGAAAAAAAAGAAGTGGGGGGACGCTGTTACCGGAAGTGACGTCACGACCGGAAGTGACATCTTGAAAGGTGCCGAGCTCCTCGTCTCAGAGAGGCCAAAGAGTGAAGTCCAGCTGTTTGGCAGGGGGGATGGTGTACCCCCGGTAAAATAAGTGGGGGGACGCCGTCCACTCGCGTGGTACCCCGACTCGAGCCCTGGGAGGGGCGATCATAACATCAGGAGGTGTTATAATCGAGGTGTCTCGGGACCTGGAGGGGGTGTTTCCTGGCATTAGGGGTGCCTCCCACATGAGGTGTTGGGGGGAGGTGTGCATGTGAAACAGGAGGTCGCGCCCTTTGATGGTGTAATCAAAGCAGATAGGTGCAGGCTCCATCTTTCGCAAGTCTATGGTATATTTGTTTTTTGGGGGGGGATTCTGAAGACAGGGGGTACTGATGTGATCGGAGGGGTTGCATTGGGAAGACGCAGTGGGCCCCAGGTAGGGAGGGAGCGGCAACAGCATCGCGCTGGGGTGATGGTGATGTTGCAGTTAGAATTGAGGGCTATATGTCAGTTGCGGCCGGCAAGACGGGCGGGTGGGAGGGGAGTGTTGCGTGGGGGACGGCGACGGTATTTAAAATAAAGAAAACGTACCTTCCTCGGCTCCTTTCCAACACTCTGGATCGGATCACGGGTCACCTCAGCGTGTTCCTTCAGTTTGAAATGCACCAGGCTGCGCGGTGTCTCAGCCAATCCAGGAGCTGCATTAGCAGCGCCAGGATTGGCTAGAGCAGGGTCACTCCCCACCCATTTTGAGACCCAGGGGCTGCTGCATGAAGCACCCTCGGGTCCCTCACCAGTCACTCTCCTAAGGGGAAAGGTAGCAGTGGAGTAGTGTGTGCATGTTCGGGCTGGTCGTAAAAATGACCAGCCCAAAAACGGACATGCGCACTACTATTGCTGCTGCAGCCGCGCTGTCGGTGACAGTCTGTCACTCAAGCTGCCGCAGCCCCACCCCCTTCCGATTGCCTCGGGCCGGGCGTGTCCCGGTAGCATTAAATTTCAGCGAGACTGGTCAGACGGCAAGACTTTTACTGGCACTAATTACATTTAAGGCGTGACGGTGCTGTCCATATGGCTGAGTGACGTCACACTGAGTGCTGCCTTTACTGCACTGACAGCCCCGGGAGAGCTGCCTTTACTGCACTGATGTCACACTGAGTGCTGCCTTTACTGCAATGACGTCTCACTGAGTTCTGTCTTTACTGTAGTGACGTCACAACGTCAGCTGACTTTACAGTAGTTACGTCCCCATGAGAGCTGCCTTTACTGCACTGACGTCACACTAAGTGCTGCCTTTACTGCACTGACGTCACACTGAGTGCTGCCTTTACTGCACTGACGTCACACTGAGTGCTGCCTTTACTGCACTGATGTCACACTGAGTGCTGCCTTTACTGTACTGACGTCACACTGAGTGCTGCCTTTACTGCACTGACGTCCCAGTGAGAGCTGCCTTTACTGCACTGACGTCACACTGAGTGCTGCCTTTACTGCACGGACGTCACACTGAGTGCTGCCTTTACTGTACTGACGTCATACTGAGTGCTGCCTTTACTGCACTGACGTCCCAGTGAGTGCTGCCTTTACTGCACTGACGTCACACTGAGTGCTGCCTTTACTGCACGGACGTCACACTGAGTGCTGCCTTTACTGCACTGACGTCCCAGTGAGAGCTGCCTTTACTGCACTGACGTCACACTGAGTTCTGCCTTTACTGCACTGACGCCCAGTGAGAGCTGCCTTCACTGCACTGACGTCACACTCACTTCTGCCTTTACTGCACTGACGCCCGATGATAGCTGCCTTTACTGCACTGACGTCCCAGTGAGAGCTGCCTTCACTGCACTGACGTCACACTCACTGCTGCCTTTACTGCACTGACGCCCGATGATAGCTGCCTTTACTGCACTGACGTCCCAGTGAGAGCTGCCTTTACTGCACTGACGTCACACTGAGTGCTGCCTTTACTGTACTGACGTCCCAGTGAGAGCTGCCTTCACTGCACTGACGTCACACTCACTGCTGCCTTTACTGCACTGACGCCCGATGATAGCTGCCTTTACTGCACTGACGTCCCAGTGAGAGCTGCCTTCACTGCACTGACGTCACACTCACTGCTGCCTTTACTGCACTGACGCCCGATGATAGCTGCCTTTACTGCACTGACGTCCCCGTGAGAGCTGCCTTTACTGCACTGACGTCACACTGAGTGCTGCCTTCACCGCACTGACGTCACACTCACTGCTGCCTTTACTGCACTGACGCCCGATGATAGCTGCCTTTACTGCACTGACGTTCCAGTGAGAGCTGCCTTCACTGCACTGACGTCACACTCACTGCTGCCTTTACTGCACTGACGCCCGATGATAGCTGCCTTTACTGCACTGACGCCCCGTGAGAGCTGCCGTCACTGCACTGACGCCCCGTGAGAGCTGCCGTCACTGCACTGACGTCCCCGTGAGAGCTGCCTTTACTGCACTGACGTCACACTGAGTGCTGCCTTTACTGTACTGACGTCCCAGTGAGAGCTGCCTTTACTGCACTGACGTCACACTGAGTGCTGCCTTTACTGCACTGACGCCCAGTGAGAGCTGCCTTCACTGCACTGACGTCACACTCACTGCTGCCTTTACTGCACTGACGCCCGATGATAGCTGCCTTTACTGCACTGACGTCCCAGTGAGAGCTGCCTTCACTGCACTGACGTCACACTCACTGCTGCCTTTACTGCACTGACGCCCGATGATAGCTGCCTTTACTGCACTGACGTCCCTGTGAGAGCTGCCGTCACTGCACTGACGCCCCGTGAGAGCTGCCTTTACTGCACTGACGTCACACTGAGTGCTGCCTTTACTGCACTGACGCCCGATGATAGCTGCCTTTACTGCACTGACGTCCCAGTGAGAGCTGCCTTCACTGCACTGACGTCACACTCACTGCTGCCTTTACTGCACTGACGACGGTGATAGCTGCCTTTACTGCATTGACGCCCCGTGAGAGCTGCCGTCACTGCACTGACGCCCCGTGAGAGCTGCCGTCACTGCACTGACGTCCCCGTGAGAGCTGCCTTTACTGCACTGACGTCACACTGAGTGCTGCCTTTACTGTACTGACGTCCCAGTGAGAGCTGCCTTTACTGCACTGACGTCACACTCACTGCTGCCTTTACTGCACTGACGCCCGATGATAGCTGCCTTTACTGCACTGACGCCCCGTGAGAGCTGCCGTCACTGCACTGACGCCCCGTGAGAGCTGCCGTCACTGCACTGACGTCCCCGTGAGAGCTGCCTTTACTGCACTGACGTCACACTGAGTGCTGCCTTTACTGTACTGACGTCCCAGTGAGAGCTGCCTTTACTGCACTGACGTCACACTGAGTGCTGCCTTTACTGCACTGACGCCCAGTGAGAGCTGCCTTCACTGCACTGACGCCCCGTGAGAGCTGCCTTTACTGCACTGACGTCACACTGAGTGCTGCCTTTACTGCACTGACGCCCGATGATAGCTGCCTTTACTGCACTGACGCCCCGTGAGAGCTGCCGTCACTGCACTGACGCCCCGTGAGAGCTGCCGTCACTGCACTGACGTCACACTGAGTGCTGCCTTTACTGTACTGACGTCCCAGTGAGAGCTGCCTTTACTGCACTGACGTCACACTGAGTGCTGCCTTTACTGCACTGACGCCCAGTGAGAGCTGCCTTCACTGCACTGACGTCACACTCACTGCTGCCTTTACTGCACTGACGCCCGATGATAGCTGCCTTTACTGCACTGACGTCCCCGTGAGAGCTGCCGTCACTGCACTGACGCCCCGTGAGAGCTGCCTTTACTGCACTGACGTCACACTGAGTGCTGCCTTTACTGCACTGACGCCCGATAATAGCTGCCTTTACTGCACTGACGTCCCAGTGAGAGCTGCCTTCACTGCACTGACGTCACACTCACTGCTGCCTTTACTGCACTGACGCCCGATGATAGCTGCCTTTACTGCACTGACGCCCCGTGAGAGCTGCCGTCACTGCACTGACGCCCCGTGAGAGCTGCCGTCACTGCACTGACGTCCCCGTGAGAGCTGCCTTTACTGCACTGACGTCACACTGAGTGCTGCCTTTACTGTACTGACGTCCCAGTGAGAGCTGCCTTTACTGCACTGACGTCACACTGAGTGCTGCCTTTACTGCACTGACGCCCAGTGAGAGCTGCCTTCACTGCACTGACGCCCCGTGAGAGCTGCCTTTACTGCACTGACGTCACACTGAGTGCTGCCTTTACTGCACTGACGCCCGATGATAGCTGCCTTTACTGCACTGACGCCCCGTGAGAGCTGCCGTCACTGCACTGACGCCCCGTGAGAGCTGCCGTCACTGCACTGACGTCCCCGTGAGAGCTGCCTTTACTGCACTGACGTCACACTGAGTGCTGCCTTTACTGTACTGACGTCCCAGTGAGAGCTGCCTTTACTGCACTTACGTCACACTGAGTGCTGCCTTTACTGCACTGACGCCCAGTGAGAGCTGCCTTCACTGCACTGACGTCACACTCACTGCTGCCTTTACTGCACTGACGCCCGATGATAGCTGCCTTTACTGCACTGACGTCCCCGTGAGAGCTGCCGTCACTGCACTGACGCCCCGTGAGAGCTGCCTTTACTGCACTGACGTCACACTGAGTGCTGCCTTTACTGCACTGACGCCCGATGATAGCTGCCTTTACTGCACTGACGTCCCAGTGAGAGCTGCCTTCACTGCACTGACGTCACACTCACTGTTGCCTTTACTGCACTGACGCCCGATGATGGCTGCCTTTACTGCACTGACGTCCCCGTGAGAGCTGCCTTTACTGCACTGACGTCACACTGAGTGCTGCCTTTACTGTACTGACGTCCCAGTGAGAGCTGCCTTCTCTGCACTGACGTCACACTCACTGCTGCCTTTACTGCACTGACGCCCGATGATAGCTGCCTTTACTGCACTGACGTCCCAGTGAGAGCTGCCTTTACTGCACTGACGTCACACTCACTGTTGCCTTTACTGCACTGACGCCCGATGATAGCTGCCTTTACTGCACTGACGTCCCAGTGAGAGCTGCCTTTACTGCACTGACGTCACACTCACTGCTGCCTTTACTGCACTGACGCCCGATGATAGCTGCCTTTACTGCACTGACGCCCGATGATAGCTGCCTTTACGGTAGTGACGTCATTACGAGAGCTGCCATTACTGCACTTTGACCCCGTGAATGCTGCCTTTACTTATAGGCACTGGAAGATGGGGTGCCGGGAGTGCACGCAGCACCCCAACAATGTGGAAAAGTAAATTTTGCCATGTTCTGTGTCCCTACGTGTCATCCATCATATGTTATATGTGCATGATTAATATGCATATGTTATTCCCCATGTTTGATTAAAAACGCAATTACAGTTGTGTCCACCTCTAGTATGCCAGTTTCCAGTTCTCGTGAATAATACGAGTATCAGGCCTATGTAGAGTTACGTTGCCACGTTTCTCAGTGTGCACGTTATTCCATTGTAAAGTCCCCGTTTCTAGGCCTCAGAAGGGCCTGGACACCAGATTCAGCTCCTGTCTCCTGTCTCCTGAAGCCTCGCTGAGGAGCGATACAGCCCCCACCTGTATCCTCGACCCTTCACTTACTTCCTGCCTCGCAGTGCCCGGCTCAGCCTGGCTCTGCCTCTGAGTCTGCCAAGAGTATGTTATGATTCCAGTTATCAGTTTAGTCCTCCTTCTCTGCATTCCTAAAGCTACTGAACTGCATCAATAGTTTCCGTCATTGTCTAGCTTTTACGTCTCCACGTTAGAGAAATACTGCATTTAATGGTCATTTAATATTCTTCATCACACACTACATGTAGAGTAATGCACGCTCCAGTCTTAGAGTCTGTTCGCCTTTACCCCGATAACATTTGGATTCTATCAACATGTTCTCTAAACATCAGATACTAGATACTGCTTAGGTACATGTCGCCCTGACTCTCCAGACTTCAGTCTCTGCTCCTAGCACAGAGTTCATAGCCCCCAGCTTCTCCTAGTGATACGTCATTGCCAGTTTGCGCGCACCATCAGGTTAGAGGTCCCGGCTCCTCAGGTAGCCCCCTCCATGGTTTCCGCCCCATTCATGACATATTCTGTTACGTTTGCATCACATGTCTATGTATACGCCCTGTTACACCTCTTTTCACCCTTATCTTTCGCGACTGCTATTGATCACACCCACTGCTCCGCCTATCGTATGTATTGTAATGCAACTGTTTTAGTATATATGATCGTGTATTGTTATTAAATGTTAGCGCGCTCATCCCAGATCCAGCCCCAGCAGCTGCTGGGCCCTGCCATTCTATTCCTATGCAGGTTGTCCTGTTCCTGTCCTTATGCTGTATTAAACCTGCAAAACTCCTACTACCTCGAATCTTGACTCTTATTTATTGAGCTATCTGTTATTCATTTATTCATCCAAAAATAGAGGTATTATTTATTTATTTACCACATAATGGCGCCCGAACAGGGACTTGCCCTTTCCCCACGCGTCGGTGAAGCCACACCGACCCCCTGACCCTCTGCAGTCGTGACGGAACTCTTCTGCGCACCGGCAGATATTTCTGCTTCAAGTATCCCTCAGGCCCACGGAGCAGACGGAGGAGGCGGTCCAGCATCCAGACGAGACGGTGGAGGAACGCGGCGAGTCCCGACCAGAGCCCAAGCCGAGAGTCCAAGGTCCGAGGTATCCGGAGGCCCACCCGTAACAGAAGTCCGAAGTTCGTCCGTCCGGCGTCCAAGCAGTCCCGTCCAGTCTGAGGCCTTCCGTTCTTACTGCCCGGTGAGTACCGTTGCTGGGGTAGTATCTAGACAGGGTCAATCTAATTGACTCTGGTCCGTGGGTTGGTGGTACACAGTCCCACAAACGAAGTGTCCACTTCGGTGGATGCGGGTCCTGACGTGTCTCTGTATGAGACCGGTAAGTTTCGTACTGTTTCAGCAGTGCATCTAGTTCCTGTTCTAGTCAGTTCTGCGCTCGAGAAAATTCATGTATTCTGTTTTCCGTATTCCAGGTAGTATTCTGTTCGAACTGTTATTCTGAATGTTCTTCATGTATCTTGATGTCGTGGTATGAGTGTGAAGTAGTTATCGTGTTTATTGTGTATCGTATTGTGTCCAGATTATAGTTCAGTCATGCCGCTCTTTTCAAAACTGCGTCAGTTGAGGACTAGAAGAGGTCTGCTAGAAGCAGCAGTTCCTGTCCCGCCTAGGGACAGTCCAGGTCATTTTATGTATCAGAAGCATGGCATAAGCGCCATATTGTATCTAGATTTATGGGTCGAGTATACCAAACAGTTAGAGGAAAAGTATAGATGGCCTGTGTCAGGCACATGGGATGCCGAGTGCATCATGAGAGTAGAAGAAGCATTATGGAAAAAGAAAGCCAGACAGTCACAGAAAGATGCCATCGAGTTATGGCGCAAAGAATCTCATAAAAGAACCGAAAAAGAAATCAGAAAGTCAGAATTAAGTAGAGAATCCTTGGAACGAGCCCAAGAAAGGGAATTAATCGAGATTGGTGAACGAGTTAAAACCGAACAGTCAGACAGACAGAGGCATGCTCTTATTAAGGGTATGTATCCTCTTCTTGCTGAGGGCCTGCCAAAAGCGACCCCGGAAGCATCCAGTAACTTTCCGCCACCATTAGTTCCGACCAAGCTACGTCACAAACAGACCGCAGCTGATATTTTCATTTCGTCCTATTTGGACGACACAGTCCCAGAATATGCAAATCCTGTTCGCGCTCCGCCAGTCCCTGTAAATCAGGCACTCCCCGTTTCTCCAGACACCGGGGTACCCCTTGCAGTACCTGTTACGGTCCCCCCGGTCCAGCCCGCCATACCAGTTCAGCCCGCATTTCAATTTCCTGCCACACTAGTACGAAGAGGATCAGTCGACGATTCTAGTTTAGGGGCCGCAGGAGGAGGTCCTCCTCAGACCCCGCCGCCACACAAGCGTTTAACGTCAGCCGAATTACATGCACAAGCGTCACAGCGTACGCCCAGACATCAGTCTGTAGCAGAAATAAGAAAAGCCCTTAATGAATGCGGCTATGATCCAGTCCCAGGCGAGGATAATATGGTTTTATATTCATTACGTGTAAGAAAGGTGGCCGAGTATCTAGTCACCCTACCGAATATGAAAGAAGATCTAGACAGAATATATCGTTTCATCCGTACAGGGGATGATCCAGAAAGCATTGGCGAAGTCATGTCTCAAAGGAAAGCCGAGATCCAGCTCATGATACTAAAGTTTTTGATTAATTGTTTAATAAGAGAACAAGATTA
Organism: Lissotriton helveticus; assembly: GCF_964261635.1. Lineage (NCBI taxonomy): Eukaryota > Metazoa > Chordata > Amphibia > Caudata > Salamandridae > Lissotriton > Lissotriton helveticus. Next base: position 30,421,628 of record NC_136071.1, read on the forward strand.
CCCGTCCAAAGATCAAGCCGAAATGAGAACCCTGACAAAGTGGAGTGATAATATAGCCGAGGGTAAGCACAGGACCATCAGTGCTATGGAAAGTATGTACAAGAAAATCCGTAAAGAAATAATAAAGTTACACGAACAGCGTAAAGCAGCACAAGTAAGCGAGAAAGAAAGTAACTCTGATACTGAAGAGGTGGACGACGAGAATCCCGCCAGAATAGCGTATGTAGGAAAATCTAGATTTCCAGATCGCCATTTACGCCTAGAACACAAGTCAACTTTCCATCATCCAGCACCAGAACAAGGTTCTCTAGAACAAGTGTTTCAAGCTACCGATCACATTCTGAAATCACGAATCGGTTACAGTGAGTTAAGTACTATGCATGAACAAGAACTAGCCCGATCAGCAGTCCGATGGACTACTGATTCTACCACTTTTCCAGACGAAATAGTGGCACAAATGTTTCTGAAAATGCCCCCAGCCGAGCAACGACTGGCGGGTATGTATATGATTCAACACCTCATTACATTGTATGAGGGTCAGCACTCTGATCCAGGCCCGTTACATGATATCCTGAACGAGTTACTCCAGTATAGATGGAAAGGTTTAGGTACCGATTTAATTAGTGTCATTCTAGAACAGCGTCACAAATATAGAACGTTTTTGAACCCGCATTTTGTTCATGTCTCACCCCCAGAAAATAAACCATTTTACATAGAGAGACAGAATCCGTTACGAGAAGTCCACCCAGTTAGAGGAACGGGTGGCGAACTAGAACGAGTGTTTGTTTACACCCCGATCACAAAGATGGAACTCTTAGAGATGAAAAAATTAATCCCCTGTCATGATAAAGATCCAGCAGGGTTCCATCGAGAATTAAAAGACATGCTCCGTATGGGAGAATACACGTATCCAGATATAATTAAAATGTTAAAGGTTCTGCTGCCCGCAGGGGTGTATGAAAAGCTCAAGGAAAAAGAATGGGAGGTGGGAGAGAAAAAGATCGATTGGGCAGTTCTAGAAGCTGAAGACAAGGCACGAGTACCAGGTACCGGTCTTGGAGATAAATGTAAAGAATTACCAGAATTATTAATACAAGTTTTGCCTAGGTTATTGACAACTAGAAAAGAAGACTGGGATGCAATCTCAGCCTGTAAACAGAAACAAGACGAAGATATTAGTGATTACTATTCCAGATTTGAGAAATGTTTTAGCATCAACAGTGGCCTCAAGACGAGTAGCGAGTCATACCCTCATCTTTTTGTTACTAAATTAGTCGAGAATTCAAGTCCACAAATTAAGAATCGAGTTTTGAAAGTCGAAAGTACCTGGCAAGCTAATACCCCGTCCCAGATGTTACAGATGCTCCAATACCACCAGAATAGAATCAGAGAAGAGCAAGAACACGAGAGAAAACGTATGAAAGACACGAAAATGAAAGTATTAGTTGCACAATCTGTTCCTCAAGACAGTCAGAAGAGGGGTCCGAATCAAGCCAGTCATCCTGCAGCTCCCGTTAAAGGAAACTGCAATTATTGTAAACAGCCAGGTCATTTTATAAATGAGTGTGCAGTTCTGAAACACAACATAGCCACTGGTAAGACTAAAGAAAGACCACGTCCGCCTAGACAAGAACAAGTTTCACAGATTCCTCAGCCACAAAATGCACCACAGACAGTTACAGCACCGCAGCCCATCGCTGCAACACAGCATGTTACACAGCAGATGTACCAGTATGCACAGTCTGAGTATCCAGAGTATCAGCCATATTCATGAAACAGCCTAGAGAGGGAGGTAGGCTTGCCTCTCATCGAGATACCTGTAGATCAAGAAGGTCCCTATGTTCACAGTCAAGTATTAGGGAAAGACAGAAAGTTTTTGATTGATACAGGGGCAAGTAGGACCACAATTAGCCACGCCGAAGTTCCAGGGGCTCCGCTCTCAGGCTCAAGAAATGTTTCCCTTGGATTTTCAGGAAAACCCATTGTAAATGAAATATCAAAGCCAGTTACTCTAGAAGTAGGTCCATTGTCCCGTACTACTGATCTGTTACTTACTAAGTCATGTCCAGAGAATCTATTAGGTATTAAAACACTGAAAGAGTTAGGTGCAGTTATATGCTGTTCCCCAGAGGGAATACGATTGTTCCTGCGTGACTTTAAGGGTCACTATGTATTACGAGATTTTGATCCCAGATTGTCCAATGTTCCGCAGCATCTATGGGCGCAAGGTCCAACTGATGTTGGTTATATGCAAATCACACCCCATCGTGTGACTCTCAAGCCAGGTGTAGTGTTACCACGAATCAGACAGTATAGATTGCCACCGGAGGCTGTAGCAGCCTTATCCAAAATTATTGACGAGCTCATCGCTCAAGGAGTGGTTGTAGAAACTGACTCCAATGTATGCAATTCTCCGATCATTCCAGTCATGAAACGTACTGATCCAAATGCACCCCCAGTATATCGATTAGTGATTGACCTACGAGAGCTTAATAAATGTATTATTCCCCAGTACCCAGTTGTCCCAGACATCTCTTCCCTATTGACAGCCATTGATTCAGAAGCCTCATTTTTTACAGTCATAGACCTCAAGAATGCATTTTTTAGTGTCCCCATTCATCCAGACAGCCAGTTCCTTTTCGGATTTTGTTTAAATGGAAGGAGCTATATGTTCACACGAGCTCCTCAAGGTTTCACAGAAAGTCCCAGTATTTACAGTCAAGCACTTAAGAGACAACTAGACAACATTCACATGCCAACTGACACTGCCCTGCTCCGGTATGTCGATGATCTACTGGTCACAGCCCGTTCTGAACGTGCTTGCGAGCGAGCATCCCTCACAGTTCTGTATTTCCTAGCCGAGATGGGGCACAAGGTGTCCCCTTCGAAGCTTCAATTCTGTGTCCAGCAAGTGGTATACTTAGGACACTTACTGTCCAAGAGGGGTAGGCAGTTGACACCTGACCGTATCCAGTTAATAGCGAGTCTTCCCCAGCCCAAGACCCAGAAGGAGGTACGTGCTTTTATCGGCCTCACTTCTTATTGCAGACAATGGATTCCTCAGTATGCATTTCTAGCTAAACCACTGATACAGTTAACGACACAGGAGGCAGCCGTATCGACTGTCCTCCCTTGGACATCTGAACATACACTCAGTTTCAATGAGTTAAAGAAAGCCCTATGTCAAGCTCCAGTTCTAGCTACACCAAACTACAGTAAGCCTTTTACACTTTTCGTCACAGAACGCGAAGGTACAGCATTATCTGTTCTCACACAAGATCAAGCAGGACAATACAAGCCCTGTGCTTATTTTTCGAGCACATTAGATCCTGTAGCCCAGGCTCTGCCTGCGTGCCTCAAGTCAGTTGCAGCCACAGCACTAGCTATCAGACAAAGTGATTCCATAGTATTAGGACACTCCCTGACAGTACAGGTTCCACACTCCGTGGAAGTTCTTTTAAACCGAACACAAACTCAGCACTTGACAATTGCACGTTTAACAGGTTATGAACTGACACTGTTCCAGCCACACATAGAAATCAGACGCTGCAACGTTTTAAATCCTGCTACATTGTTACCATCAATTACTTCGAATTCTGCCACACACGACTGTGTGGAAATAGTTAACATTATGACCAAGCCAAGACAAGATCTGACAGATATTCCACTACCAGATCCCGACCTGACACTTTATGTGGATGGTTCATGCATGAGAACTAGTACAGGAGAACTAGTAGCCGCGTATGCAGTGACTACTGACACTGAAGTTATTGAGACACACCGTATTGACACCCTGTCCGCTCAAGCAGCAGAGCTAGTTGCTCTGACACAAGCCTGCATACACGCTAAGAACCGGAAAGTTAATGTTTACACAGATTCACGCTACGCATTTGGAGTCGTACACGACTTTGGAGTGCTCTGGCAGGAGAGAGGTTTCATGACTTCTCATGGAACCAAGATTCGGCATGGTCTCCTTATTCAAGCTCTGTTAGATGCAATACATTTACCGACATCCATTGCTATCATGAAATGCAAAGCACATACGAAGGTTACTGACACTATTTCCCAAGGTAATGATCTAGCAGATCACACAGCCAAGCTTACAGCTCAGACCCCAGACATTCCAGTTAACATGACACACACCCTAGATCCGACTACATGTATGACAGTTAAGGACCCTTCTCAAGATGTCATAGATATCCAGTTACATGCTACTCCCGAAGAAATCAAGAAATGGTCCGAACAAGGAGGGGTCCAGACAGATCAAGGATGGTTAACGAAAGGAAAAGCCACTTGGTTTCTCCCCGACTCTATGGTTCAAGTCATTATCAATACCGCACATAGTCCAGCACATTTAGGAGAAAAAGCTATGTTAGACAGTATCCAGAACATTTGGTTCAACAAGCATTTACGAGCTGCAGCCAAGCAGAAAGTCCGTACCTGTATGATATGTTGTCAGTTTAATCCAGGTAAAAGTGTCCCGGTGGAACAAGGTGGATTCCAACCTCCTGACCACCCTTTTGAAGTCCTCCAGATGGATTATATTCAGATGGAGCGATGTCGAGGTTTCAAGTATGTCCTTGTAGTCGTATGCGCTTTGTCCAGGTGGACAGAAGCATATCCAGTCCCAGATTACACAGCCGCGACCACTGCCAAGCAGTTGGTTCGTGAGTTCTTCCCCCGTTATGGACTCCCTAGGGTCGAATATTCTGATAACGGCCAGCCATTCTCCTCAGAGTTAATGAAGCATGTTTCCCTTTTGTTAGGGTACCAGTGGAAGTTCCATTGTGTACGCCATCCTGAAGCAGCAGGTCTCGTAGAGAGACATAACCAGACCCTGAAAATTCGCATCGCCAAAGTATGTAAAGAGAAAGGTGTGGACTGGCTAGTAGCTCTGCCAGTCGCTTTGTTCTATATGCGCATGGTCGCACATTCCAGATCAGGTCTGTCCCCGTATGAGGTCGTTTTCGGCCGCCCCCCTAACATGTGGGGTACACCCAGACCCCGAAGTATTACCGATGTTTCAAGTAATATGCTGACAGATTACCTAGCTTCCTTGATGTCTGCCCTCAACTCTTGTCGTTCACAGGTTGCCGCCGCATTTCCAGACAATACCGAGGTGGCACCGCATGAAATCGTTCCCGGATCCATGGTCTTGGTTCGCAATTTTGACCGCTCAAGTCCGCTGGAGCCACGCTGGAAGGAGCCCCGACAGGTCCTCCTCGCCACACGTACAGCCGTGAAGTTGGAGGGACGCAAAGGCTGGGTGCACCTTTCGCACGTAAAGAAATTTTATGGACTGAAACCCGTCTCAAAGAACATTTCCCAGGATTTGAAGGATTACCAAAGTACTATTCTCAAGGACTGTCCCGCAAAGAACAATGATACTGCACCCTCCCTGTTAGAGAAAACTCCACAGCAGGAGTATAAGTTGAAACTCCGGTCTAGTGAAATAAGTCAGCCAGTTTGATTGTCTAAGTCCTCCCCTAGGTGAAACGGTTAGACTGTTTCTGACATGTATAAAATAGACCCCCATAGTGAGAGAGTTAGTCAAAACTCAATCCGATGTATCGTTTTTCTATGTTTCATATTATTTCTCAGCATTATGATTTCCTGCACCAGTTATGCATTTTATCTGTATTTTCCAGTTTCTCATGTAAATAAGTCTGCTAATGCTACAGTAGAGCACATGTTTAGTGATCTACCTCCTCATGAACTCTCTTACCGCCTCGCTATGCGTAATAATTCTTTCATCCGCATGTTACATTATTCACACCAGACCAGCAATGCCACTAATTGTTGGGTGTGTGGTCGACTCCCCCCTTTCCAGACACCGAAGGGAGTTCTGCCACTCTTTCCTTATCCATTTTCACATAATGGTTCGTGTGGAGCATGGTCCACGTTAACGTCATCCTCAACAGATATGTCTTTTCTTAACAGTACGTGTTTTCCAGACAAGCAAGGTCTCCCCCACAGAACCGGGTTAGATCTAGAAAATGAAGTGTATAATTTAGGTAATTATTCTTCGAATTTCATGGTCCTGAATGTTCAGTCTGATACTACTCCAGACTTACCTGCAATTTCAGTACTACCAGTCAAAGGCGAATTATGTGTCCGAAATAATGGTTCTACACACGTAGGACATAGTGATTGTACTACTATTGTCAAGTATAGTGACAGTGGGAAATCTATTTTCAAAGCTTCACGTCATTCTTATTTTATTTGTGGTCAGACCACATATGTTCGTCTGCCCCTCGATTGGGAGGGAACCTGTTACATTGCCTTCCTACTGCCACCTGTTTTCCTAGCCCCACCTGATTATCATAGAAACACACATCTAGTACACATTAGACATAGAAGGGAGTCCCCCATTGTCGATTATACTGAAACTGCTTTAGAACAGTATACAGATTTCAATAGAGGTTTCTTCTTCTTTATAGGACCTATCCAGAATAGTAAGCTAATCCGTAGGTTAACCAGAACCCTTGAAGCAGTAGTCAATGAGACTGCCTCTGCTCTAGGTAACTTAACCGAAGAGCAATCTGCTATGAGATTTGTCGTTTTACAGAATCGTCTCGTCCTTGACGTCATATTGGCCGATAGGGGCGGGGCCTGTAGAGTCATCGGATCTAGTTGCTGCATTTTCATTCCAAATAACGCGCCGTCTGTTTATTCAGCTATAACCAGACTCCATAAAATTGCCCATCTGTTACACCAAGATCCAGGCACCTGGACGTGGTCCGGTTGGTTCTGGAACATAGTTTCCGCCTGGGGATGGAAAGTATTGTCATTTCTAGGTATTGCAGTAGCGATCATATTCAGCTGCTGCCTCTGTATACAATGTGGCCCTGCGATTTGCGGCATTTGTGCTACCTCTTGTATTCCTAGTCCCAAGCCCCGTTCTAAAACCCGTTCCCAGAAAATTCGAGACGAGCAAATGGTACTGTATGAAATGATAGATGGTATCATGAATATTGATGTTTCCTGATGGAAACGTAGTGACAAGGAGGGAATGTGGAAAAGTAAATTTTGCCATGTTCTGTGTCCCTACGTGTCATCCATCATATGTTATATGTGCATGATTAATATGCATATGTTATTCCCCATGTTTGATTAAAAACGCAATTACAGTTGTGTCCACCTCTAGTATGCCAGTTTCCAGTTCTCGTGAATAATACGAGTATCAGGCCTATGTAGAGTTACGTTGCCACGTTTCTCAGTGTGCACGTTATTCCATTGTAAAGTCCCCGTTTCTAGGCCTCAGAAGGGCCTGGACACCAGATTCAGCTCCTGTCTCCTGTCTCCTGAAGCCTCGCTGAGGAGCGATACAGCCCCCACCTGTATCCTCGACCCTTCACTTACTTCCTGCCTCGCAGTGCCCGGCTCAGCCTGGCTCTGCCTCTGAGTCTGCCAAGAGTATGTTATGATTCCAGTTATCAGTTTAGTCCTCCTTCTCTGCATTCCTAAAGCTACTGAACTGCATCAATAGTTTCCGTCATTGTCTAGCTTTTACGTCTCCACGTTAGAGAAATACTGCATTTAATGGTCATTTAATATTCTTCATCACACACTACATGTAGAGTAATGCACGCTCCAGTCTTAGAGTCTGTTCGCCTTTACCCCGATAACATTTGGATTCTATCAACATGTTCTCTAAACATCAGATACTAGATACTGCTTAGGTACATGTCGCCCTGACTCTCCAGACTTCAGTCTCTGCTCCTAGCACAGAGTTCATAGCCCCCAGCTTCTCCTAGTGATACGTCATTGCCAGTTTGCGCGCACCATCAGGTTAGAGGTCCCGGCTCCTCAGGTAGCCCCCTCCATGGTTTCCGCCCCATTCATGACATATTCTGTTACGTTTGCATCACATGTCTATGTATACGCCCTGTTACACCTCTTTTCACCCTTATCTTTCGCGACTGCTATTGATCACACCCACTGCTCCGCCTATCGTATGTATTGTAATGCAACTGTTTTAGTATCTATGATCGTGTATTGTTATTAAATGTTAGCGCGCTCATCCCAGATCCAGCCCCAGCAGCTGCTGGGCCCTGCCATCCTATTCCTATGCAGGTTGTCCTGTTCCTGTCCTTATGCTGTATTAAACCTGCAAAACTCCTACTACCTCGAATCTTGACTCTTATTTATTGAGCTATCTGTTATTCATTTATTCATCCAAAAATAGAGGTATTATTTATTTATTTACCACAACATGACAACACAGGACTTTCGAAGGTTATTGGCTAATGAAGACGCCTTTTTATGTTGTTTTTAACCTGTCACATTTGCTGTGCGTTCCAAGAGAGTTCAAATGCCAGGCTGTGTCTTCAGACCAATTGCTGTCTCATCTTTTAACATGGGGGGTTGGTGTTTACTTTTCTTTCTCTGACTGCAAAGTTAACAGACTTTCTGACAATCTTGTTGGGATCCAGAGAGTGCGAAAGGAAAGGCTGTCCGTTTTTTTTCTAATACACAAAATGTAAACACCTGTAAATGAACTGTACAAATATTTCAAATTATATCAACAGGTAGGAAAGCACAAATGAGGATTTTTTTGTAATTCTGCAGTGTGACTGAGGCAAAATTTGAATAGGATCAAAACAAATAAAGACATGCTGATATGCAAATGCTAGGCAATTGCTGAAATTCTATTTCTACCCATGATTGCTTGTGTGATATAGTTATATCAGTAAAACTGCATCTCAGTGCACTTTTTGGGACCATTTCAATGTAAAATGTGCTGTCCGTGAATGGTAATGCGCTGCCACGCGATGCTTTAGTACGCCTTACGGCTGAATGGGCGTGGCTTATTTGCTGCACTTGTTCTTCGTGTGACGCATGGGTTTTTCACAATCTGGATGACTTCTGTGAAGTAACATTGATGGCAGCACCCCTGCTCTGAAAATGGTTTCAGGACCACTGCCTTTACAGAACTGAAACCATAGTGCGAGCTGCCTTTAGTACAGCTAGCCTGGCTGATGACGGCTGATTAGCCAGAAACCGGTCCCAGGATGCTTGTTTCCGGTCCAGGGAAGACATGGCTTGGCAGTTCGGGCTGGACTGTTACCATGAGGTGCAGGGTCAGACTGATTTGCATATGGCCATGTTTTAACCGGGGTGGCAGAGTGAGCTAAAGAATGATGATGGATTAAACCCAGATCAGTGGACTGGGGGGTGAGTGCTTGCAATGTTCAACACTCCGTCCATCATCCCCTTTGGTTTTGCTTTAGTACAGCAAAGTCACCTTGAGAGCTACGTTCACAGACTTCACATCACACAGCATAATGCCTTAACTGAACTACCATAACACAGCATAATGCCTTAACTGAACTTCGTTAGTCATTTAACCAAAGGAGGAAGGAAGAAGCAGAGATTCATTCGGCTTCCGTTGGAAATAGTCAAAAATCAAAGGGGAATGAATCACACGTCCAGTTCTTACCAGGGTCTCAGGTTCTAGTATGGTGAAGACGCTCATTCACATTAAGCATACGGTGCGGTATATCTTGATTCTCTGCTCTGTTGTTTAAGTGAGCAGTATAATCATTGGGTATTTTGGGCCATATGTATCAGCCAAATTGACTTCGCAAACGCCGAAATTCGCAGAATTTCGGCGTTTGCGAATGCAATTTGGACTAATGGTATGTATCAAGGAAATTTGCTTGAAAAATAAGGAATCGAAAAATTTGTGATTCCTTATCTTGCGATTGCATTTAAGGAATCGCAAATTTTGCGATTCCTTACATGCAATGTAAGAAGCCAAAAAAAATCACAAATTGGCCTTAAGGAATCACAAATTACCACCAACTTCTAGTTGGTGGTAAGTTGCGAATTTTCAAAATGTATATTTTTTCATTTTTCAAAGTGCCATGTGACGCACATACATGCCCTTAGGGCATGTATGTGCTCCACATGTGCACCCATGCAGATTTCAGGGGTGCAACAGGGTGTCCTTTGGACACCCCTGCACCCTTGAAAATATTCTCAATTTGCGATTAGCAAATTGTGAATCGCAAATTTCCCCTTCATTCCTATGGGCCTCCTGGCACATAGAAATGAATGGGAAATTATTCCTTAATTGCGATTAGCAATTTGCTAATCGCAATTAAGGAATTTTAAGAAATCGCAAAAAAAAAAGCGAATTTCTACATACATACCATTTTGCGATTTCTAAATAGCGACTCCTTAAAAATCGCTATTTAGAAATCGCAAAAGGGAATGTTGATACATATGGCCCTTAATCACTTGAGTGCTTGGTTCTCCAAGTGATCTCCTTATCCTCCACCGGGAGGTTGACCGTCTGGTTTTACGACAGTTGTGAAAAGTAAGTGCGAAGATGTGTTGTGAATGATGAGGTTTAAATTGCCTTCTGTCCTCGGTTAAATCTTTTATTTACCAAGGATGGGGCAGGGTTAAAAAGATGAATTGGTGGCGCTGTAGTGGAAGTGTCAATGTCCCACTGCGCCTGATTGTAGGTAGTAATAGGACGACATGTTTCGGCCCTTGGTAGCCCTCACGGGTCTGTGGACCTTCTTCAGGTCCAAATCGAAGCAAGCTACATTAGAGGTAGCTTATGGAGGGTAGGCAAATTTACTCACCCTGCTTCATCCCTGAGCCCATTCGCTCCTCTCCATGTATGGGTTATAGAAGGTACTAATGTCTATAAGTTTCAGTGGAGACAATTTTGACTCCTACGGGGTAGCGAGGAAGGACTTGTTCTTTACGTTGTCCTGTCTGTGCTTGTGCTGACTCTTCCCTTCATGCCTCAGACTTGCTAGATTTTTAGCAGGATGAGTAAATTTGGCTCCATTTAGGCATAATATGCAGAGGACGACCTTGACAAAGGTGTGATGACAAAGGTGTGACTACAGGTCTCCTACCCCCCGGGCACGACCATGACACACTTATATGGCTTCCAAAATATACAGAATGACGTTACAGGTTTAACAAATCGTTGTGTGTATGTTATGTGAATTGCGCATGGCATGCAAAACTAAGTGATCCTATTAGAGGACAGCACAGAGTGGCACCAGTAGGAACAGGTTTCCTATTGGTCCTGAAGAAGAGCCATTAAGGGAAAGGCTTGAAACATGTTAACCACCTTGAGCTGAAATCATTAATAATTACCTCTTCAAACAGCACCCACTGATTTAACTATACCGACTAGAGGCAGGAATAAAGTAAGGGTCCCACAGTCAGGAATTTTTAACCTGTTAGCACATCTTTCCCATCCCCTCACCAACTACAGTCCTTATCATAGACGTTCAGTCTATAGTGCTCCCGCATATCCGTTTGGTTGCAGCACGCCTCGACCCACAGCAGATCGGGATGAACCCCAATGATGAAGCATGCCACCAAGGAGCAACCCAGGTGGGTGAGGGTTCTCTAGGAAAAACAAAATGTTTCTGATCTTTTCCATCGTTGTGGAGATTTTTGCTTCTGTCCCTCAACTTTGTTTTTTCTATTTCTTGAGTACATAGTTACGAGGGGGTGAACCCAGTTTTTCCTCTTCCTCCCCCCCCTTTTTTGGACAAGTTGACTGAAATACCACCACGCTGCACGATGCCTTTACCGAACTACCATCACACTGCACAATGCCTTTACCGAACTACCATCATGCTGCAAGATGCCTTTACCGACCTACCATCCTATGGATGGCACGTATATGTTGCTCTTCTCCGTCACTTCAGGATGGTATGGAGGCAATGTGGAGCTGCACAGAACCACCTTGTGGCAAGTGGGAGCATCCCGGAGAAAGCTTTCTCGATCCAGTCTGGCACCTGATGAGTATTCTAAGGTGAGGAACCTGCAGTTAGACGTATCTTCTAGAAATCTCTGTTGTTCCTTCTGCGTTAGGTTGTTTGCTTTAGTTGGTTCTGCTCAGATATCTTTTCTGTTCCTTCAACCTTGGTTTGTTTGGTTTAATCAGTACTGGTCAGATATCTTTGCTATTCCTTCAGCTTTGTTTTATTTTTATTTGTCAGTGCTGGTCAGATCTCGGTGCTTTTCTTTCAGCCCCTGTTTCTTCCAAAGAGTTGACTTTTCCCAAATCCTTTGTTCTTATCTTCTATGGTTAGCTCTGCTCAGATATGTTTGCTGTTCCTTCAGCCTTGGTTTGTTTGTTTTAGCCAGTACTGGTGAGATATCTTTGCTGTTCCTTCAGCCTTGTTTTATTTTTATTTGTCAGTGCTGGTCAGATCTCGGTGCTATTCTTTTAGCCCCTGTTTCTTCAACAGAGTTGACTTTTCTCTGAAATCCTTGTTCTTCTCCTCTTTAGTCATCCCTGCTCAGATATCTCTGCTGTTCCTTCAGTCTTGGTTTGTTTGTTTTAGTTGGTTCTGCTCAGATATCTTTGCTGTTCCTTCAGCCTTGGTATGTTTGTTTTAGTTGGTTCTGCTCAGATATCTTTGCTGTTCCTTCAGCCTTGGTTTGTTTGTTTTAGTTGGTTCTGCTCAGATATCTCTGCTGTTCCTTCAGTCTTGGTTTGTTTGTTTTAGTCAGTACTGATCAGATATCTTTGCTGTTCCTTCAGCCTTGGTTTGTTTGTTTTAGTTGGTTCTGCTCAGATATCTTTGCTGTTCCTTCAGCCTTGGTTTGTTTGTTTTAGTTGGTTCTGCTCAGATATCTTTGCTGTTCCTTCAGCCTTGGTTTGTTTGTTTTAGTTGGTTCTGCTCAGATATCTTTGCTGTTCCTTCAGCCTTGGTTTGTTTGCTTTGGTCAGTACTGATCAGATATTTTTGCTGTTCCTTCACCCTTGGTTTGTTTGTTTTGGTCAGTACTGGTCAGATATCTTTGCTGTTCCTTCACCCTTGGTTTGTTTGTTTTGGTCAGTACTGGTCAGATATCTTTGCTGTTCCTTCAGCCTTGGTTTGTTTGTTTTGGTCAGTACTGGTCAGATATCTTTGCTGTTCCTTCAGCCTTGGTTTGTTTGTTTTAGTCAATACTGGTCAGGTATTTTTGCTGTTCCTTCAGCCTTGGTTTGTTTGTTTTAGTCAGTACTGCTCAGATATCTTTGATGTTCCTTCAGCCTTGGTTTGTATGTTTTGGTCAGTACTAGTCAGATATCTTTGCTGTTCCTTCAGCCTTGGTTTGTTTGTTTTAGTTGGTTCTGCTCAGATGTCTTTGCTGTTCCTTCAGCCTTGGTTTGTTTGTTTTGGTCAGTACTGGTCAGATATCTGTGCTATTTTTTTAGCCTTGGTTTGTTTGTTTTAGTTGGCTCTGCTCAGATATCTTTGCTGTTCCTTCAGCCTTGGTTTGTTTGTTTTAGTTGGTTCTGCTCAGATATCTTTGCTGTTCCTTCAGCCTTGGTTTGTTTGTTTTGGTCAGTACTGGTCAGATATCTTTGCTGTTCCTTCAGCCTTGGTGGGTTTGTTTTAGTCAGTAATGGTCAGATATCTCTGCTGTTCCTTCAGCCTTGGTTTGTTTGTTTTGGTCAGTACTGGTCAGATATCTGTGCTATTTTTTCAGCCCCTGTTTCTTCAACGGAGTTGACTCTTCTCTGGAATCCTTGTTCTTCGCCTCTTTAGTCAGCCCTGCTCAGATATCTTGGCTTTGCTTTCATCCAAGAGTTCTTTCATGGAGTCGGCTCGGCTCGGATATCTCTGCTGTGCTTTCAGCCATGCATGGAGTCGGCTCTGCTCAGATATATTGCTATTCCTTCTGCTACAGGGTATTCCTGCCATCACCGCAGGTTTGCGGCAGCTCCAGCAGCCGTCGCTTCTGCTTGAGTGTCCTCTGATGGATTGGGCCTGTTATCCATGCCTTCCTGCTGCTGATCTTTCCAGATATTGCTCAGGACCTGCCGGGTCCCAGTGGTAATAACGTGAGATGCATTTCCACTGGGTTCACTGTGGATAATAGAAAGCGCTAAACGGCTGGTTCCCGCCCCACCGCGCTTCCGCCGTCTGCCCGCTTCTCATTGGAGCTTTTACTCCAGACCTTAATACCTCGAAATTGACAAATGATGGGGATCAAGAGGCCAGCCAACCAATGCCCCTTCTCCCTGCAGAACTGTACACTCCACTTAGGCAGGATACCTCAGGGGTAAATGAGGCTGCACAGAGCCAAGGTCATGGGAGTCAGGTTCACCAAATTACTTGTGAGGTCCAGCTAACACCGGCCACTCCATGAATGTCAGATGATGCGGGCGGCCAGAGGGAAATCATCTTCAGATGCACAGTGGAAAAGGGATTTACCTCGCGTGCTTGACCCATGCATCTCCTGCAGGCGCATCAGGACGGCGATCAGCGCAGTTGTTCCCGCTAGCCGCTTACCCAGTTGCTGCTATTGGAGGTGATCCTGCTACTTATCAAGGGTCACTTTCCTCAGTTGAGAATTGATTCCATTCTGCTCAGGACAATTTATTTTCCCCCATCTCGCCTCATTTTTAAAATTAGTCCATTCATCGTACATCACCCGACTGCTCTTGATTCTTTTTATATGTTCGTGACCTGATGATGACCCTTAATCCAATATGGGTTGAAACGTCTTCGACGAATATACCAATAGGAAATGATTATCTGTGAACTACTGTTTACCTGAAACATCAGGACCCAAATTGTACACAAATGACAATTGCTCCATTGTCTTTTGTATCATACACACCACAGTTCTAAATCTTTTTTTCACTCACTGAGTGATCACCGGAGCAAAGAGCACTTGTTATTATGCGGCAAAGTCTACAGCATACCCTCCTGTCTTTCACTGAGGTTGTGAACTTCTACATTGTTTGTGATTTGAATAACAGTTCATTTATTAACTACAGTACTCTGACTGAGCACACTACAAGGAACCTCTGTCCTTCATGTGTGTCCCATGCATAAGTCTCTCATTTATTTCTGTTTTTAGTGCTTACTGCCCAGCATTGGACCTCCAGGCGCCCTTCAATGCATCCACAAAGCAGCAGACAAGGCCTACAAAATTACAAAATAGGGGGCGGGGATAAATGCAGGCACTGTGCTTGTTGTCCCTTTATACAGGAAGTGATCTCACAGGAAGTGATGTCATAACCATGTCACACACTTGACTTTAATGGAAATAGGCACATGTTCCTGTAAAAGGCGAAGTGCGACGCTTCTAAATATTTATGGATAAAATATCAAGAATTGTACATAATCCGGATAGTACACGTCACCAAAGAGTTCCATAGCAATATGGAGACGCCCGGCTGAGTGCCTTTATTACATCGTGGATCTCCGAGGGCCTTTGTGTACACGTGGGGGTGCTTTATTCCGTATAATACTTGGCACTTCAGACATGATAAAGAATATTAAAAAGCATACAATCTCTACCCAAGATCTCACAATACAGTGGGGTGCGTTAATAGCCTTATTTTAAAAACCGAGAAGTGTAATATACTCAGCAATAATCTACAGTGTGATTGCAATTGTCTTCCATAATGAGCGGTTTCTATAGACACAGGCGTCCCTTGCTGGGGCAGTGGAAACAGAAGTTGGCAGGGTATGCCCAGACGTGGGTCCCTTGCTCACTTTGCCACTGGATTCAAGCAAGCCGGGCTGAAGACGGCTTTAATGCCAGAAACTGGTCCTAGGAAGCTTGTTTCCGGTCCAGGGAAGACATGGCTTGGCAGTTCGGGCTGGACTGTTCCCATGAGGCACAGGGTCAGACTGATTTGCATATGGCCATGTCTGAACTGGGGTGGCAGAGTGGGCTAAAGAACGGTGATGGATTAAACCCAGATCTGTTGACTGGGGGTGAGTGTTTGATTGGTTCAGATGCTCCGTCCATCACCACCCCTTTTGTACCGGGACAGTGGAACCAGCCTTCCCCGTGTTTACATCCCGGAGAGCAGGCTATGCTTTTCAGGCAGTGTCTGGTCGGGGAACCCCAGGGGGCTTCTGAATGAGTTTGGGGGGGGGGGGGGCAAAGGGGGGTACCAGGCTCTTGTCTCTGTGCGTCCCTCACAGGGGACCTGGGAAAATAATCATGTATGTCGCATTCCTTGCTCTGTTTGCTTTTGGGAATGTAAATCATTCTGAGAGTCTGAGCTGGAGAGGAAGGAAGGCTGAGCGGGCCTCAGAGGCCCCTGCCTGTCAGCCTCCTGTCAGCGCGCGAGAGCAGGCAGGGCTCAGGGGCCCGGGGACTGCTCGTCACTGGTGCCCTGTGCCCGCGGGGGCAGGGTGGCATCACTGGGGGCAATGATGCATAATGACAGGCCACCAGTGGCCGTCTGCCCGCTGCACGCCAGCTCTGAGAGCACGAGGCGGGCCTCTGTGTGGAGATAACACCCTCCCCTGTGCCACATATGAGCAATATACCGGCTCATACATGTATCCCGAAGTGTCACGTGTGCAGGGCCTCCATGCATGCTTTATAAACATTCCACCGGAGCTGCCATGTCTTGAGACACACATCTATCTTGCAAAGACTGGATTACGAACCAATGCGCTCTTATGCACCTGTCCTTAACAGTTGTAACATTTCCAGGTGATATAAGTGACAGTGTATGTTGTCAAACCCACCAATTTGAGATACATGCAGCAAAGTGTTGCATGGGACACGAGCGCAGCATTTGGAATTAAGGGGCAGATTTACAAGGCACTGACGCATCTGCATAGGTGCGTCAGTTTCCTTGCGTCAGCTTCAAATGTCCTTGCGCCACCATGGATGCGCTGTATTTACAATACAGCGCACCATGGCGCAAGGAATACAGATGCGTCAGAAATTCTGCCGCTCTGTTGGAGGAAAAGTGACGCATTGTTGGAGTTTGTCACAAAAGTGACGCAACTCCAGCAATGCGCCAGAACACATAGGTAGGTCCCATGTAAAATGCCCTGCGTCAATCCTTACGCCTGGTCAGAGCAGGCATAGGGATTTTGACGCAGTGAAGGTGTAGAGTGACACAGTGAAATCTTGTACATTTCACTGCGCCAGTTCTACGTCTCTTTTTGCATGGGAACGCCCACCCTGCATACATTATACCTGGAGCAGGTAAAATGTGTACGCAGGGCTCCCTAGATGCGCCATGTTGTAAATGGGCTGCAACATTTACGCCGCTGCTGCTGCGTCACAAAAGTGACGCAATGGTGGCATAAAAGTGACGCAAAGGGCTTGTAAATCTGCCCCATATTTGCAATAGTATATCCCCCCGACGAACCGTCAAAGCGCTTTGGGTGGACAGGTAGCACGCTACTCCGTACAGCTGGTACCCGAGTGAGTGCTCGGAGGGGTGAGTGTGGGCTTTTATTCTCTGTCCCAGGTGAGTGAAGCTGCAGGCCCCCCCTTGCCAGTGTCATGTTCAGCACCCAGACACCATGGATGTTGACTTTCACAAGTGCCCTGAAGAGGCCTCCTATTTACATAAATTAAAGGAATAGTATCACATGTACAAATCTGAAAAGGGCATTGGAAAGTAGTAAATCACGTGCATCTAAAAACGGGAGACAACCTTTACAACGCAACTTTTACTACGCAGTGCCATTACGACGCAACTTTTACAACGCAAACCATTACAACGCATTGCGCTGGGGGGCGCTCTAGGATAGGGAATAGGTTTAATTTACTATCCAACACCTTCCCTACTATCCACAGGGACTGGAGTTGGAATAGTAAATTAAACTATTCACTATCCAGCGCCCCAAAGCACTATGCGTTGTAATGGTATGCGTTGTAAAAGTTGCGTCGTAATGGCATGCGTTGTGAAAGTATGCGTTGTGATGTCATACATCCCTAAAAACACATTCGGGTTAGCTGAGCTTCTAAACGACTCAATGCAATAAAGGGCAGCTGACCCTGGCTAGTGCATGTAAAAAGCCGTAATTTCTATGAAAAAAGTAAACCCACCCACAAACGAGAAGCCCATTGCTCATCACAAACTGCTCTTCTAAACTTACTAAAGCCAAACAGAGACTCGAAAAAAAGGTCTCAAAACGGTTGTAAATTACTGCAATTCAGAAGTGGAGTAAGTTCACCACCACGTACAGCTGCCCACTGGTACTGCACCGCCTGCCATAGAAAATAATGGAGGTAGGGACTTGAATGAAAGCCACATCGGAAATAAATAAATAAATAATAAACAAATAAATAATGTCAACTTAAACAAAATAATCTAAAATGGTTACAATTGTAAATAAAAGTAATGTAATGTGAAGTGTACAATGAACGTTGGTGTGTAGCAGTACAGTGCACTCCACATGCTCATCCTATCCATGGCCTCTTTGACTTGTACATGTGCAGCACCACCATTCAGAACCGCTCTCGCTTTATAAGACTGACATTTTCACATGTGAGGTTCCCAGGACTCGTCATGAACCTCAGGCAACATGTAGCCAGTCCTGAGTATTGGATCGGTAATTATTCGTATCCACTGTTATGGATATACTGCTCAGTAAGGTAATTTCCTCATCTTGGTGCTGAAAACTTGCCCTGCTCCCTCTACAGACTGTATTCTGCCCCCGGCTCCTTTCCTTGTGCAGCTCCCCGTGCAGCCTCTTTTCCTTGTGCTGCTCCTGGTGCAGTCTCACTCCCTTGTGCTGCTCCCAGTGCAGTCTCTTTTCCTTGTGCTGCTCCCGGTGCAGTCTCTTTTCCTTGTGCTGCTCCCCGTGCAGTCTGTATTCTGCCCCCAGCTCCTTTCCTTGTGCTGCTCCCTGTGCAGCCTCTTTTCCTTGTGCTGCTCCCTGTGCAGTCTCTTTTCCTTGTGCTGCTCCCGGTGCAGTCTCTTTTCCTTGTGCTGCTCCCCGTGCAGTCTGTATTCTGCCCCCAGCTCCTTTCCTTGTGCTGCTCCCTGTGCAGCCTCTTTACCTTGTGCAGCTCCCCGTGCAGTCTGTATTCTGCCCCCGGCTCCTTTCCTTGTGCTGCTCCCAGTGCAGTCTCTTTTCCTTGTGCTGCTCCCGGTGCAGTCTCTTTTCCTTGTGCTGCTCCCCGTGCAGTCTGTATTCTGCCCCCAGCTCCTTTCCTTGTGCTGCTCCCTGTGCAGCCTCTTTTCCTTGTGCTGCTCCCTGTGCAGTCTCTTTTCCTTGTGCAGCTCCCCGTGCAGTCTGTATTTTGCCCCCGGCTCCTTTCCTTGTGCTGCTCCCGGTGCAGTCTCTTTTCCTTGTGCTGCTCCCGGTGCAGTCTCTTTTCCTTGTGCAGCTCCCCGTGCAGTCTGTATTCTGCCCCCGGCTCCTTTACTTGTGCTGCTCCCTGTGCAGCCTCTTTTCCTTGTGCTGCTCCCTGTGCAGCCTCTTTTCCTTGTGCTGCTCCCGGTGCAGTCTCTTTTCCTTGTGCTGCTCCCCGTGCAGTCTGTATTCTGCCCCCAGCTCCTTTCCTTGTGCTGCTCCCTGTGCAGCCTCTTTTCCTTGTGCTGCTCCCTGTGCAGTCTCTTTTCCTTGTGCTGCTCCCTGTGCAGTCTCCTTTCCTTGTGCTGCTCCCGGTGCAGTCTCTTTTCCTTGTGCTGCTCCCGGTGCAGTCTCTTTTCCTTGTGCAGCTCCCCGTGCAGTCTGTATTCTGCCCCCGGCTCCTTTACTTGTGCTGCTCCCTGTGCAGCCTCTTTTCCTTGTGCTGCTCCCTGTGCAGCCTCTTTTCCTTGTGCTGCTCCCTGCGCAGTCTCTTATCCTTGTGCAGCTCCCCGTGCAATCTGTATTCTGCCCCCGGCTCCTTTCCTTGTGCTTCTCCCAGTGCAGTCTCTTTTCCTTGTGCTGCTCCCGGTGCAGTCTCTTTTCCTTGTGCAGCTCCCCGTGCAGTCTTTATTCTGCCCCCAGCTCCTTCCCTTGTGCTGCTCCCTGTGCAGCCTCTTTTCCTTGTGCTGCTCCCTGTGCAGCCTCTTTTCCTTGTGCTGCCCATGGTGCAGTCTCTTTTCCTTGTGCAGCTCCCCGTGCAGTCTGTATTCTGCCCCCAGCTCCTTTCCTTGTGCTGCTACCTGTGCAGCCTCTTTTCCTTGTGCTGCTCCCGGTGCAGCCTCTTTTGCTTGTGCTGCTCCCTGTGCAGCCTCTTTTCCTTGTGCTGCTCCTGGTGCAGTCTCTTTTCCTTGTGCAGCTCACCGTGCAGTCTGTATTCTGCCCCCAGCTCCTTTCCTTGTGCTTCTCCTAGTGCAGTCTCTTTCCCTTGTGCTGCTCCCGGTGCAGTCTCTTTCCCTTGTGCTGCTCCCGGTGCAGTCTCACTCCCTTTTGCTGCTCCCGGTGCAGTCTCTTTTCCTTGTGCTGCTCCCAGTGCAGCCTCATTTCCTTGTGCTGCTCCCGGTGCAGCCTCTTTTCCTTGTGCTGCTCCCGGCGCAGTCTCTTTTCCTTGTGCTGCCCTCGGTGCAGTCTCTCTCCCTTGTGCTGCTCCCGGTGCAGTCTATTTTCCTTGTGCTGCTCCCGGTGCAGTCTCTTTTCCTTGTGCAGCTCCCCGTGCAGTCTGTATTCTGCCCCCAGCTCCTTTCCTTGTGCTGCTCCCTGTGCAGCCTCTTTTCCTTGTGCTGCTCCCTGTGCAGCCTCTTTTCCTTGTGCTGCTCCTTGTGCAGTCTCTTTTCCTTGTGCAGCTCCCCGTGCAGTCTGTATTCTGCCCCCGGCTACTTTCCTTGTGCTGCTCCCGGTGCAGTCTCTTTTCCTTGTGCTGCTCCCGGTGCAGTCTCTTTTCCTTGTGCAGATCCCCGTGCAGTCTGTATTCTGCCCCCGGCTCCTTTCCTTGTGCTGCTCCCTGTGCAGCCTCTTTTCCTTGTGCTGCTCCCTGTGCAGCCTCTTTTCCTTGTGCTGCCGCTGGTGCAGTCTCTTTTCCTTGTGCAGCTCCCCGTGCAGTCTGTATTCCTCCCCCAGCTCCTTTTCTTGTGCTGCTACCTGTGCAGCCTCTTTTCCTTGTGCTGCTCCGGTGCAGCCTCTTTTCCTTGTGCTGCTCCTGGTGCAGTCTACTTTCCTTGTGCTGCTCCCGGTGCATTCTCTTTTCCTTGTGCAGCTCCCCGTGCAGTCTATATTCTGCCCCCAGCTCCTTTCCTTGTGCTTCTCCCAGTGCAGCCTCTTTTCCTTGTGCTGCTCCTGGTGCAGTCTCTTTTCCTTGTGCAGCTCCCCGTGCAGTCTGTATTCTGCCCCCGGCTCCTTTCCTTGTGCTGCTCCCAGTGCAGTCTCTTTTCCTTGTGCTGCTCCCGGTGCAGTGTCTTTTCCTTGTGCAGCTCCCCGTGCAGTCTGTATTCTGCCCCCAGCTCCTTTCCTTGTGCTGCTCCCTGTGCAGCCTCTTTTCCTTGTGCTGCTCCCTGTGCAGTCTCTTTTCCTTGTGCAGCTCCCCGTGCAGTCTGTATTCTGCCCCCAGCTCCTTTCCTTGCGCTGCTCCCGGTGCAGTCTCTTTTCCTTGTGCAGCTCCCCGTGCAGTCTGTATTCTGCCCCCAGTTCTTTCCTTGTGCTGCTCCTTGTGCAGCCTCTTTTCCTTGTGCTGCTCCCTGTGCAGCCTCTTTTCCTTGTGCTGCCCCTGGTGCAGTCTCTTTTCCTTGTGCAGCTTCCCGTGCAGTCTGTATTCTGCCCCCAGCACCTTTCCTTGTGCTGCTACCTGTGCAGCCTCTTTTCCTTGTGCTGCTCCCGGTGCAGCCTCTTTTCCTTGTGCTGCTCCCTGTGCAGCCTCTTTTCCTTGTGCTGCTCCTGGTGCAGTCTCTTTTCCTTGTGCAGCTCCTCGTGCAGTCTGTATTCTGCTCCCAGCTCCTTTCCTTGTGCTTCTCCCGGTGCAGTCTCTTTCCCTTGTGCTGCTCCCGGTGCAGTCTCTTCCCCTTGTGCTGCTCCCGGTGCAGTCTCACTCCCTTGTGCTGCTCCCAGTGCAGTCTCTTTTCCTTGTGCTGCTCCCGGTGCAGTCTCTTTTCCTTGTGCTGCTCCCGGTGCAGCCTCTTTTCCATGTGCTGCTCCCGGTGCAGTTTTTTTCCCTTGTGCAGCTCCCCGTGCAGTCTGTATTCTGCCCCCAGCTCCTTTCCTTGTGCTGCTCCCTGTGCAGCCTCTTTTCCTTGTGCTGCTCCTGGTGCAGTCTCCTTTCCTTGTGCAGCTCCCCGTGCAGTCTGTATTCTGCCCCCGGCTCCTTTCCTTGTGCAGCTCCCTATGCAGCCCCTTTTCCTTCTGCTGCTCCCTGTGCAGCTCCTTTTCCTTGTGCTGCTCCCTGTGCAGCCCCTTTTCCTCGTTCTGCTCCCGGTGCAGTCTCTCTCTCCCTTCAGCTGCTCCCGGTGCAGTCTCTTTTCCTTGTGCTGCTCCCGGTGCAGTCTCTTCTCCTTGTGCTGCTCCTGGTGCAGTCTCTTTTCCTTGTGCTGCTCCCGGTGCAGTCTCTTCTCCTTGTGCTGCTCCTGGTGCAGTCTCTTTTCCTTGTGCTGCTCCTGGTGCAGTCTGTAAGCCCCCCCCCTGCTGGCTGCAGTGCTGCAGCTCCTGACGCTGCTTCCGCCGATGATCTTTGTGATGTCAGCGCGCGCGCCATGAATACTTTATTCCCATTCCATTATTTATAGGACAGTTTCTGGTCAGCCTGGTAATAACCTCCTTCTGCCTGTTAGCGATGCACACACATGGCTTCAACAATTGCCTGTCTTTAAACTGCTTGTCAAACAAGCTCTGGGAAGCAGCCTTCGCGCAGGTTTATGACAACAAAACCTGCAATTGTTCTGTAAGGGATCTTTCCAGAAGAACTTCGGTTTGCTGATGATGCAAACCCTGCAATACCAGTCTTAAAGATAGAAGGGCGATCAGCGACCACCTGGTATGTAAACCATGCAATACTCGACCTAAAGATAGAAGGGCGATCAGCAACCACCTGGAATGCAGACCATGCAATACTCTCCCTAAAGATAGAAGGACGATCAGCAACTTGTGGTTCTGAAAAATCTGGATTCATATTATAGTACTGGACCCGAGAATAAAAACTTCGTCGAAATAGGACGAATTTGGTATCAAAAGACCGAGAATGACGAGTACATCAAGTACATGTATTTTCGGCATATTCGAGTGACGATTTCACCTCGAAATCGTCATTTACCTTCTAAACCCTTAGCTGCATGTTGCCCTTTACATAGGCCTTAATCCAGTCGAATTTGATTCCACAAGGACACATACTCCTTAATCGACTTCTTCCTGACCCCAGTACAAGTTAGAACCATTGCCCCAGGCCGAACTCGTTAGGTCAGTTCCCTCCCAGTGGCCGAGCAAGATAGCATCTAGGCCCAACCAGCCATAAAACCATTTCAGCGCGCACACCTGCCATATCTCGCTCACATCTTTCTCCACTCCTTCTCCTCACTTGCTTTATGATGGGGAGGTGACCATTTTTATTAGGGGTACAGCGATATCTGATGAAATGTTGGGCCTTGCCGGATGATTTGTTATGAGCAGCACGACGTGAAATATGTACATATCATCATGACTCTGCTTTCTTTTGTAATCAGTAACCATAAATGAAATACCACGAATCCAAGGAATGTTTTGCCCAAGGCTGAATATTTTGTATAAGAAGAGAAGCCTAACTTCGTGAAAGTGTGCAGTCTCCTGAATATACTGGTATTGTACTTCTAGGACCCTGTCACCTTGGTTGCAGCCAATAAACTAATCTTTGACTTCACCTGGAAGACTCTGAAGTTTCTGTAGGTCTGACTCAGGAGAACCCGAGGTCTCTGGGTGTTGATCCCCTGGCACCGCTGGGTTACCGGTTCTGTAGGTTCGGTACCGGTTCTTAAAAACCCAGTACCTCAGTTGGCGCCCAACGTGGGGCGATTCCAGTGGTACCAATCAGCCTGAAGATCGTGAGGAGCTTCGTGTGAAAATTCCGGAGGAGGGCCCACCACCTCATCGACCCCTGCATGTCGACGTGGTCCGAAGGTCTTTACTGCGAGGTTCCCCGCTTCCCGACGGCTACAAGGACTGCTGCCCTGGCTATCGCCCTGATGTTGGACCCTTGAAATTTTCGGTAGAGCGAAACGCTGAGACGAGTCTTCTGGTGAAGCCATCGATATTTTCAGTTAAGTATAAGTGGAGCGTCTCCCAGTCCTTAGTTGGACTTACTTTGTGGTATCTTGGAGATACATAAGGTTTTTATTGGTACTTGCAAGCACCATAACCGAAGGACTCGTGTATTCACGAGAAATATCGTAATCGATAAATCCTTTGAAGTTTTGGAACTAGACTAGAGAGCGAGGATGCCTAGTCTTAGACTCGGGAATTGGTTTTGTCTTGGTAGTAATAATAGGGACTCCCGATTGCAGGACTCGTGTCCGGTTCCTCCAGTTGGAACTCCGACTTACGAGCTATACGTTAAACATGGGGTAGGCCCCATCGTTTACAACGAGGTATGGATTAAATACACTAGGAAAGATGGTGTTTTAAAATGGCCCCAATATGGTAGCTTTGATTCTGAAATCTTAGACAACCTTGAAGTTAAACTCTTCAAAAAGAAAGCCCGGCCGGCGATGTTTGACTCTTTCCGCTTATGGCGCAAAGAAGCCAAACAAAAAGAAATTAAATTAGCTAAGAAAAATAAGAGAGAAGGGGGACTTTCAGTAATGCAAGCTGCCGTGCAGTTTAAAGATAATGAGGAAGAGCAGATGAATGAGCAGTTGCACAGGCAACGTAAAATGGCAATAGATAAGTGTTATCCAGTTTTGCCGTCTCTTCAGCAAGGGACAGCAAAAGTGCGTGAAAAAGACCAATTAATGTCGCAATTATTAACTTCACCACCCCCCTATGCGCAGAATGCTACAGCACCCCCACAACCTTTAGTTGCACAAGCTGCGCCTCTGGCTCTTCCACAACACCCACCAGCTGTTCTTCAGCTGGCTCCTACTTCTTCGGTGCAGCCTCCTCCAGGCCCACCGACCACTTCTGTTTCACCTGTGTTTTCTACGATTTTGCCTACAGTGCTTTCTACATCTCCTAATGCCCCCTCTATGATTTTGCCTAGTACCACATCTATTATTCCTATCCTGATACCTCTTCTGCCATCTCTACCCCCGCCTTATCTCACCCCGTTTTTTCGTCTGTTTTTCCTTCAGTTTCACCTTCCCTTCGGCAGAAAATGGCCAGCACTGTTACTAATCTTCTTTTACCCCTTTTTGGGTCGCCTGCTGCGACCCCTAACATAGGACGAAGACAGTTGCGAAGTCAACTGCCTGATTATCAAGAGAGAGATTCCCTGAATGGTTTAGCTCGGAAATGGGTCATGGACACTGCAAAATATGATTTACAGTCTGTCATGGAAGTCTTCCATCAATGGGAAGCAGCGACACAGAGATATGTGTTCGAACAAATGTGTGTCTTTCTTGGCGAGGATTTAGAAGACAATGATCAAGAATGCATCCCGCTAGAGATGTGTCGTGTACGATTTAAGTTTGGAGAGGGTATGATTGTAGGTCCCGATGTGGAAAAAGTAGTTGAAATGCTATTATCATATCGAAGTAAGGGAAGCAGTTCTGGGTCAGCATCGGAATCCAGTGCATCTAGTAGGAAAAAGGCACGACAATACCCTATGAGAGAAGTTCCCCCACAATGGAGAGAGGGTGACGCGACAGCTGTCCCACCTGTCCTGCCCCACTTTCACCGCGTATGGGTACATGTTCCATGGAAGCGAGCTGAAGTTTTAGCACTCAAACAAACACTACCAGATCCGCGTAAAAATCCTGCAGGGTACTATAAAGAATTGTCGCAAACTGCTGGGTAATGTATAATGAATTTGGCCGATATCGATATGTTATTCGGGAACGTTGTTCCACAGCCTTTATGGGGAAAAATTCGTCATGTAGATCATGACCAGGAATTAGGTGACACGTGGGCTAATATTACTGCTGCAGATGCACGACAAGTTGGTGGTGCCAAGCCTGAGCCTCTGATAGCGGAACTACCTGGTAGAATAGTAGATTACATGAAAACGATAATGCCTGCAATACGCGTAAATTGGGATAAGTTATCTGCATGCAAGCAAAAGAAAGAAGAAACTGTTTCAGATTTCTTCACCAGATTTGAAGAAACATTCATTGACCACAGCGGTCAAGATATGACCACAGAAGGTGGTCAGAGATTGTTTGTCGATAAATTTGTGCACAATCTACTTCCAGACTTGTGTAGGAAATTAAAAGATTCAGAAAGTTCTTGGGCAGTCTCATCTTCAGCCCAGATATTAGCTCCCGCACAGTACTACGAGAATAGAGACAAGGATGAGAAAGATAAAGTAGAGAAGAAAACTAGAGAACTCAAAACGAAGGATTTTGCTACAGCAAGCCTATCCTCCACGTGGTGGTGGTAATAAAAATAATAATGGTCAGAATAACTACCAGAACACTTTTCAACAGCCTCAGAGAAACTTGCAGAGATTCGATTACAATCAAAACCGCGTAGGTCCCAACCAATGTTTATACTGCAAACAAGAGGGTCATTACAAATATGACTGCCCTGCCCTACCACAACGTGCAAATGGAATTACTGGCGTAAGAGGTCGTGGTAGTCAGCAAGCGCCTAGAGGTAGAGGGCGTGGAAACGCCCCTCAGGACTCACGTCCCCTTCCACCACAAAACTCTATGAACAGGTTTGACCAGCAAAATAACGTATCTGACAGGACAGCTCAATACTACGTTGATGAGTATTACACAGGAAATGAGCAGTGGGAGAGTAATGATTGCTAGGACAGCCTTAGACAAGGAGAGGGAGTTGTTTCAGTTCCAGTAGATCAGAGTGGACCTTACGTTGAGGTGATTACATCGGGTGTGTCAGAACCTTTTCTGTTGGATACTGGTGCTACAAAGAGTTCTATTATGCACTCCAAACTCCCTGGCGCACCTTTGTCTGGCGAAATGAACATTTCCGTAGGTTTTTCTGGCGCCCCGGTTAGAAATCCGATTTCTGACCCTTTATCTCTTTCTGTTGGTCCTTGTGAATTCGAAGCACCCCTTATTTTGACAACAGGTTGTGGTGAAAATTTGCTAGGATTAGATTTGCTAAAAAGATTGTATGCGACTTTGTACTGTTCTCCCTCAGGAGTACAACTGACTTTAGGTAAGAAAGTGGTTTCTCCCATGTATTTGTCGAGGAATACGCTTCCAGCAGAATTGGCACTTCTGCCAGATATTCTTTGGGCTACTGGTCCGAATGATGTAGGTCTTCTAGAAATTCCACCGTATATTGTAACATTGAAACCGAATGTCAAAATGCCACGAATTCCCCAATACAGAATATCCAATGAGGGCGAAAAAGCTTTGCTAGCGATTGTTTACGAGTTGATTGAAAAAGACGTAATTGAAGAAACACGAGGCAATGTTTGCAATAGTCCTGTTCTGCCTGTTTTAAAACGAACGGACCCTTCTCGGCCACCTGTGTATAGATTTGTGATTGATCTTAGGGAAGTAAATAAGATAGTGGTACCACAATTCCCAGTTGTCCCCGACATTACAACATTATTGACTATGATTCCAGCCTCTGCATCCTGGTTTTTCGGTGATTGACCTGAAGAATGCTTTCTTCAGTATCCCGATTGCTGAGGAAAGCAGGGATATTTTTTCCTTCAGTTTAGGTGGTCGTAGCTTCCGCTTTAAACGCGCTCCTCAAGGCTACTGTGAAAGCCCCTCAATATACAGTCAAGCTCTGAAAAGTCAGCTTGACGCAATGGTTTTGCCCAAAGGTGCCACTCTCGTACAGTACGTGGACGATTTGCTCATAGTGCAGATACTGAGAAAATATGTAAAATGGCCACGCTGGAATTACTGCGTCATCTATGTGATCTACATCACAAGGTGTCACTTTCCAAGCTCCAATATTGCCGACAAGAAGTGACCTACTTAGGTCATCTCTTATCGAAGGAGGGAAGGAAACTGACCCCAGAAAGAATTCAGGCAATAGCTAAATTGAATGTGCCAAGAACGCAGAGAGAAGTACGCGCTTTCTTGGGCATTACATCGTACTGTAGACAGTGGATTCCAAATTTTTCGTTATTAGCCAAACCCTTATTGGCGCTAACGTGTACAAATACACCCAATCCCATTCCTTGGTCTGATGAGTGTCAGAAATGTTTTCTCGAATTACGCACAGCATTATGTTCGGCCCCTGTGTTAGGTAACCCCAACTACAGTAAGCCTTTCACATTATATGTCCACGAGAAGGAGGGCTGTGCATTGTCCGTACTGACTCAGTTATACGGAGATAGACAGCGGCCATGCGCCTATTTTTCGTCAACTTTGGATCCGGTAGCACGAGCATTGCCAAGTTGTTTAAGGGCCACAGTAGCAGCAGCCGTTTCTATTCGACAGTCTGCAGGTCTAGTAATGAATAATACACTAATCGTGATGGTCCCGCATGCAGTAGACACGTTGTTAAATAGGACCAAGACACAGCATTTAACTAGTGCTCGACTGTCCAGTTATGAGTTGACGCTACTAGCAAGCCATGTGCACATCAAAAGGTGCAGTACCTTGAACATAGCCACATTGTTACCAATTGCTGAGGAATCGGATGCTTCAGAACAGCACGATTGTTTCCTCAGAACAGAGGAAGAGACAAAAGGGAGAGTTGATTTATTCGACACGCCTCTTGCTGAATGTGATGGTACATTATGGGTGGATGGTTCATGCTTTAAACTCCCAAATGGTAACGTGACTACAGCATATGCTGTCACAACTTTGCACACAATCGTTGAAACTGCGCGAATACCACATGGTTCAGCTCAAGCCGCTGAACTCGTGGCACTGACGAGAGCATGTGTGTTGTCCAAAGGAATGCAAGTGACTGTCTATACCGACAGTCAGTATGCTTTTGGAGTGGCTCACAGTTTTGGACGATTGTGGAGAGAACGTGGGTTCCTGACTTCGCATGGAGCTAAGATTCAGCATGGTCAGTTGGTGAATGAGCTTCTTGAATCACTGACGTTGCCCCTGAAAGTAGCGATCGTGAAATGTAGTGCACACAAGAAAGTGATTGATGATGTTGGTCGTGGAAATGCATTTGCTGATGAAACTGCTAAGGAAACCGCAAAGAATATGATGAGCCGAATGTATGTTGCGAGCCCAGAAAGGTGGACTGGTGATGTTGGAATATGTGAAGACACGATAGAAAGTGTGAAGTCCATCCAAGCTGAGGCCACGGAGAAAGAGTTAAGCATGTGGAGAGAAAGTACAGGGAGAATGGATGCAAATGGTTGTTGGATTGAATCGACAGAGCAACAGAGATGGTTGTTACCCGATGCATATGTGCCTGCAGTGGTTACAATGGCTCATGGGATGGCCCATATCAGCGCGAAAGGGATTTGCGAGTTGTTGGCCCCAGTGTGGAAGAATTCAGGGATTCCCAAGTGTGCAGAGAATGTTGTCAAGAATTGCATGGTATGTCTGAAGCACAATCCTGGTAGGGGAACCCCAACTCCAGCTGGTCATTTTGCACCTCCTACGTATCCGTTCGAGGTTTTGCAGCTAGATTTCATACACATGGAGAGGTGCAACAACTTAAAATATGTGCTCGTGGTTGTTTGTGCCTTCTCAAGATGGGTAGAAGCCTATCCCCTAAGGGACAATACTGCCTTGTCCACAGCGAAAGCCCTTGTGAAAGAGTTCTTCCCCAGGTTCGGAATGCCTAGAATGGTCTGGTCGGACAACGGAAGTGAATTTGTGGGTTGTGTGATGAAAAATGTGTGTGAAGGGCTAGGCATTAGGCAGAAGTTCCACGCTGCAAATCACCCCCAATCAGCTGGATTAGTGGAATGTTACAATGGCACGCTTAAACTTAAATTGGCCAAAATCCAAGCGAGCACAGGTCTTAAATGGCCTGACGCTCTACCTTTAGCACTCCTATCCACCAGAATGACTGTGCATTCGCGAATGAAACTCAGCCCCTATGAAATAATCTTTGGTCGGCCAGCCAACATATGGGGAGTGCCTAGGCCCACGAAGTTTAGCGAGCTGCAACACCCCATTTTGCTTTACTATTTGTATGAATTGACGGCTAAATTGCGTGTTTTATATCAACAGGTCCACAACACCTTGCCTCCGGTTTCTGAAACACCGGGTCACTCCATTGACCCCGGTTCTTGGGTGTTGGTCAGAAATTTCCGAAGAACAAGAAACGACCAGCCCAGATGGACCGGGCCTCACCTCGTCCTCCTGTCTACAAGGTCGACTGTTAGAGTGGAGGGGAAGGCCAATTGGGTCCACGGGATCCATTGTAAGAAAATACCCTTCCCTCTGCCACATGACCAATGGGTCCGAAAAGGAGGCACTGACTCAGAGCGCACAACTGATGAACGTGTGAAAAAAGCCAATCCTGATTGCGAAAGTAGGAACATTTTTTCAGAAACCGCGCCACCACCAGAACAATTGAACTCTGTGGAACCTGAGCTACTATTTCTGGACCAGACAGTACCCGGGAAAAGACGCTACAATTTGCGACCAAGAAAAACAGACTAAAGTAAAAGTGATTTATCTTATGATCCGAGAAAAACCTGTGGACTAATAAAGAAAAATATGTTTTTTCCCCAAATCCTATTTTTGAAAGTGCAGATTCTCCCATCTAGGTAACTTGCTTATTTTAGTTTTTTTCGAACCGCCATCCGGGTTCCGCTGCTAGGGTCGCGGTTGATTAAAGACTTTTGGGTGCAGCTGACGACGATAGGTCGCTGGTTCCAGTTGGTCC
The DNA here is from genome assembly GCF_964261635.1 of Lissotriton helveticus. Classification (NCBI taxonomy): domain Eukaryota; kingdom Metazoa; phylum Chordata; class Amphibia; order Caudata; family Salamandridae; genus Lissotriton; species Lissotriton helveticus. Next base: position 30,452,149 of record NC_136071.1, read on the forward strand.
AAGGGAGTCACCCTAGACTGACGGAAGCATCCTTTAGCAGAAACAACCTACCGCCGCGGGCAGCACCTTAGAGAGGATGGAGTTTCCTGATGTGGAGAGAACTGCCAAACAAATGAACTTTAAGCAGAGACTTTTGAAAACAATAAGGAAGAATTTTTTTATAATAATGTGTATTTTTATGCTATTCAGCGTAATGGTCTTTTTGATAAGCTATGTTTTATTCTCTTTTCATGTGACATTTGCGCCCACTACATCACCCATACCTCCTCCTACTGTTTCCTCTCATTCTTTCCACCCTTTGCCTGACCACGAATCAAATAGGAGATTAGAGTTCATTAATAACTCCTTCGTTCAGTTATTACACCAACACCAACTTGTAATGAACACAACCAACTGTTGGGTGTGTGGTCTCATGCCCCACACCACGGATAGAGGTATCCCCTATTTGGTCCTGCCATTTAGTCGCAATGGGTCAGTATGGGCATATAGGACAATGTTCATATATGCACGAGAAATCCAACCCCTACGTTCTGTAAAAGACAACCTCAAGACTAGCGCCCTAGTCAAGGGTATAGTTGACATGATCAAGGAAGTAACTTCTTATGAAGATACCCCGGATGATGAGATACTTGCATATGTAGGTTGGAATGTGACCGGATATGGCACTACATTAAGTGAAAAACAGCAAGCCAAGAGATCATCCCCTATCTGGATCGTACCCCATCAAGGTCACCTGTGTCTGCAAGGTATTGGTAAGAATCCCAGAGCTCAGCTAGGGAAGAGTGTCTGTACAGAAACGTACGTTTTTGGATCCCAGACTTCCCCTGCCTTTTCAGCCGCTAAGGGTACTTATTTCATCTGCCGTGATAGAGCCTATACATGGTTGCCCCCTGACTTCTCGGGCTCATGTTTTGTTTCATTCCTGTTACCTCCCACCTACACCGCAGCGGCGGATTACCATCGGACAAGGGTAGTTAGAGGTGTTTTGAGTAAAGAAGACACTGCAGGTCAAGAATTTGGTGACTTTGCAATGGGTGTTCTGCCGTTCTGGGGAGCCATGGCTAACAGCAGAAACATAAGGCAATTGACAAGGGTAGTTGAATCCACCGTGATTGAAACTGCTGGTGCCCTTAGTAACCTGACTGCTGAGCTCCAGTCGGATCGACTGATGACCCTTCAGAACCGGGTCGCTTTGGATGTAATACTTGCGGATCGAGGTGGAGTATGCAAATTGATCCAGTCCAGTTGTTGCATCTTTATTCCAGATAATGCTCCAACAGTATACGGGGCCATCTCCAAACTACATAAAATTTCCGAATCTATCCATGTGGATAAAGGAGATTGGTCATTAATGGGATGGTTCTGGGGACTGATATCTGCCTGGGGATGGAAAATTCTGATGGTCATTGGGATGGTCTTAGCCATTCTTTTCCTGTTCTGTCTATGCATACAGTGTGCTCCTGCAATATGTGGCCTCTGTGTTACATCATGTGTAAGGAAGCCTGTGTCAAGACATGAGCTCAGCACTAGAATGATGTTGCAGCAACATCTCAATGACTTTAGGAATATAGATCTGGACTCAGATTAACATGAGGATAGATTAATTGCCTATGTAAGGGCAAAAGGAGGGTCTGTGGTTCTGAAAAATCTGGATTCATATTATAGTACTGGACCCGAGAATAAAAACTTCGTCGAAATAGGACGAATTTGGTATCAAAAGACCGAGAATGACGAGTACATCAAGTACATGTATTTTCGGCATATTCGAGTGACGATTTCACCTCGAAATCGTCATTTACCTTCTAAACCCTTAGCTGCATGTTGCCCTTTACATAGGCCTTAATCCAGTCGAATTTGATTCCACAAGGACACATACTCCTTAATCGACTTCTTCCTGACCCCAGTACAAGTTAGAACCATTGCCCCAGGCCGAACTCGTTAGGTCAGTTCCCTCCCAGTGGCCGAGCAAGATAGCATCTAGGCCCAACCAGCCATAAAACCATTTCAGCGCGCACACCTGCCATATCTCGCTCACATCTTTCTCCACTCCTTCTCCTCACTTGCTTTATGATGGGGAGGTGACCATTTTTATTAGGGGTACAGCGATATCTGATGAAATGTTGGGCCTTGCCGGATGATTTGTTATGAGCAGCACGACGTGAAATATGTACATGTCATCATGACTCTGCTTTTCTTTTGTAATCAGTAACCATAAATGAAATACCACGAATCCAAGGAATGTTTTGCCCAAGGCTGAATATTTTGTATAAGAAGAGAAGCCTAACTTCGTGAAAGTGTGCAGTCTCCTGAATATACTGGTATTGTACTTCTAGGACCCTGTCACCTTGGTTGCAGCCAATAAACTAATCTTTGACTTCACCTGGAAGACTCTGAAGTTTCTGTAGGTCTGACTCAGGAGAACCCGAGGTCTCTGGGTGTTGATCCCCTGGCACCGCTGGGTTACCGGTTCTGTAGGTTCGGTACCGGTTCTTAAAAACCCAGTACCTCAAACTGCATGGAATGCAAACCATGCAATAAGCGACTCAAAAATAGAAGGGCAATCAGCAACCACCTGGAATGCAAACCATGCAATACTCGCCCTAAATATAGAAGGGCGATCAGCAACCACCTGGAATGCAAACCATACAATAAGCGACTCAAGAATAGAAGGGCAATCAGCAACCGCATGGAAAATCAAACCATGCAATAATCAACCCAAGAATGGAAGGGCGATCAGCAACCACATGGAATGCAAACCATTCAATACTTGCCCTAAAGATAGAAGGGCGATCAGCAACCACCTGGAATGTAAACCCTGCAATACTCGCCCTAAAGATAGAAGGGCGATCAGCAACCACCTGGAATGCAAACCATACAATAAGCGACTCAAGAATAGAAGGGCAATCAGCAACCGCATGGAAAATCAAACCATGCAATAATCAACCCAAGAATGGAAGGGCGATCAGCAACCACATGGAATGCAAACCATTCAATACTTGCCCTAAAGATAGAAGGGCGAGCAGCGACCACCTGGAATACAAACCATGCAATACTCACCCCAAAGTTAGAAGGGCGATCAGCAACCCGCTGAAATGCAACGCCCACAATACTCGCCCTAAAGATAGAAGGGCGATCAGCAACCACCTGAAATGCAACACCCGCAATACTTGCCCTGAACATAGAAGGGCGATTAGCAACCACCTGGAATGTAAACCATACAATACACGACTCATGAATAGAAGGACGATCAGCGACCACCTGGAATGCAAACCCTGCAATACTCGCCCTAAAGATAGAAGGGCGATCAGCAACCACCTGGAATGCAAACCATGCAATACTCGCCCTAAAGATAGAAGGGCGATCAGCGACCACCGGAAATGCAACACCCGCAATACTAGCCCTAAAGATAGAAGGGCGAGCAGCAACCACCTGGAATGCAAACCCTGCAACACTCGCCCTAAAGATAGAAGGGCGACCAGCGACCATCTGGAATGCAAACCATGCAATACTCGCCCTAAAGATAGAAGGGCGATCAGCGACCACCTGAAATGGAACACTCGCAATACTAGCCCTAAAGATAGAAGGGCGAGCAGCAACCACCTGGATTGCAAACCATGCAATACTCGCCCCAAGAATAGAAGGGCGATCAGCGACCACCTGAAATGCAACACCCGCAATACTCGCCCTAAAGATAGAAGGGCGATCAGCGACCACCTGAAATGCAACACCCGCAATGCTCGCCCTAAAGATAAAAGGGCGATCGGCAACCACTTGAAAAGCATCGCCCGCAATACTAGCCCTACAGATAGAAGGGCGACCAGCAACCACCTGGAATGCAAACCACGCAGTACTCACCCTGAAGATAGAAGGGCGATCAGTGACCACCTGGAATGCAAGCCCTGCAATAGTCGCCTTAAAGATAGAAGGGTGATCAGCAACCACCTGAAATGCAAGCCCTGCAATAGTCGCCCTAAAGATAGAAGGGCAATCCGCAACCACATGGAATGCAAACCATGCTATACTCGCCGTAAAGATAGAAGGATGATCAGCGACCACCTGAAAAGCCAACCCTGTAATAGTCGCCCTAAAGATAGAAGGACGATCAGTGACCACCTGGAATACAAACCATGCAATACTCCCCCTAAAGATAGAAGAGAGATCAGCGACCACCTGAAATGCAAACCCTGCAATACTCGCCCCAAGGATAGAAGGGCGATCAGCGACCACCTGAAATGCAAGCCCTGCAATACGCACCCTAAAGATAGAAGGGCGATCAGCGACCACCTGAAATGCAAACCATGCAATACTCGCCCTAAAGATAGAAGGGCGATCAGCGGCCACCTGAAATGCAAACCCTGCAATACTCACCCTAAAGAGAGAAGGACGATCAGTGACCACCTGAAGGGCAAACCCTGCAATACTCGCCCTAAAGATAGAAGGACGATCAGCGACCACCTGAAATGCAAACCATGCAATGCGCGACTCAAGATTAAAAGGGCGATCTGCGACCACCTAGACTGCAACACCCACAATACTCACCCTAAAGATAGAAAGGCGACGGCCTTGAATGCAAATAATGTGATACTCGTCTTAAAGATAGAAGGGAGATAAGCAACCACCTGGAATGCAAACCATGCAATACGCGACTCAAGATTAAAAGGGCGATCAGCGACCATCTGGAACGCAAACCATGCAATACAAAACTTAAGAATAGCAGGGAATTCGGCAACCACCTAGAATGCAAAGCATGCAATACTCGCCCTAGAATAGAAGGGCGATCAGCAACCACTTGGAATGCAAACCATGCAATATTCGACCGTAGAATAGAAGGAATGCAAACCATGCAATACATGACTCAAGAATCGAAGGGCAATCAGCAACCACCTGGAATGCAAACCATGCAATACGCAACTCAAGATTAGAAGGGCGATCAGCGACCACTTGGAATGCAAACCATGCAATACCCGACTCAAGAATAGAAGGGCGTTCAACAACCACCTAGAATGCAAATTATGCAATACTCGCCCTAAAGATAGAAGGGCAATCAGCAACCACCTGGAATGCAAACCATGTAATACGCAACCCAAGAATAGAAAGGTGACCAGTGACCACCTGGAATGCAAACCATGTAATACTCGACACGAGAATGGAAGGGTGATCAACAACCACATGAAATGCAAATCATTCAATACTCGACCCTAGAATAGAAGGGCGATCAGCAACCACCCGGAATGCAAACCATGTAATACTCAACCCAAGAATAGAAAGGTGACCAGTGACCACCTGGAATGCAAACCATGTAATACGCCTCCCTAGAATAGAAAAGTGATCAGTGACCACCTGCAATGCAAACCATGTAATACTCGACCCTAGAATAGAAGGGCGATCAGCAACCACCTGGAATGCAAACCATGCAATACTCGACCCTAGAATAGAAGGGCGATCAGCAACCACCTGGAATGCAAACCATTCAATTCTCAACCTAAAGACAGATGGGCGATCAGCAACCACATGGAATGCAAACCTTGTAATTCTCGACCCAAAGATAGAAGGATGATCAGCAACCACAAGGAATTCCGGAAAGCAACAAAATGGTCACTGTTCCCCAGCGCTATCCCTGGAAAATGAATCAAAACACTGCAGGGCACTGGGGCATTCAGATACTTCCTTAAATGTGGATCAGAACTGGACGTCATCTGCCTATGGGGGACAGCCATGGGGTGGGCAGGCTGGATTCTGGTCAGAGTGCCCCTGTGCATGCTGAAGAGGGTCTTTGGGTGGGCTGATCCTAACATTCATAAATGAAAAGATTAGGAAATGAACAAGACCCCAGAGTTGGCAGTGTCTCTCTCCTAAGTACGGTGACCTCCTTCCTCCAGGCTGTCATTTTGGGCACTGATTTTAGACCTAAACTTCAATAGTGTAAGGCAAAATGATGGGCCCCACCTGCAAAATGTGATGAGGGGCCCCTGAGTGTTCCATATCCCAACTGTTTGTATTGGTCTGAGGCTGAATGGGGGCCCCTCGAGGGCTTAGGGGGGGCTTGCATCGCAGGGGCCTGTATCCTGCCCCTGCGGTAGCCTAAGGCACAATCTGGTAGCCCAATGCACTCTGGGTGTTGTAGTCTTCTGCTCCTGCCTTTGAACAAATTAGACTAACACACCTGAGATCAATGATTTGTAGATGGAAAGTTCAGGACTAAAAGAGTGTCCATAATAGTGGGATCGTAACTAGGGGTCGGCGGAATTTGCGTGATCGCGTTACGCAAATCTCCGCGAAATGGTAAAAAATCTCCGTGAACATGCAGAAAGTCCGCGAACACGCGGAATTGCTTGTTCGCGATGCTTTTTTACTGTTCGCAATCGCTGTTTGCGTGCTCGGGGGAAATATCTTGTGAACACGCATTTGGGAACGCGAACAAACAAAAAAATTTGCGAAGTCGCGGAACACAGATTTTTGGGCAATTTCGCGTTCTCCGCAGAACGCGAAATTACCCAAATTCCGCAAATTCTGCGAGCGGGACGGAATTTACCGCCCAGGCCTAATCGTAACCCGAATAATGCTAAGGCCTTCGATCAGCGGGTAAATGTCAGATCTGAGTGGCCCAGTAGGATGACAGCTTACATCGAGCCTTGGTCTGGTTTTAAGAGACACATCTCTGCAGTCACTCCCGGAAGACAGCAGCCGATAGCAGGTACACTGAGGGGAGCCGCGGATGCCAAAACAAACACCGCGTGAAGAAGCCCCACGCTGTCTTTACCGAAGAGGCGCGACTATGCCTCTAAGGAAATTTTTTTTGTATCCCTACTGAAATTGTAGTGGGTTACTTACGGAAACCATCCGGTTATTCCACACTGTATATATTTTTCACACTTAGAGCCTCTCGGGAGGGTACGCCTTAGTGTGCGCACACCACCGGAAGACTTTTGCGTAGGTCCTGAAGAATGCTGAGCTAATTGCAAATTGACAGCAGAAACATGTTGACCAACCTTTGATCTTAATTAGGACTTCGGTTCCTTAACTTAGAACCTGGGGAGTCCGCCCACTTTGTTTTTATTCAATGCAGGTTGGCCATTATTAAAGAATTTTGTAAAGGCACTACCTTTGCATTTTTTAATACACTTACACATTCACGTTTAGTCACCTCCTAATTTGGGCACTGTTGCACTCACCACATCCTGCTCCGCTGTAACCAGGCGTTGTAGCACGCTGGGGAGACATTCGGTCACCCCAGCGGGGACCCAATGATGAAGCATGTCACCAAATAGTGGTGAGTGAGGTTATTTCCCTCATTTTGACACTGGGTGACCAGTAAGCCCACCAGGTTTCTTCCCTAGAGGAGGACCCAAAGGGGCGTGCATAGGGAGACAGAGAGACTTTCGCTGTGTGCATGCACGTGTGTGAGCATTGATCGCATGTGCAGCACATAGCGGAATAACATCATGCCTCACTAGTTCATTTTTTCTAGCACTTTTATCACAGTCACTCCTTTGTTGTTTATATATATACTGGTTTTAAGAGACACATCTCTGCAATCATACGTAATGTAATTCTCATTCTGTCCCACCGCATGTCTAATGTGCGGATGTCATTCCGAAGGCGAAGTAAAATGAAATCAATGTGATATCCCGTTGGCATTCGCCAAGCCTTCTTCTTACCCTTCTGACTGACGTCATGGCCTTTCACGAGCCTCGCGAGGCACCAGGTCAGTAAAGCCTCCAGCAATTTAATGTTGTTTTTTCTTCTTTTATTTACTAAAGCACCTTCTTTACGGTTTATATTGGAAAGCAGTTAAATTTGCTATAAACTTGTAATAATTAATTTGAGAGGTCTACTATATAAATCTAAAAATCGTAAAAAGATATGGGACTGACATCAATTTAGATAAATTATGTGCATTGCTTTAGAGCTGTGGTGATTTGTGTGGGAAAAGTTGCTTTGGGGCGACTGTCCTCTATATTTGCGCCTTGACCACTCTCTGCATCACAAAAGTTTCCTGGATTTTTGTTTTGCAGATTGGTGAAGATTGGTGAATGGGGGCAGGAATGCTGTCTCCCACTTTTTACACACCCACCCACATGCATGCACGTGCAAGCACACACACAATATCTATCTATCTATCTATCTATCTATCTATCTATCTATCTATCTATCTATCTATCTATCTATCTATCTATCTATCTATCTATCTATCTATCTATCTATCTATCTATCTATCTATCTATCTATCTATCTGTCTATCTGTCTATCTGTCTGTCTGTCTGTCTGTCTGTCTGTCTGTCTGTCTGTCTGTCTGTCTATCTATCTCTCTCTCGCTCTATATATATATATATATATATATATATATATATATATACATATATATATATTTATATACATATATTATTTTTATATATAAATATATATAAACAGACACACACACACACATATATATATATATATATATATATATATATATATATATATATATATATATATATATATATATATATATATATATATATATATATATATATATATATATATATACAAAGACAGAATCCAAGTGAAGAATCCAGACAAGCCCGTAGTTCATCCGAAAGTTCTTTATTCGGATGGCACAAAAGTCAAGGGATAACGCGTTTCGAACAACAAGTTGTTCTTGGTCACATATATATATATATATCATCAGTTTTTGGCCCACAGGTTTGACGCTGGCGCTGCTTTCAATAGGGGCGGTGTGTTTCTTTCCGGCAGAGCCACGCCAGTATACTTGAAACAAATTTTGCCTTTCAGCAAGATGAAGAACGCAATCACTTGTTTTCAGGAATAATCAGGCAAATGTATTAAATATTTGCAATGCCCTACGCGTTTCGGTCAAGTAGCTTTGACCTTGTTCACAGGATCATTTGTTACAGAGAAAAGCTTTCTTTTATTTCTATCTGCACACAGTTACTTCCCGTTGTGTTTTGGTGCATTGTGGTTAATGTGGTGTACAAATTTTAAAGAAAACATAGGGGCATATTATTAACAACTAGCGATATTTATCGCTAAATGAGCTTAGCGATATTTTTTTATCGCCGCGCATCGCCGGATTTTATCGCAGAGATAACGTGCTATTAGCAACGTTTATCCCTAAAGCGATAAAATATCCGGCGATAGCGGCGAAATGCGTGAATATCCCTGGGAATACAGCGATATTCAGGCATTAACACCAATAGGGTCTTAACCTGAATATCCACCTCCCATTGGATATACAGGTTAAGAAGTAGTCAGTGCAGGCGTTAGGTTTTGGCGATATTCGTGCTTAGCGCAAATTTTTTCATCGCTACAACTGCCTTGATAATAGGCGATAGCGATGTTAGCGACTGCTTTCAGTCGCTAACAGGTTGGGTACGCCCACTTTGCACGTCATTATCGATAAATATCGTTGACATGCAAAGCGGGCCCCAAACCGGTCGCTATCGCCTGCAAGCTGTCGCTAACTGCTGTTAAAGACAGCTTGCTAATTGGGCGATAAAATTATCGCCGCTTTTCGGCCAAAAACGGCCGCAAAAGCGGTGATAATCTCATATCACCCACCTTGATAATATGCCCCACAGTGTTATTTTATAAAGTGATTAGGGTGCTCACGCCTCTGTGTGATTTCTTTGAACAATTTCTTTTATTTATTGTTCTTTTGGCAATTCATGCTATTGTCTGTTTTATTTGTCCATTTTTGCTTTTGATTCTCTTTGATGCTCTCTAGTGAGCAGTTCTGGGTGTTTTTGCTGATTTCATGCGCGATTCTGGTATCGCTTGATGTTTTACGATATCTTCTTTTGCTCATTCTAGTTTTAATTCTCTAGTGAGTAGTTTTGTAGGTGTACCTTTGTTTCATTTTTCTTTTTTTTTATTTCTATTGCTGATGTTAACTTATTTAGTTGTCTAGGAGAATTTCAGAGATGTACATAAAGTTCTTCATCCTAGTTGAGGCCTCTTGGATCAAGGGTCCTTAACTTTACTATGTGTCTTGATTCCATTTGACGTAGGACTTTTTCATGATTTCTTCCCCTTTCTGAATGTGGTAGTTGTTCTAGGGCCCAGTACTTTAAACATTCCCACCGACTGTCATGTTCTTTCTCCATGTGCGTTGCTATGGCGTTGGAGCGATCCTTGTGTTTGGTGGCTCGAATGTGTTCAAGAATTCTTTACTTTACGTCAAAGATTGTGCTTCCAGTATAGCGTAGCTTGCATGGGCACTCCACCATGTAGATTACATGGTTGCTTTTGCAGGTTAGATGTTGCTTGATCTTCCATTTGGTTCCCTTTTGGATGTCCAGCTCTCTCTTAAGTGTTGCAATTTTGCACGCCTTACATTGTTTGCATGGCCAGAAGCCTTCGCTTTGTAGCCATGTCGTCATTGGTGTTTCTTTGAAGTGGCTTTGTGTGATTTTATCTGTGATGTTTTTTGCTCTGGAATTTATGAGGTCATAAACAGTTATTGACGAGGGGGCAAGTTATTGTTATTTAAGTTACCATTAACTGGTGAATTTCATTTTTTTAAAAATTTGTTTAAAATGTTACATTTAAATGTACATTTTCACCTAACTACAATGTCACTTTGACCTTTGTTTTTTCCAGTCGTTTTCTAATTTTTATTCAATGTAAAGTAAGATATTATCACTATTCCTAGTTATTTTTCCAGTGGTTTTATAGTTTTTTTTAATGTAATGTGATATTTTATTACCATATGTAACCATACCACCCCGGTGGGCGGTCACCCCTACTGTAATCAGACTTTGGCCGTGCCCAGAGTGGGGCTAGCCACATCACAGGCCCTGTGCCCCACACCCTCTTCAGGCAGCCATTCCTGCTGCCCATACCCCTTTGACCAACCGCCTGTACGTACCAACCCACCACAGACACTCACCCCCCCCCTGTTTTTTTGTGGGTCTCTGATCCCATGGGACTCTCGTGGGAGCAAGTGCGGGCCCCTGTACAAGGTATAAATAAAAATTAAACCTACATTAATATTTTCATATACTTAACTTCCAAGTTCAATGCAAAATAATTATTAGGAAAATGTAATATAACTTAATTGCAAATCTTTAAGTATATGATACAATGTGCTGGTGTGTTGGATTAAAATAAAAATCCACACCACAAGCACACACCTATGAATCATCTCACAGATAATATTCCAACTCTCATTACCCTTATCACGTTGAGAAAGAAGACTCTGAATGTACTGTTATTTATTGGTTTAATTACGCTGTGTTGTTTAATTACATTAAAGCTATTTGGTGTAATTTATTAGTACAAATATTGTGATGCCATTAGAAATGCATTAAGTGCGTGAGTTATGGTTTGGATGGCTATATTGCCTCCAGCCTTGCACAAGCAAGAAGAGACACAGGGTGGCCATGCCCTGCACCCAACTCTCCTTTGTGGGTGGCCAACTCCCACAGTGCATAGAGTCTGGTCTATTCCCTTTGGCCAGTTGTGTGCCCACGCTGCCACCAGCAGCAAACCCGCCACTGTGCACCCTACTCTCTGCGGGTAGCCAACCCTCTCTCTGCAAGGCCAACCTGGACTGGATGTATGACATTACAACGCATGCTTTTACCACCCATGCCTTTACAATGCAGTATTTACAACGCATGCCTTTACAACGCATAGCACTTTGGGGTGCTGGATAGTGAATAGTTTAATTTAATATTCCAACTCCAGTCCCCGTGGATAGTAGGGAAGGTGTTGGATAGTAAATTAAATCTATTCCCTATCCTAGGGCGCCCCCCAGCGCAATGCGTTGTAATGGTTTGCGTTGTAAAAGTTGCATCGTAAAGGCATTGCGTGGTTAAAGTTTCGTTGTAAAGGATGTTTCCCACCTGGACCAAGCCATCTGCCAGTAGGCAGCCCCCGCTGTGCGTGGTCTTTAGTTGTGCACAGCGTAGGTCGGCCATAGGTCCTTTCCTCCAGTCAGGCTCTGCACCCAAAGGCGCAAAAGCGCAAGACTTACAACGTAGTGTTTTTTTCATTGAAGAAAGATGAGAGGAGCAGCGAGGAGAGTGGCCAGGCAGGGGAGGCGGCAGACAAGCAGGTAAGTGCCTTCTTTTTTCATTTTAATTTCATTTGGGAGGGGGGAGGGAGTGCCTAACTCCGCTCCGCCGTGGAGGCGGAGTTTTGCCTACCTCCGCGTTCGCAGCGGAGCGCGGAGTAGGCAAATCTCAGTATACTCCGCTGGCGGAGCGGAGTTACCCGCCCGGGGTTAATATATATATATATATATATATATATATATATATATATATATATATATATATATATATATATATATATATATAAAAAATTGATGAAGGCGCGAAGCCGAAACGGGTCTGTTGGGTGTATTTTTTTGTTTGCGGTAATAAACTAAAAGAAAGAAGAATACCCCTGGTGTGCGCCTAATTTGTATCCGAAGAGGGATCATCGTAAGGGAATATATATATATACACACACACACACACACACATATTTGTTTTCTTTGTAATGTATATATAAAGAGTCCCCTGTGCCGAGACAACATTTGCTCGCCCTCAGGACCTTACTCCAAATTTAGAAAGTGTTTCCTGGCTTGGTTCCTGTTTGGAATCCAATGATGACATCATCACGCATTAAGCGTGCTAAATAGCAAAGTAAGATGGCACAATGTTCCATTGAAAAGTGCCGTCTAAGGAAGGAAATAGTGCACTGTATTTCTGCATAGGAATGCGTATTGGAAATAAATGACATATAAAACTCTCAATCAATACTAAAATATTTTAAAACATTGATCACTGCAAATTTTCCGAAAATGTCTAGTGATTGTTAGGTGATGTGGGATACATTAATAGTTTCTTTTCGTTTCAGTTCCTTTAATGTGTCCTGTCCTAATTTGTGTACAGACTCAGTGGCACACTCTTCCTCTTGTGAACATTAATCTTTGATCATTTTAGTCCTGACAAATATTAATCAGGTCGAAGATCGCTAAGCAAATTCTCAATACTAGCGGTCGGCGGAATTTGCGTAATCGCATCACGCAAATCTCCGCGAAACGGAAATAAATCTCTGCAAACACGCAGAAATTTCCACGAACACATGGAAATGCTTGTTTGCGATGCTTTTTTACTGTTTCCAATCTCTGTTTGCGTGCTCTGGGGGAAATATCTTGTGAACAAGTATTTGAGAACGCGAACAAGCAAAATTCTCGTGAAGTAGCGGACCGCAGAATTTTGGGCAACTTTGTGTTCTCCACAGAACGCGAAATTACCACAAATTCCACGAGTGGAACGGAATTTACCGCCCAGGCCTACTCAATACCAGTATGTGAGTAGGACGCCACCTAGTGGCAAGCATGGAAACAGCTTCTAAATTGGTCCATTTAGCACATGCATCGTTTCATGCCCCTTTGCCCCGGGCATCTTAACCTTCCCCTGATCCCTTCTGTAATAAAAGAGCCCTCCTCCCCTGCCTGGCCAAAGGCCTGTGTCCGCCCCACCTGGACTACGAGGCAGATCAGATGATTATTGTGTACAGTATCTAGAGGGGATTCATGAAGTGAAGCATGCCGATTGAGCCTAGATTGCAAGAGCCACATAGACAAGCATAGGCAATGCTGATAGGTCTGGCCTAGTACCGAAAGCACCTCTTCGATCACGGCTGAATGTAGGCATGCAACAATTCATCATACATATACTCTGTCACTCATCGTTGTAGTCATACAAACATTCATCCACCCACTGACTCATTCTTGCATTCATCGGCCCATAATAAAACACACACGCAGACTCAGCAAGGATGTGCAAGAGGAAATGAAAGAATAAAGTGGGAAACAATTTTGCACCACCTAAACCTGAATAGTGCATGATTACGGTAATTAATATATGCTCATGTATATCATCTGACTGCACACTGCAGACATATCATCAATGTGTATCATGTGATTGCACACTGCAGATACACTAATCAATATGTATCATGTGATTGCACACTGCAGATACACTAATCAATATGTATGATGTTATTAGACACTGCAGATACTCTAATCAATATGTATCATGTGATTGGACACTGCAGATATGCTAATCAATATGTATCATGTGATGCACACTGCAGATACGCTAATCAATATGTATCATGTGATGCACACTGCAGATACGCTAATCAATATGTATCATGTGATTGGACACTGCAGATACGCTCACAATATGTATCATGTGATTGCACACTGCAGATATGCTAATCAATATGTATTGTGTGATTAGACACTGCAGATACGCTAATAAATATGTATCGTGTGATTAGACACTGCAGAAACACTAGTCAATATGTATCATCTGATTGCACACTGCAGATACGCTCACAATATGTATCATGGATGCACACTGCAGATACGCTAATCAGTATGTATCATGTGCTTGGACACTGCAGATACGCTAATCAATATGTATCGTGTGATTAGACACTGCAGAAACACTAGTCAATATGTATTATCTGACTGCACACTGCAGACATGTCATCAATATGTATCATGTGATTGCACACCGCAGACATGTCATCAATGTGTATCATGTGATTGCACACTGCAGATATTCTAATCAATATGTATTGTGTGATGCACACTGCAGATACACTCATCGGTATGTATCATGTGATTGCACACTGCAGACATGTCATCTATATGTATCATGTGATTGCACACTGCAGATACGCTCATCAATATGTATCCTGTGATGCACACTGCAGATATTCTAATCAATATGTATTGTGTGATGCTCACTGCAGATACACTCATCAGTATGTATCATCTGATTGCACACTGCAGACATGTCATCAATATGTATCATGTGATTGCACACTGCAGATACGCTCATCAATATGTATCATGTGATTGCACACTGCAGATACGCTCATCAATATGTATCATGTGATTGCACACTGCAGACATGTCATCTATATGTATCATGTGATTGCACACTGCAGATACGCTCATCAATATGTATCATGTGATGCACACTGCAGATATTCTAATCAATATGTATTGTGTGATGCACACTGCAGATACACTCATCGGTATGTATCATGTGATTGGACGCTGCAGATACGCTCACAATATGTATTGTGATTGCACACTGCAGATACGCTTACAATATGTGTTGTGTGATTGCACACTGCAGATATTCTCACAATATGTATCACCTGATTGCACACTGCAGATACATCATCAATATATATCATGTGATTGCACACTGCAGATACACTAATCAATAAGTATCATGTGATTGCACACTGCATATATGCTGATCAATATGTACCATGTGACTGGACACTGCAGATACATCATCAATATATATCATGTGATTGCACACTGCAGATACACTAATCAATAAGTATCATGTGATTGGACACTGCATATACACTCATCAGTATGTATCATCTGATTGCACAGTGCAGATATGCTTACAATATGTATTGTGTCATTGCACACTGCAGATACGCTTACCAATATGTACCATTTTATTGCACACTGCATGTACAATCACAATATGTATAATTTGATTGCACACTGCATATACACTCACAATATGTATTGTGTGAGTGCACACTGCAGATACGCTCAGAATGTGTATCACCTGATTGCACACGGCAGATACTCGCACAATATGTATCATGTGATTGCACATTACATATACATTCACAATATGTATCATTTGACTCTACACTGCAGATACGCTCATCAATATGTATCATGTGATTGCACACTGCAGAAACGCTCATCAATATGTATCATCTGATTGCACACTGCAGATACACTCATCGGTATGTATCATGTGATTGCACACTGCAGATATTCTAATCAATATGTATCATGTGATTGCACACTGCAGATACGCTCATCAATATGTATCATGTGATTGCACACTGCAGATACGCGCATCAATATGTATCATGTGATTGGAGACTGCAGATACGCTCATCAATATGTATCATGTGATTGCACACTGCAGATACACTCATCGGTATGTATCATGTGATTGGAGACTGCAGATACGCTCATCAATATGTATCATGTGATTGCACACTGCAGATAAGCTCATCAATATGTATCATGTGATTGGACGCTGCAGATACGCTCACAATATGTATCATGTGATTGCACACTGCAGACATGTCATCAATATGTATCATGTGATTTCACACTGCAGATACACTCATCGGTATGTATCATGTGATTGCACACTGCAGATATTCTAATCAATATGTATCATGTGATTGCACACTGCAGATACGCTCATTAATATGTATCATGTGATTGGAGACTGCAGATACGCTCATCAATATGTATCATGTGATTGCACACTGCAGATACGCTCATCAATATGTATCATGTGATTGCACACTGCAGATACGCTCATCAATATGTATCATGTGATTGCACACTGCAGATACGCTCATCAATATGTATCATGTGATTGCACACTGCAGATACACTCATCGGTATGTATCATGTGATTGGAGACTGCAGATACGCTCATCAATATGTATCATGTGATTGGAGACTGCAGATACGCTCATCAATATGTATCATGTGATTGGAGACTGCAGATACGCTCATCAATATGTATCATGTGATTGCACACTGCAGATACGCTCATCGATATGTATCATGTGATTGCACACTGCAGACATGTCATCAATATGTATCATGTGATTGCACACTGCATATACACTCACAATATGTATCATGTGATTGCACACTGCAGACATGTCATCAATATGTATCATGTGATTGCACACTGCTGATACACTCACAATATGTATCATGTGATTGCACACTGGAGACATGTCATCAATATGTATCATGTGATTGCACACTGCAGACATGTCATCAATATGTATCATGTGATTGCACACTGCAGATACACTCACAATATGTATCATGTGATTGCACACTGCAGACATGTCATCAATATGTATCATGTGATTGCACACTGCAGACATGTCATCAATACGTATCATGTGATGCACACTGCAGATACACTAATCAATATGTATTGTGTGATGCTCACTGCAGATACACTCATCAGTATGTATCATGTGATTGGACGCTGCAGATACGCTCATCAGTATGTATCATGTGATTGGACGCTGCAGATACGCTCGCAATATGTATCATGTGATTGCACACTGCAGATACGCTCACAGTCCATCATCCCCTTTGGTTTTTCTTTGTTCTCCCTAAGTTGGCAGGGTATGCCCAGACGTGGGTCCCTTGCTCACTTTGCCACTGGATTCAAGCAAGCCGGGCTGATGATGGCTGATTCGCCAGAAACCGGTCCCAGGATGCTTGTTTCTGGTCCAGGGAAGACATGGCTCTGCAGTTCGTGGTGGACTGTTCCCATGAGGCACAGGGTCAAGACTGATTTGCATATTGCCATGTCTGAACTTGGGTGGCAGAGTGGGCTAAAGAACGGTGATGGATGAAACCCAGATCTGTTGACTGGGTGTGAGTGTTTGATTGGTTCAGATGCTCCATCCATCACCACCCCCTTTTGTACCGCTTTGGCCGCCATAAGTGTGGCAGGGTATGCTCAGACGTGAGTCCCTTGCTCACTTTGCCACTGGATTCAAGCAAGCCGGGCTGAAAACGGCTGAAATGCCAGAAACCGGTCCTAGGATGCTTGTTTCCGGTCCAGGGAAGGCATGGCTTGGCAGTTCGGGCTGGACTGTTCCCATGAGGCACAGGGTCAGACTGATTTGCATATGGGCATGTCTGAACTGGGGTGGCGGAGTGAGCTAAAGAACGGTGATGGATTAAACCCAGATCAGTTGGCTGGGGGTGAGTGCTTGCAATGTTCATCACTCCGTCCATCATCCCCTTTACACAGTATGTATCACGTGATTGCACACTGCAGATATGTTAATCAATATGTATTGTGTGATTAGACACTGCAGATACGCTAATAAATATGTATCGTGTGATTAGACACTGCAGAAACACTAGTCAATATGTATCATCTGATTGCACAATGCAGATACGCTCACAATATGTATCATGTGATGCACACTGCAGATACGCTAATCAGTATGTATCATGTGATTGGACACTGCAGATACGCTAATCAATATGTATCGTTTGATTAGACACTGCAGAAACACTAGTCAATATGTATTATCTGACTGCACACTGCAGACATGTCATCAATATGTATCATGTGATTGCACACCGCAGACATGTCATCAATGTGTATCATGTGATTGCACACTGCAGATATTCTAATCAATATGTATTGTGTGATGCATACTGCAGATACACTCATCGGTATGTATCATGTGATTGCACACTGCAGACATGTCATCTATATGTATCATGTGATTGCACACTGCAGATACGCTCATCAATATGTATCATGTGATTGCACACTGCAGATACGCTCATCAATATGTATCATGTGATGCACACTGCAGATATTCAAATCAATATGTATTGTGTGATGCACACTGCAGATACACTCATCGGTATGTATCATGTGATTGGACGCTGCAGATACGCTCGCAATATGTATTGTGATTGCACACTGCAGATACGCTTACAATATGTGTTGTGTGATTGCACACTGCAGATATTCTCACAATATGTATCACCTGATTGCACACTGCAGATACATCATCAATATATATCATGTGATTGCACACTGCAGATACACTAATCAATAAGTAACATGTGATTGCACACTGCATATATGCTGATCAATATGTACCATGTGACTGGACACTGCAGATACATCATCAATATATATCATGTGATTGCACACTGCAGATACACTAATCAATAAGTATCATGTGATTGGACACTGCAGATACACTCATCAGTATGTATCATCTGATTGCACAGTGCAGATATGCTTACAATATGTATTGTGTGATTGCACACTGCAGATACGCTTACCAATATGTACCATTTTATTGCACACTGCATGTACAATCACAATATGTATAATTTGATTGCACACTGCATATACACTCACAATATGTATTGTGTGATTGCACACTGCAGATACGCTCAGAATGTGTATCACCTGATTGCACACGGCAGATACTCGCACAATATGTATCATGTGATTGCACATTGCATATACATTCACAATATGTATCATTTGACTCTACACTGCAGATACGCTCATCAATATGTATCATGTGATTGGAGACTGCAGATACGCTCATCAATATGTATCATGTGATTGCACACTGCAGATACGCTCATCAATATGTATCATGTGATTGCACACTGCAGATACGCTCATCAATATGTATCATGTGATTGCACACTGCAGATACGCTCATCAATATGTATCATGTGATTGGAGACTGCAGATACGCTCATCAATATGTATCATGTGATTGCACACTGCAGATACGCGCATCAATATGTATCTTGTGATTGGAGACTGCAGATACGCTCATCAATATGTATCATGTGATTGCACACTGCAGACATGTCATCAATATGTATCATGTGATTGCACACTGCAGACATGTCATCAATATGTATCATGTGATTGCACACTGCAGATACACTCACAATATGTGTCATGTGATTGCACACTGCAGACATGTCATCAATATGTATCATGTTATTGCACACTGCAGATACACTCACAATATGTATCATGTGATTGCACACTGCAGACATGTCATCAATATGTATCATGTGATTGCACACTGCAGACATGTCATCAATACGTATCATGTGATGCACACTGCAGATACACTAATCAATATGTATTGTGTGATGCTCACTGCAGATACACTCATCAGTATGTATCATGTGATTGGACGCTGCAGATACGCTCATCAGTATGTATCATGTGATTGGACGCTGCAGATACGCTCGCAATATGTATCATGTGATTGCACACTGCAGATATGCTCACAGTCCATCATCCCCTTTGGTTTTTCTTTGTTCGCCCTAAGCTGGCAGGGTATGCCCAGACATGGGTCCCTTGCTCACTTTGCCACTGGATTCAAGCAAGCCGGGCTGATGATGGCTGATTCGCCAGAAACCGGTCCCAGGATGCTTGTTTGGTCCAGGGAAGACATGGCTCTGCAGTTCGTGGTGGACTGTTCCCATGAGGCACAAGGTCAAGACTGATTTGCATATAGCCATGTCTGAACTTGGGTGGCAGAGTGGGCTAAAGAACGGTGATGGATTAAACCCAGATCTGTTGACTGGGTGTGAGTGTTTGATTGGTTCAGATGCTCCATCCATCACCACCCCCTTTTGTACCGCTTTGGCCGCCATAAGTGTGGCAGGGTATGCTCAGACGTGAGTCCCTTGCTCACTTTGCCACTGGATTCAAGCAAGCCGGGCTGAAAATGGCTGAAATGCCGGAAACAGGTCCTAGGATGCTTGTTTCCGGTACAGGGAAGGCATGGCTTGGCAGTTCGGGCTGGACTGTTCCCATGAGGCACAGGGTCAGACTGATTTGCATATGGCCATGTCTGAACTGGGGTGGCGGAGTGAGCTAAAGAACGGTGATGGATTAAACCCAGATCAGTTGGCTGGGGGTGAGTGCTTGCAATGTTCATCACTCCGTCCATCATCCCCTTTACACAGTATGTATCACGTGATTGCACACTGCAGATATGTTAATCAATATGTATTATGTGATTGCACACTGCAGATATGCTCACAGTATGCATCATGTGATTGAACACTGAAGATGCGTTCCTCAATATGTATCATGTGATTGCACACTGCAGATATGCTGATCAATAATCATGTGATTGCACCCTAAAGTTACACTAATCAATTTATATCATGTGATCGCACAGTGCAGATAATCTCACTGATATGTGTCATGTGACTGCACACTGAAAATACTCTCACTGATATGTGTAATGTGACTGCACTCTACAGATAACACTTTCACTGATATGTGTCATGTGACTGCACTCTACAGATAATACTCTCACAGATATGTGTCATGTGACTGCACACTGAAAATGCTCTCACTGATATGTGTCATGTGACTGCACACTGAAATACTCTCACTGATATGTGTAATGTGACTGCACTCTACCGATAATCTCACTGATATGTGTCATGTGACTGCACACTGAAAATACTCTCACTCATATGTGTCATGTGACTGCACACTGAATATACTCTCACTGATATGTGTCATGTGACTGCACTCTACAGATAATCTCACTGATATGTGTCTTGTGACTGCACACTGCAGATGATCTCACTGATATGTGTCACGTGACCGCACTCTACAGATAATCTCACTCATATGTGTCATGTGACTGCACACTGAAAATACTCTCACTGATATGTGTCTTGTGACTGCACACTGCAGATAATCTCACTGATATGTGTCACGTGACCACACTCTACAGATAATCTCACTAATATGTATCATGTGAATGCACACTGAAGATACTCTCACTGATATGTGTCATGCAACTGCACTCTACAGATAATCTCAATGATATGTCATGTGACTGCACACTGAAAATACTCTCACTGATATGTGTCATGTGACTGCACTGTACAGATAATCTCACTGATATGTGTCATGTGACTGCACACTGAAAATACTCTCACTGATATGTGTCATGTGACTGCACACTGAAAATACTCTCACTGATATGTGTCATGTGACTGCACACTGAAAATACTCTCACTGATATGTGTCATGTGACTGCACACTGAAAATACTCTCACTGATATATGTCTTGTGACTGCACACTGCAGATGATCTCACTGATATGTGTCACGTGACCGCACTCTACAGATAATCTCACTGATATGTGTCATGTGACTGCACACTGAAAATACTCTCACTGATATGTGTCACGTGACCGCACTCTACAGATAATCTCACTGATATGTGTCATGTGACTGCACACTGAAAATACTCTCACTGATATGTGTCATGTGACTGCACACTGAAAATACTCTCATTGATATGTGTCTTGTGACTGCACACTGCAGATAATCTCACTGATATGTGTCACGTGACCGCACTCTACAGATAATCTCACTGATATGTGTCATGTGACTGCACACTGAAAATACTCTCACTGATATGTGTCACGTGACTGCACTCTACAGATAATCTCACTGATATGTGTCATGTGACTGCACACTGAAAATACTCTCACTGATATGTGTCTTGTGACTGCACACTGCAGATAATCTCACTGATATATGTCACGTGACCGCACTCTACAGATAATCTCACTGATATGTGTCATGTGACTGCACACTGAAAATACTCTCACTGATATGTGTCACGTGACCGCACTCTACAGATAATCTCACTGATATGTGTCTTGTGACTGCACTCTACAGATAATCTCACTGATATGTGTCATGTGACTGCACACTGCAGATAATCTCACTGATATGTGTCACGTGACCACCCTCTACAGATAATCTCACTAATATGTATCATGTGAATGCACACTGAAGATACTCTCACTGATATGTGTCATGTGACTGCACACTGAAAATACTCTCACTGATATGTGTCTTGTGACTGCACTGTACAGATAATCTCACTGATATGTGTCATGTGACTGCTCACTGAAAATACTCTCACTGATATGTGTCATGTGACTGCACTGTACAGATAATCTCACTGATATGTGTCATGTGACTGCACACTGAAAATACTCTCACTGATATGTGTCATGTGACTGCACACTGAAAATACTCTCACTGATACGTGTCTTGTGACTGCACACTGAAAATACTCTCACTGATATGTGTCTTGTGACTGCACACTGCAGATGATCTCACTGATATGTGTCACGTGACCGCACTCTACAGATAATCTCACTGATATGTGTCATGTGACTGCACACTGAAAATACTCTCACTGATATGTGTCACGTGACCGCACTCTACAGATAATCTCACTGATATGTGTCATGTGACTGCACACTGAAAATACTCTCACTGATATGTGTCTTGTGACTGCACACTACAGATAATCTCACTGATATGTGTCACGTGACCGCACTCTACAGATAATCTCACTGATATGTGTCATGTGACTGCACACTGCAGATAATCTCACTGATATGTGTCACGTGACCGCACTCTACAGATAATCTCACTCATATGTGTCATGTGACTGCACACTGAAAATACTCTCACTGATATGTGTTTTGTGACTGCACACTGCAGATAATCTCACTGATATGTGTCACGTGACCGCACTCTACAGATAATCTCACTGATATGTGTCTTGTGACTGAGCACTGCAGATAATCTCACTGATATGTGTCTTGTGACTGCACACTGCAGATAATCTCACTGATATGTGTCTTGTGACTGCACACTGCAGATAATCTCACTGATATGTGTCTTGTGACTGAGCACTGCAGATAATCTCACTGATATGCGTCTTGTGACTGAGCACTGCAGATAATCTCACTGATATGTGTTTTATGACCGCACTCTACAGATAATCTCACTGATATGTGTTTTGTGACTGCACTCTACAGATAATCTCACTGATATGTGTCATGTCACTGCACACTGAAAATACTCTCACTGATATGTGTCTTGTGACTGAGCACTGCAGATAATCTCACTGATATGTGTCACGTGACCGCACTTTACAGATAATCTCACTGATATGTGTCATGTGACTGCACACTGCAGATAATCTCACTGATATGTGTTACGTGACCGCACTCTACAGATAATCTCACTGATATGTGTCTTGTGACTGCACTCTACAGATAATCTCACTGATATGTGTCATGTGACTGCACACTGAAAATACTCTCACTGAAATGTGTCTTGTGACTGCAGATAATCTCACTGATATGTGTCACGTGACCGCACTCTACAGATAATCTCACTAATATGTGTCATGTGAATGCACACTGAAGATACTCTCACTGATATGTGTCAATTGACTGCACAGTTCGCGACTCCCCCCCTCCCTCCCCACGACTGTCACCGGAGGCCCCTCCCCTCTTCAGCAGCTTTACTTGTGACAGCCGGCGGGCCTTGTGGATTTACACTCTCATCGTCACCAATGGTTGCCAACCAGAGCCGGCCTTTGTTAAGACAGCGCCCTGTGGGTGGGCGGAGAGAAATGTGGTGCCCTACTGATGGCAGTGAATTAAACGAGGCAGCAGGGGGTCCCTTTTGTGTTCACTGGTCAGTACTTGGATGAGCCAGGACGGGCCCCTGAACACAAACATCCCTGGACATCTCCCAGCTCACCAAAATGACCACTAGCTTGGCTGCCTCACACAGATGAGGGTGTAGTTGATGTGTGCCAGCAGGGGTCAGAGGATGAAGGGGGCTGAACGGGTGTTAAAAACAGTGCCCGTTGAGTGATAATGAAGGACTAAAACCACTTTACGCTGGCAAATCAGACAGAAAGGAACAGGCATGGGCAAGGCTGGAGAAAGGTGAGAAGGGCACTGCGGGGGGCATAACCTTAATGCACACAGCTCCATACGCGCCTCATAAGATCGGCGCCCTCGGCCTGCACCCAGCTCGCCTACGCTAAATACCGGCTCGGTTGTTAATCCTTAACCCCTTGGCCGCGGCGGTAATTCTGCTGTGGCGCTGGGGGGAGGAGGCGGTAGCGCGGCGCTGCCATGCTCGTGACGGAACCACGCCATCATGAGCCACGGGCTGGCTGTGCTTGTGGGACACCCCCGCGCCGCACGGCCACCAGCTGCTGCGTGTGCCCCTCTGCCCTGCCTAGCTGCCTCGCTGCCTGTCGCACTGCCGCTGACCACGCCCCCTCCTCCGAGAGGCGCGGTCCGTGCCTGCCTGCCGGTTGCTCTTAGTGTTGTTTAAATTATTTCCCTTGACTTTGTGCTTTCTCCTTTTTGCCTGTCTCTCTTTGTAATTGTACCCGTGTTTTTGCTCTCTCCTTCCTGTCTGCCTGCCTACCTCGCCGACCCCCGCTCTCCCTCCCCGCTTCCCGCCACCGCCGCTAAGCCCCGCCCCTTTTGCCTTCTGTATCCCTCCCCGCTCCCGCCTCCCAGCTGCCCCGCCCACCCGCGCACTTGGCCTTATATGGCGACCGTGCGACGCAGGTGAGTGTGACCCACTTGTGGGACACCCCCGCGCCGCACGGCCACCAGCTGCTGCGTGTGCCCCTCTGCCCTGCCTAGCTGCCTCGCTGCCTGTCGCACTGCCGCTGACCACGCCCCCTCCTCCGAGAGGCGCGGTCCGTGCCTGCCTGCCGGTTGCTCTTAGTGTTGTTTAAATTATTTCCCTTGACTTTGTGCTTTCTCCTTTTTGCCTGTCTCTCTTTGTAATTGTACCCGTGTTTTTGCTCTCTCCTTCCTGTCTGCCCGCCTACCTCGCCGACCCCCGCTCTCCCTCCCCGCTTCCCGCCACCGCCGCTAAGCCCCGCCCCTTTTGCCTTCTGTATCCCTCCCCGCTCCCGCCTCCCAGCTGCCCCGCCCACCCGCGCACTTCGCCTTATATGGCGACCGTGCGAACGCGCAGCGGTCACGCGCAGCGGGCGCGCCGATTGTGCGCCGAAGGCGCGCCAAAGGTAAGCCCGTCTGCGCCCGGATCGCGACCAGCGCCAGGACCCCTGGCCCACGAAGACCCCGACCGACCCGCCTGACGTACTCCGCCGCCACCCTCATCGCACTCAACACCGGCCGACTCCCAGAATGCCACCAAGCCACCCCACGACGCACCCAAGGACCTTTCAGCTGCCACGCCTGCAAGTTCACCTGCATCCGGGCCTGCCTCGCACCAGCACCCGCCAAGTCGAACACCAGCAGCACCCACCTCAAGTGCATCCTGCTCAACACCCGCTCCGTCCACAGACACGCCATCGAACTCTGGAACCTCCTAGACGCCACAGCCCCTGACGTTGCCTTCCTCACGGAGACCTGGATGAACGCCTCTTCAGCCCCCGACATCGCCATCGCCATCCCAGAGGGCTACAAGATCGTCCGGAGGGACCGCAACGCCAACCAGATGGGAGGAGGCATCGCCATCATCCACAGGAACACCATCCGTCTCACGACCAGCACCGACAACACCCTGACCAGCGCCGAACACCTGCATTTCCAGATCCACACCAACCCGAACACCACCCTTAGAGGCACCCTGATCTACCGACCTCCGGGACCACGCACACAATTCAGCGAGGACATCGCCGACTTCGTCAGCCCGCATGCCCTCCCCTCCGCTGACTACATCCTCCTGGGGGACCTCAACTTCCATCTGGAGAACAACAACGACCGCAACACCAGCACCCTGCTCGACAACCTCGCCAATCTTGGACTCAAGCAGCTGGTGTCCACCCCCACCCACCTCGCCGGACACACACTCGACGCCGTCTTCTCATCCAGCAAAGACGTCTCCTTCAGCCACGCCACAGAACTCCACTGGACGGACCACAGCTGCGTCCACTTCACCTTCAACAGAACGACGACCCACCACCACCAGCAACAGGCCGCCCGCAGAAGCTGGAACAAGATCACAGCAGACCAGCTCGCCACCTCCCTGAGCCAGCACCCTCCTGCCAGCTCAGCGAACCCCAGCCAGGCCGCCGACAACCTCACAAAGTGGATCAGCATCTGCGCGGACGAGCTCGCCCCGCAGAGGACCCCGCCCAGCAGACCCGGCAGCAAGAAAGCCCCGTGGTTCTCCGACGAACTCAAGAGCTCCAAGAAGAACTGCCGAGCCCTCGAGAAAGTCTGGAGAAGGGAACCTACACCGGTCAACAGGACCACCCTCAAACTGGCCACTCGGAAGCACCACCAGCTGATCCGCGCCGCCAAGAAACCTGCATTCAAGGACCGGCTGGACAACAACGCACACAACAGCAAGGAACTCTTCAACATCGTGAAAGAGCTATCCAACCCCAGCGCAGGAAACAACTACATCACCCCATCGCAAGACCTCTGCGACTCCCTCGCTTCTTACTTCCACAACAAGATCGCGGACATACACAACAGCTTCAACAAACAACCAACGCACACCATGCCCGAACAACCACCCCCCAACACCACCCTCCACGCCTGGACCCCGATCAGCACCGAAGACACCATCCGCACGATGAACTCCATCCACTCCGGATCACCGACCGACCCCTGCCCTCACCACGTCTTCAACAAGGCCGACGCTGTCATCGCACCCCACCTGCGAGACATCATCAACACCTCCTTCGACACCGCCACCTTCCCTGAGAGCTGGAAGCACGCCGAACTCAGCGCTCTACTCAAGAAACCAACAGCGGACCCCACCGAACTCAAGAACTACCGCCCCATCTCGCTCCTCCCGTTTCCAGCCAAAGTCATCGAGAAGACCGTCAACAAGCAGCTGGCCGCCTTCCTCGAGACGAATGGATCCCTCGACCCCTCACAGTCCGGCTTCCGAGCCAATCACAGCACCGAGACCGCCCTCATCGCCGCCACCGATGACATCCGAGCCCTGATGGACAACGGAGAAACAGCGGCCCTCATCCTCCTAGACCTCTCCGCGGCATTCGACACTGTCTGCCACCGCACCCTAGTACAGCGCCTCAGCAACGTCGGAATCCAGGACAAGGCGCTGGAATGGATCATCTCCTTCCTCGACGGAAGAACACAGAGAGTCCGCCTACCACCGTACAAGTCAGAGGCCTCCGAAGTCATCTGCGGCGTCCCTCAAGGATCCTCTCTGAGCCCCACCCTCTTCAACGTCTACATGAGCCCCCTCGCGGCCATCGCACGCCAACACAACCTCAGCATAATCTCCTACGCCGACGACACCCAGCTGATCCTCTCCCTGACCAACGACCCCGCCACCGCCAGAGCCAACCTACACGAAGGGATGAAAGAGGTAGCCGAGTGGATGACGACCAGCCGCCTGAAACTGAACTCGGACAAGACGGAGGTCCTCATCCTGGGCTCTTCACCCTCCGCCTGGGACGACTCCTGGTGGCCTCCCGCCCTGGGCACCGCACCCAAACCGACAGACCATGCACGCAACCTGGGCTTCATCCTGGACTCCTCCCTCTCCATGACCAGGCAAGTCAACAACGTCTCCTCGGCATGCTTCAACATCCTACGCATGCTACGGAAGATCTTCTGGTGGATCCCCACCGAGACCAGGAAGACCGTCACCCAGGCCCTCGTCACTAGCCGACTGGACTACGGCAACGCCCTCTACGCCGGTACCACCGCCAAGCTCCAGAAGAGACTCCAGCGGATCCAGAACGCCTCAGCCAGACTCATCCTCGACATCCCACGACACAGCCACATCTCCGGACATCTGAGAGACCTTCACTGGCTCCCCGTCAACAAAAGAATCACCTTCCGCCTCCTCACCCACGCACACAAAGCCCTACACGACCAAGGCCCGAGCTACCTCAACAGCCGGATCAACTTCTACGCTCCCAAACGCCACCTCCGTTCAGCCAACCACGCCCTCGCCGCCGTCCCCCGCATCCGAAGAGCAACTACAGGAGGAAGGTCCTTCTCCTACCTGGCCGCCAAGACCTGGAACTCCCTCCCGACCGACCTGCGCCTGACCCAAGACCACCTCTCCTTCAGGAAGAAGCTGAAGACCTGGCTGTTCGAGCAGTAGCGGCACCCCCCCCTCCCCTAAGCGCCTTGAGACCCTACGGGTATGTAGCGCGCTCTATAAGTGTCATTGATTGATTGATTGATGACGGCGTGGTTCTGTCATAACTCCTCCCACTCACTAATTCGCCCACACAGGCGGGGAATCAGTGCCGCGTTGACGGAGCGGCTGCAGCATGACGGAACCACGCAGCGATGAGCACACGCCGCCTGTGGCTCATGACGGCGTGGTTCCGTCCTGAGCAGGGAAGGGGTTAACTGAGGGTGGCGCAAAGGCCACCGCATAAACAATGCCAGCCAAGCCCAGGCACGATGCAGCGCTGCTGCTCCACCTGCAGGCCGCGTTGAGCACTGCAGAGGAAGGACACCAGCAGAGAGAAACAGAGCAGGGCGAGTAGCAGCCGCGGCCTGTGCAGGTAAGAGCGATGGGGCCGGGTGAGGGGAGATTTAAGCAGACGATGACGAGGGAAAATGAATCCCTTCGCTGTGGGGGTTAATCCCCCGCTGTGCTGGGGGGGAGGGGGGCGCGCACAGCGCCCGCATGCTCATGACGAGCTCACGGCGCTCCTGTGTTAATGACGAGCTCAGCTCGTCACAGGTGCATTACCTGCCGTGGAACGCTCAGCACAGCAGGGGAATTAACCCCGCATGCGAGCGTTCCATGGCTCATGACGAGCTGAGCTCGTCATGAGCACCGGAGCGCCGTGGCTCATGACGAGCTCGGCTCGTCATGAGCATGGAAGAGGTTAAATAAATTTTCCCTCGTCATCGTCCGTCCTGTGCAGGTTAGAGCGATGGGGCTGGGTGAGGGGGGATTTTGACGGACGATGACGAGGCAAAATGAAATACATTTTCCCTCGTCATCGTCGGTCAAAATCCCCCCTCACCCGGCCCCACCTCCCCACTGCTGTTACCTGCACGGGCCGCGGCTGGCAGATAGCACGCAATCCCTTCCTGGAAGAGATTATAAATACCGGGCCTCTGAAATATTCATACAGGCCTTCGAGGAGTTTCCCTGAGCTCCTCCTCTCCTGGGGGCAGGCGGATAGATCCTTCTGCTCGGATGTATCCTCCTCCAGACAAGGGCAGTCCCCTTCGGACCTCTCCCGCGATCCTTTCATCGTCTCCTACCCCCACCTTTTTGGCCTAAAGCCCATGCATCGTTACCTGCTCGCACGGAGTGCTGGGGGGGGGGGGGCTTCTCGGCTCTAGTTATTGGCCTAAGAACACCAGATTGGAATGAATTGTGAAAAGTTCATTCCCGCCACCCGGGCTGATGACGGCTGATAGCCAGAAACCGGTCCTAGGATGCTTGTTTCCTGTCCAGGGAGGACCTGGCCTGGCAGTTCGGGCTGGACTGTTCCCATTGGGCGCAGGATCAAGACTGATTTGCATATAGCTGGATCCAAACTAGAATGGCATGGGGAGCAAAAAACGATGGATTTAGGCCCAGATCTCTGTACTGGGGTGAATGTATGACATTGTTCTGCATTTTTTCCATCAATTGTTCTTTTTGCACAGGGGGCAAGCTGACAAACTCAGGGTCTAACACTTGTCTCCTTTACGACACCAGCCTTCTTTGTGACATAGAAGAGCCCTGCTGCCCAGGCCCTTCCCTATCTTGACTGAGTCTGTCAGAGTCGGATGTATGACGTTACAACGCATACTTTTACCACGCATACCTTTACAACGCGGTTTTTACCACGCATACCTTTACAACGCATAGCGCTTAGAGGTGCTGGATAGTGGTAAGTATAATTTTCTATTCCAACTCCAGTCCCCGTGGACACTAGGGAAGATGTTGGATAGAAAATTAAACGTATTCCCTATCCTAGAGCGCCCCCCAGCACAATGCGTTGTAATGGTTTGCGTTGTAATACCAGCGTTGTAATGGTATTGCGTGGTAAAAAATGCGTGGTAAAGGTTGTATACCGCTAAAAGTGCTCTTGAGGTAGGATTTTCCCCCAATTTACTCTTGGCATTTAGCTCTATGTTCTTATGCCTAACACACCGTTGCATCCAAAATGAACGCAGGGATGCATTTTGCACCAAGAAATAGAGCAAAACACAGCAAAACACAACTAGCAAGCACCTGCTCACACTCACTAAGTGTGCTCCTGTGGTACCATTTTTTCCCCTCCAAATTACCCTTAATTATGCAAGCAGGAATAACTGCGTTTTATCAATAATTTTGCGTCAAAGAGTAATGCAGAATTACCAAAATTAATCTGATTGCCCCAGCATGGTTGAAATCCAGGCCTACGTTTGAGCTTTGCTCAGCCCTGCCCAGGGCAGCTCGCGCAAGATCACGGATGCACATCGCCGCGTGCAGGGCTTGGAACCGCGCTTTCTCCTCCATGAGTCTATTTTGTGCTGTTCCGCGTAGCCCCTGTGACGAGACCTCTAGGTTGTCCCCAGTACCAGCCGGCAGGCCTCATGCAGTGCTCTGTGACCAGCTTCGTGCTGAATCACATCTCCTCCTGCAGGAGACTGCGTGGCGAAGAGAACGGCAAGCGCGGGTACGGCAGAGGTCAAGCCGCGACAAATTACTCGAGGCTTGCTGAATAACTAGTGAGGCAGGCAGCAGTTTTACTCAGCCGCGGCCGCTGCAGGTGAGAGCAACGCAACAAGGGAAAATCAAATAAATAATTAATTTTCCCTCGTGGTCGTCTCTCGAAATCCCCCCCAGCCAGCCTCACGTTTTTACCTGCAGCAGCCGCGGCTGGTTTTACTCCTAATGGTGTGTATGACTAGTCCTGTGGCATATGACCAGGCCTTGGTTTCAGCCAGGCCTAGTTTCAGGCCCGGACTGGCCGTTGCGGGCACCGAGCAATCCCCCGGTGCGATGCACGGGTAGGGGCCGATTTTGGGCCCCTGGGGGCCGTTTTTGTTACAGGGCCGTTTAAGCGCAAAAGTGGCCTGTAACAAAATCGGCCGAAAACCGGCCCCGCCAAAGAGCTCAGTCGCACCCCCAGGGGGCCGGCCAAGCACTTTGCCAGGGCCGGTTTTGGTTCTCAGTCCGGCCCTGCCTAGTTTGCATAATTTTGGGAATATTGCATTATGCTTCTTACACACATTTCCCAAAATTATGCAATTACGTCATGTAATCAAGCACCATTCGTCAATCAATCAATCAGTACTGGTAAAGAGCAGTTTATCACCCATGAGGGACAATATTTTCTCCTAACGTAGCATTGTGTGATATAAAATGACAGTAAATACGCAGGAACAACAGCACACAAGTGGCTTTTCGTGGTGATTTTATTTATTGCGCTCTCACATAAAAAATTGATGGGAGGACGCATTATGTGCTAAAATAGGGCACGAAATTATGGATTTTCATTTCGTGTAATTATGCAAACTTTTTTTTTTTAAACTCTTTTTATTATATAAAAGAAAACAAACAATCAAGGCAAAAAGAACATTACAATACAGGCGCTTTTTCTCAGCGGGAAGGAAAAGGCAATAGCATCACAGTGCAAGTCAATCAACAACTTTTACGTAATGTTGCTGTAAATACGCAAAAACAAATTCTGCGAATGTTTCCTCGTGGTTCACATATGTGTAAAGCTTAAGGTCGATCCTCGTGTGCTTTGGGACACAGCATTACCGGTTTGACCTCCACGCTCACAGCCGTCATCGGCCTGGCCCACCTCTTGGCGTGACGCACACTCAGCTCACGTCCCTGCTGACTTCACATCCATTCATTTCAGTGGCTTATAGCCAGGGCCACTGGAATTATGTGATTGTGGCTGCAGCGTTTTTTGCATAATTGTAGATTTGCCGCATGTGACACATAATCCTTCACCTGCTGCATATGTTTCAGATATGAACAAAAAAAATTGTTTCTAGCTCAAACGATTCAACATTTTTTAGAAAGGCAGGGATACGTGTTGCAGTGGGGTGGAAGGCTCAAACGTTGAATGGTCACCTTTCTGTTGCTTATTGCTGCATTTGGGTGTTAATTTGGTACTAATGAGGTGTAACCGATACCCACACAGACAGTGTAAAAATGACAAAATAAAGAAGTCAAAATATCACAAAATGTGTGGCGTTACTCCGCATAAGCCTTTTTTTGCCGCATAATTTACTTAACGCCGCCACATAGTTTGGCCCTCCCCTGCTGCATCATTCCAGGGGCCCTGCCTATCGCACACCCCACCTACCTACAGTCGTGTCATTTTCCAGGGTTGAGATACAGGTGTGAACTGGGACTCTTGCAAATGTTTTAAAAATCACTTTAGAGTTCCCGCTGATTTCAGGAAATCACTTCCCTTCTTTGACGTCACGGCGGGGGCCGTCCTGTGCACGCTCGTGCCCAGCAGGGGGAACATCCTTTACAACGCAACTTTTACCATGCAGTGCCTTTGCGACGCAACTTATACAACGCAAACCATTACAACGCATTGCGCTGGGGGGGCGCTCTAGGATAGGGAATAGGTTTAATATACTATCCAACACCTTCCCTACTATCCACGGGGACTGGAGTTGGAATAGTAAATTAAACAATTCACTATCCAGCGCCCCAAAACACTATGCGTTGTAAAGGCATGCGTTGTAAAAACCGCATTGTAAAGGCATGCGATGTAAAAGCATGCGTTGTAATGTCATACATCCGCCCAGCAGGCATGCAGCACGGCGGGAGCAGGCAGTGTGTGAAGTTTGTGCAACATTCATTGGTCTCAGCGCGAGGCCTGATGGGAGGCGCTGACGTCAGCGGAAGTCTGTGCATTAGCAACGAAAGAACAGAGGACGTTCAGGTAAAGACTATGAGCTGTTTGCAGGGAGATCATGGAATGGGCAGTGCCAGGTGCACGCAGCATTCAATCTCTATCGGGAACCTTCTAAGCAAATCTGGAATCCTCTACCATCTCTATGCGGATGACACCCAAATCTACCTCAATGTGTCTTCCCCTCATGATCTCTCACTACTCAACTCTACTCTCAGCTCTATTCACAACTGGCAGGGCCGGACTGGCTACCGGGCATTTTAGCATTCTGCAGAGCTGGGGGCTGATGTCACTGCAGTGGGGGCTAATTTCGTAGATGGAGACCTGCGTGTGCTTCGAAATCAACGTTTTGCACACACAGGTCCCCATCAACGAAATCAGCCCCCAGCTCTGCAGAATGCTCAAATGCCCGGTAGCCAGTCCGGCCCTGACAACTGGATGCTAGTTCACCAACTCATTCTCAATCCCTCCAAAACGGAATTCCTCCTCATATCTAGCTCTCTCTCTCTGCCTCCTGTTCAAGCCTGGATGGATCAATCGAATCTACTCAACAGTAAACCCATCATTGTGGACTGCGCTAAATCCTTAGGTGTCATACTTAACAAAAGACTCAACCTAATCTCACACATCAACTCTATGGCCAAGAGCGCATGTTATCAACTGCGACTTTTATGGGGGATTCATCGGTTCTTCCCGGAGAATGACCTAAAAACCTTGGTCCAATCGCTAGTTCTCTCTAGACTTAACTATTGTAATTCTCTTCTGACTGGCCTTCCCAAATCTCACCTCTCCCCCCTCAAATCCGTCCTCCATTCAGCAGCTCGCTTCATTTCAGGGTCCAAACGAAGTGACCACATCACTCCTATCCTGTCTTCTCTCCGATGGCTTCCCATCGAGGCTAGAGCTATTTACAAAACGGCCTGCATCACCCACAAAGCTTTGCACTCTTCCTCCCCTCGCTATCTGGCAAATAAACTCAAACTGTCTGGAGGCTCAAGACATTCTCGGAATGCGGAAAAGTTCCTTCTTGAACCCCCCTCCTTCAAAAGAGAAAAATTGTTGGCACAATCCTTCTCAGGTAATGCGGTGAGAAACTGGAACTCGCTTCTTCCTTCGCTCCGTGCCATCACCTCCATCCAGATCTTCAAAGCGGACCTCAAATCTCTTTTATTCCAAAGACACTTTCAGAACTAATTCCCTCCTTCTCAGACCCCGCCAGGAAGTTCTTTAGTCATTGTAAATTTGTCACATATGTTTATATTTTTGTTTGTACATTCTGTGCTTGCTGCGTTTGATATTGCGTTCCTTTTGCCTGCGTTGTTTTGATTCGATGGCCTGCTATTGTTCGCCAGGAAGTTCTTTAGTCATTGTAACATTTGTCATATTTATTCTTACTTTTGCTTGTACAGTCTGTTCAAGCTGTGCTTGAGATTGTGCGCCTTTTGCCTGCGTTGCTTCGACTCTATGGCATGCTATTTTTGTGCTATTCCTGCAACATTTCTCTCATGTAACGTAACTGGTTCTATTGTCCAGCGCTCTCACACCTTCGGGTAAAGTCCGCACTTTATAAAACTACATTAAATAAAAAAAACACTCCCAATGCACAGCTGCCAGAAAAGGGTCAGACACCTCTGTCTGCCGCCTCATTACTGGCACAGGTGGCGCCAGTCACAGAGTCAGACACCTCTGGCTGCAATCTCATCACTGGCACAGGTGGCACCAGTCACAGTCACAGCGTCAGACACCTCTGGCTGCGGTCTCATCACTGGCACAGGTGGCACCAGTCACAGCGTCAGACACCTCTGGCTGCAGTCTCATCACTGGCACAGGTGGCACCAGTCACAGTCACAGCGTCAGACACCTCTGGCTGCGGTCTCATCACTGGCACAGGTGGCACCAGTCACAGCGTCAGACACCTCTGGCTGCAGTCTATGACACATCTGGCTGCAGTCTCATCACTGCCACAGGTGGCACCAGTCACATCGTCAGACACATCTGGCTGCAGTCTCATTACTGACACAGGTGGCACCAGTCTCAGTTACAGCGTCAGACACCTCTGTTGCAGTCTCAGACACCTCTGGCTGCAGTCTCATTACTGGCACAGGTGGCACCAGTCACAGCGTCAGACACCTCTGGCTGCAGTCTATGACACATCTGGCTGCAGTCTCATCACTGGCACAGGTGGCACCAGTCACATCGTCAGACACATCTGGCTGCAGTCTCATTACTGACACAGGTGGCACCAGTCACAGAGTCAGACACCTCTGGCTGCAGTCTCATCACTGGCACAGGTGGCACCAGTCACATCGTCAGACACCTCTGGCTGCAGTCTATGACACATCTGTCTGCAGTCTCATTACTGACACAGGTGGCACCAGTCACAGAGTCAGACACCTCTGGCTGCAGTCTCATCACTGGCACAGGTGGCACCAGTCACATCGTCAGACACCTCTGGCTGCAGTCTATGACACTTCTGGCTGCAGTCTCATTACTGTCGCAGGTGGCCCCAGTCACATCGTCAGACACCTCTGTTGCAGTCTATGACACATCTGGCTGCAGTCTCATTACTGACACAGGTGGCACCAGTCACAGCGTCAAACACCTCTGCCTGCAGTCTCATCACTGGCACAGGTGGCCCCAGTCACATCGTCAGACACCTCTGGCTGCAGTCTATGACACATCTGGCTGCAGTCTCATTACTGACACAGGTGGCACCAGTCACAGAGTCAGACACCTCTGGCTGCAGTCTATGACACATCTGGCTGCAGTCTCATTACTGACACAGGTGGCACCAGTCACAGAGTCAGACACCTCTGGCTGCAGTCTATGACACATCTGTCTGCAGTCTCATTACTGACACAGGTGGCACCAGTCACAGAGTCAGACACCTCTGGCTGCAGTCTCATCACTGGCACAGGTGGCACCAGTCACATCGTCAGACACCTCTGGCTGCAGTCTATGACACATCTGTCTGC
Organism: Lissotriton helveticus; assembly: GCF_964261635.1. Taxonomy (NCBI): domain Eukaryota; kingdom Metazoa; phylum Chordata; class Amphibia; order Caudata; family Salamandridae; genus Lissotriton; species Lissotriton helveticus. The sequence continues at coordinate 30,488,417 of NC_136071.1, forward strand.
AGTCTCATTACTGACACAGGTGGCACCAGTCACAGAGTCAGACACCTCTGGCTGCAGTCTCATCACTGGCACAGGTGGCACCAGTCACATCGTCAGACACCTCTGTTGCAGTCTATGACACATCTGGCTGCAGTCTATGACACTTCTGGCTGCAGCCTCATTACTGTCGCAGGTGGCCCCAGTCACATCGTCAGACACCTCTGTTGCAGTCTATGACACATCTGGCTGCAGTCTCATTACTGACACAGGTGGCACCAGTCACAGCGTCAGACACCTCTGCCTGCAGTCTCATCACTGGCACAGGTGGCCCCAGTCACATCGTCAGACACCTCTGGCTGCAGTCTATGACACATCTGTCTGCAGTCTCATTACTGACACAGGTGGCACCAGTCACAGCGTCAGACACCTCTGCCTGCAGTCTCATCACTGGCACAGGTGGCCCCAGTCACATCGTCAGACTCCTCTGGCTGCAGTCTATGACACATCTGTCTGCAGTCTCATTACTGACACAGGTGGCACCAGTCACAGAGTCAGACACCTCTGGCTGCAGTCTATGACACATCTGTCTGCAGTCTCATTACTGACACAGGTGGCACCAGTCACAGAGTCAGACACTTCTGGCTGCAGTCTCATTACTGTCGCAGGTGGCCCCAGTCACATCGTCAGACACCTCTGGCTGCAGTCTATGACACATCTGGCTGCAGTCTCATTACTGACACAGGTGGCACCAGTCACAGCGTCAGACACCTCTGGCTGCAGTCTCATTACTGGCACAGGTGGCACCAGTCACAGAGTCAGACACCTCTGGCTGCAGTCTCATCACTGGCACAGGTGGCACCAGTCACAGTCACAGCGTCAAACACCTCTGGCTGCAGTCTATGACACATCTGGCTGCAGTCTCATCACTGGCACAGGTGGCACCAGTCTCAGTTACAGCGTCAGACACCTCTGGCTGCAGTCTATGACACATCTGGCTGCAGTCTCATCACTGGCACCGGTGGCACCAGTCTCAGTTACAGCGTCAAACACCTCTGGCTGCAGTCTATGACACATCTGGCTGCAGTCTCATCACTGGCACAGGTGGCACCAGTCTCAGTTACAGCGTCAGACACCTCTGGCTGCAGTCTATGACACATCTGGCTGCAGTCTCATTACTGTCGCAGGTGGCCCCAGTCACATCGTCAGACACCTCTGGCTGCAGTCTATGACACATCTGGCTGCAGTGTCATTACTGTCGCAGGTGGCACCAGTCACAGCGTCAGACACCTCTGGCTGCAGTCTCATCACTGGCACAGGTGGCCCCAGTCACATCGTCAGACACCTCTGGCTGCAGTCTCATCACTGGCACAGGTGGCACCAGTCCCAGTCACAGCGTCAGACACCTCTGGCTGAAGTCTCATCACTGGCACAGGTGGCACCAGTCACAGCGTCAGACACCTCTGCCTGCGGTCTCAGACACCTCTGTTGCAGTCTATGACACATCTGGCTGCAGTCTCATTACTGTCGCAGGTGGCCCCAGTCACAGCGTCAGACACCTCTGCCTGCGGTCTCAGACACCTCTGTTGCAGTCTATGACACATCTGGCTGCAGTCTCATTACTGGCGCAGTTGGCACCAGTCCCAGTCCCAGCGTCAGACACCTCTGCCTGCGGTCTCAGACACCTCTGCCTGCGGTCTCAGACACCTCTGCCTGCGGTCTCAGACACCTCTGCCTGCGGTCTCATTACTGGCAGAGGTGGCACCAATACCCGCGTCAGACACCTCTACCTGCGGTCTCATTTGCTGTCACTGCGCCTTCCCTGATTAAAGCAAAGACCGGGGCATCAAAGAAGCAGAGACGCTGCGGAAGGGCCGCGTGTACCCTCTGCTGCACCCCCTCTGCCCCCACCTCGTGGTGGGGCTGACTCAGCCCTTCTTGCTTGCTGAGAGTTTTATTTAACCTGCTCTAAATGCACTCCTCGGGTGAAACTCTTGCCCGCACGGTGTTGCTTGAAGTCGATAAGAATCTTAATGAACCCACCCTGCCACACTGCTGCAGAGCTTGCCTTCTCTGCGGTGGGGGGAAGGGGGGGGGGCATTGCCACGTCATCGCAGCAGCTCTTACTGCTGGGGCTTTCAGATATGTGAGGCATTAAGAGGATGCTATGAAACCTGCACCGACTCTACCTGACAAGCTGAGAGCCAGTAAGTAACGAAGATAGTGCAGCACAGTCATGCATAATTCATCCAGTGACGTCAGCAGGCAGCAGCATTAACAGCTGCTGTTTTAATCCAGACCTTGAAATCATTGAACACAGGTTTTATCCCTCGGGTAGAGCGGAAGGGGCGGGGTCATTTACCCAGCGGTGGAACCGCACAACTGTAGCTCGTAAAGCTGGAATCTAGAGATTAGCTCCTGCACAAATTAACCTTTGCTGATTTTCAATCGGGCTATGTCCGGTCTGTGAGCGCCTGGAGGGAACGCGTACCTGGCACACCCTGCGTGAAATCTCACGATGGGGGGAGCGGGGAGGGGGCAGAGAGATGGGGGGGGCAGGGGGGTCATCTAATAATCAATCACAAGTGTAAATTGGACAATTGACCCATTACAAGCCATGCACATGGCAGACTGACGTCACCTAGATCCCTCACAGCGGGCGGTACATGGACTGGGGTGCAGAGGAGGGGTTTCGTGGTTGAGACTGGTAGATACAATGCAGTGACGTGGCCTAATGTGCTGAAGTGACCACCAATACTAAAGAAAGGAGCTTATTTCGACAGGCGTTTACCAATGCATGTTTAGCCTCGTATTTATAGCTCCTTAAGGCCAATGACTCAAACACTAGTCCATGCTTAGACAACCTAAGCCGTTGCCCTGGTGCTGTGGTATGTAACACGAGATGTCAAAAAACAAGGCAATGGGGGTGCCCTCCATTTGCAGGGGAGACTTTGAGGTGCAACCCCGGCAAACTTAAATGCACAAAGGGCAGTGCTTAATTTGAGCCAGTGGTTTCTGGTGCTGGGCACCAGCACTTAATTGTAACACTGACACTTATGACAGTCTGCCACAAGGTGGTGCTATCTGTCTAATTTAGAGATGAGCACAACAACAGTTGTTTATCAATTCAATATAAATTAAAGTGACTATCACCTGCCGCCCAAGCCATTCTTATTCCTTTGATGTCCTGTAATAGTCCGAGATGTCACACTAGTAGGAGGGTGATGTAGTAGTTGTGTTGTTTCTGTCATTGGCAGCGCTGGCAGGGGCACTGGGTGGTTCAAGCTGCAGTGGCCTCAGTCCTGACCAGAGCCCCAACACTTATTTTGTCACAAATTAAGCCCGGACAAAGGGATTGTTCCTCCTGTAGGCCATTTGTTTGGATTAACAAAACAACTCCTCGCAATGGGAGGTTCTTACATCAAGTATTGCACAAGACAGCCGCGGCCGGTAGTGGGAGTACCGGCCGGGCGGTGACGTGGGGAGGGGAAGGGGCAGGGTGTGGGGTAGTAATGTATGGATTACGGACTTAAACAGGTAAGTAAACATATAAATAAATAAAACGAATTTCGTTGCGCGCACTGCATCACCAAATGCGTTGCAGTGTTTGCAACGAAATTCGTTGTATTTATTTTTATGTTTACTTACCTATTTAAGTCCGTAATCCATCCATTACTACCCCGCACCCTGCGCCTCACCCTCCCCACGTCACCGCCCGGCCGGTGCTCCCACTGCCGGCCGCGGCTGTCACAAGATCATGAATTCCACCACGAATACACTGAACCACCAACACTGGCGAGAACTGTGCCGTACATCTACCTCGCCGGCCAAAACCTACCCGGAGGAATCACTGGTTATCCCTCGACTAATCGACCTGTGGGAAATCCCAACAACGCACTCGCACTTTAAGGATACTGTAAATAAGGTTATCAATAAACTCTCCCTTACAGAAGATAAAGCTGCCTTTGCACGGAGGAGCCGCGCATGGATGACTTTGAGTAGCTACAAATCATTTGGGCCGCCGGCATATTTAAATCTAGGATACTCAAGGAAGTACAAAGAAGCTTTTTTAAAACACAGGTTAGGAGTCCTCCCAGTTATACCGCACCTTCCACCTTCGCTAAGAGAGAATTGCGGGAAGTCATGCAGGTTATGCGGGGTCGGAAACGAGGACATAGAACATTATGGGCCAAATGTAGGTAACTTTCATTTACCGATTCCTTAATAGCGATTTTTACCGAATCGCTATTAAGGCATCGGTAATTGGAATGTAGGTAGGAATCGCTAAAATATTAGCGATTCCTTAATATTCCTTAATAACGAATCGGTAATACCTAGCCTTTCATTCTTATGGGCCAGGAGGCCCATAGGAATGAATGGGAAGAGATTCACTATTAACGATTCGGTATTACCGAATCGTTAATAGTGGGAAGTATTTCAAGGGTGCCAGGGTGTCCAAAGGACACCCTGTTGCACCCCTGAAATGTGCATGTGTGCACATGTGGCGCACATACATGCCCCAAGGGGATGGATGTATGCCACATGGCACATTAAAAAAAGCAAAAAAGTGCTTTTTGTAAGGAAATCGCAACTTACCACCAACTTGAAGTTGGTGGTAAATAGTGATTCCTTAAGGCTGAGGTGCACTGTTTTTAGTGCTACATACATTGCATTTAAGGAATCGGTATTTCCGATTCCTTAAATGCAAGAGCAAAATAAGGAATCAGTAAATATTTACTGATTGCTTATTTTGCAAGTAGGTTGAAAGTCACCTACATCGCACATGGCAAAATACCGGTCGGTAACGCTGAACTTGACCGAATTTCGGCGTTACCGACCGGTATATAGCCACCTACATCTAGCCCTTAATTTGTTTCTGCATCAAGCTGAAAGAGGAGAGGGCTGGCCTCTTGAAAACCCATCTTAACGAACGAGGTATACGAAGAAGGAGGCAGGCAGTACTCGCCTGCATCAACCTAAAGGAACCGCAACTCAATGGTAAGCTAGTCAAGTTCCTGTCAGCAGTAGCATCTAAGCAAGGTCCAGTGGGACCACGAGGAAGTGTAAAAACAATAAAACACTTCAATCCTTTACAATTGTACCATGTGGCCCAGTGCACAATGTAAACTCTTCAGTTCTTAGAAACATATCTGTGTTCTTTTAACCGTATGCGCGCAGCGGCTTTTCCCGCTGTACGCGGTGGTTTTTAAAAACCCGCGTTACATGACGAGCTCAGGTCGTCATCAGCGTGCGAGCGGTGCAACTCATGACGAGCTGAGCTCATCATCAGCGCCGAAGTGGTTAACACATGACTTTTACCAGAGTGCCTTTTGACAACGTGTAACCGACCAAAAGCTTTTATCAGAGTGCATTTATTGTAAAGGTTTTAATTAATCAAAAACAGTAACATTTTTACTTACTTACTCCTCATTAGGGGTCCATTGACGCAAACAAGGTAAAGCCATATTTGCCGTCCAGCACTTGTCTGGATGGGAAACAACCTTAACAACGCAACTTTTACAACGCACTACCATTACAACAAAACTTTAACAACGCAAGATCCATTACATCGCATGCCATTACAACGCAACCATTACATCGCATGACACTACAACGCATACCATTACAATGCATGTCATTACAACACAGTCATTACAACACATACCATTACAACGCATAGTACCCTCACACTATCCAAAACTTACCCTACTGTTGCACCCCCTGGAGTTAGAATAGTAATTTTTACCCCTATACTATCCAATACTTACCTTAAATGCAATGTAATGGTATGCGTTGAAATGGTATGCGTTGTAAAGGTAGTATGCGTTGTAATGGAATGCGTTGTGAAGGTAGTTTTTAGACAATTCGTTGTAATGGCATGCGTTGTAATGGAAAGTGTTGTAAAGGATGTTGCGTTGTAAAAATGCGTTGTAAAGGCATGCGTTGTAAAAGTATGCGTTGTAACGTCATACATCCGTCTGAACTGGTAGGTGAAGAAAGTGAGGTGTAGCAGTAAAAGGAGTTCAATCCCTCCTCACCCCGTCTCACTGCATCAGTTAGGGGCGCATGGGATGCATTCAGTAGTTGCGTTGCCCTACTGCAGGGCACTACATTTAAAAATAAAAAAAGCAAACCACAGAACACATCTTCTGTCGTGCTGGTGCATAAGGTTCTGATTATGTGATGTTGGCAGTGGGTCGGGATGGCCTTGCAGGGTTATGTTATGTTAAAATGCTTATATGGTGCAACCAGCTCCCCTCTTGGGGTTTCCCGGCGCTTTCAGCCACAGATAACGTTTCTCCCAGCTCAGATGGATTCAAAACAGCCACGTGTCCGCGAAAAGCTGGGGTAGAACTAGCCCGGGAGGACAGTGATGACTTCTCTTTATGTCAAACGTAAATGTAATGAAGGCGGAGCCCCAGGGCCTTAAGTGGGATGAAAAAACTGGGGTGTCTCTCAGAGGGGCGTGGCCTTTGTACTTAAGGGCGTGGCTTAAAAACACAAAAGCTACAAATCTGTGCTTAGCATAGTGTGCTACCCGAGTTGTATTTTGCTGTTTCTGTCATTGCATCCAGATATATGATAGAAGTAACATCATATCTTACAACAAGTCAGGACCATTGGCTTTGTCAATGGTTGTTAGTTGCATACGATAAATAAGCAGCAACTATGGCTTGTTTATAATACTGAAAAAGCTCCCACTTAATGTCCTGGTGACACCACCACAAAGAGTTTCAAAAAGAGAACAGAAATCCAGTTAGAAAATTACTCTCTTTAAAGGATTTCCCTTCCCCTACAACGCTCACTTGGCATGACGTCATGACGTAACTTCTCCACTAGTGAGAAGTGAGCAGTGTGAGCAGCGCACAATAGTGAGAAGTGAGCAGTGTGAGCAGCGCACATGGATGTGCCTGCTGTCACTGCAGTCCGGAAAAACACGGACTGCCCGTGCCACAGCACAAAACACAGCCCAATAGAGACCCGTTTCGACGTCTCCTCTAAAAAACTGCCAGTGCTCAGACCCGGTGAGACCCGGCCCACTTAAAGCCATGTGGGCCCCTGCCGTAGGGGGTTTACTAACAAAGTAGGCGTAAAGTCGCCCATACAGCCATGTGTCCGCGATCGCCTACAAGAGACGGTGTGCATGCAGGTAGGCACAGGGGTGGTAGGTGGGGGCACATCTGGCGTGCAGTGGGACAGGCGTCTCATAGTTTCACCTCACTGGTGTCAAGTCTGAGAGAGGGGCCCCTACAACTGACCACTACTGTGACTACAAGCAGACAACTAGGTGTCATAGCAATACTGTGGTTGAAGAGGGGTCCCCAGAAATGTGGGAGTGGGGCAAAACCTCAGGAAAGAGTCCAGAGGGAAGTTCAATGGGGCCCTTTCAACTATTTAAACAGTATGGGCACAGGCCGGGCAGATACAGACCAACACACGGACCTCTTCCAACCGCGACCCCGATGGGGTACATCTCTACACGGCGGGCATGGATAGTTAATTCATTCTTTAATAATGTTTAGACACCGTCTTTAAAACATACAGGGCCCGATGTAGGTAAATCTGATTTACCGACTATAGAATACCAAATTTTACCGATTCGGTATTCTAGATTCGGTAAATCAGATGTAGGAAAAAATTCGGTAATTTTTACCGAATCGGTATGATTCGGTAATTAGTGAATCTGTATTTACCGATTCGGTAATTGACATTGATTCCTATGGGCCTTGAGGCCCATAGGAATCAATGTCAATTACCGAATCGGTAAATACAGATTCGGTAAAATTACCAAATTGCCAAGGGGGACAGGGTGTCATTTTGACACCCTGTTGCACCCCTGATTCTGGCATGTGTGCCATGTGACACACATACATGCCCTTAGGACATGTATGTGTGCCACATGGCACAGGTGTACATGCACAGATGTGCATGTACACAGGAATTCGTTATTTACCATGAAATTGTATTTCATGGTAAATAACGAATTCTTAAGGGCCTGTGGCACTGTTTTGAGTGCCACCTACATCTAGATTTACAGATTCTGTAAATTTACCGATTCGTTAAAATTTGGGCCCCCTACATCTCAAAATGCAAATACCGGTCGGGTTGTTACCGACCGGTATTTGGTGTCCTACATTGAGCCCACAGTCCTTAAAAACAATAAAAACAATTATATAATTACACCATATAAATACCAATTCCCCATTCTACAGAAAAAAAAAAACCCGTGCTATTTACACTCTAAGACACTAGGCCAAACACTTTTTAAGAAACTTTGCCAGTGCGCAAGCCACATCAAAGAATTCCATCCTGAACCGCATCGCTGCGGCGGCTTTTCCCGCTGTGCGCGGCGATTTTAAAAATCCCGCGTTACATGACGAGCTCAGGTTACGCTCATGACGAGCTGAGCTCGTCATAAGCCTGGAAGGGGTTAAGAGAAGTTTTAGTGCATCATTTCGACAATTGATATTATATTTTTTAAAAGAGGTTTTAAAATCAAGCAACCTGGCCTATAAAAATGATGACAATTAATTTAAACATGGACATTGAGGTTATGAAACGCCAGTCCACATGTGCAGTTATTCTCTTGATCTAAAAGGGCTTCAAGTGTCTCCGCTCTCACAGGCGTGGATATGTTTAACCAGAGCGGACACTGTGTTCTATTCACAAGGGGTTGTAAATAGAGATAGAAAGAGTAAAAAACCCTGAATGGGGGTTGAAGGTGACGGAAGCCACGGGTACATGGCCCAACGTACAAGCCGATCCACTGAGCAAGGTCAGCTGCAGTCCAGGTGCGGAGAGGCAGCGCCAAGATCACACAGCTCAGGGAAGATGCATAGTATATGTTCCAAAGTTTCAGATCTGTAGCCGCAGAAGCCGCAGTCAGCATGCAGGGGCAACACCTTTTTGCAGGAGCCCCCCAAGCTCAGCAATGGGAATGAACAAGAGGCAAAACCAAAGGTATTCGAATTTTTGGGAAACAACCTTTACAACGCAACTTTTACAACGCACTACCATTACAACGAAACTTTTACAATGCAACATCCATTACAACGCATGCAATTACAATGCAACCACTACAACGCATGACACTACAAGGCACACCACTACAACGCATGTCATTACAACTCAGTCATTACAACGCATACCATTACAATGCATAACATTACCATCCAACACTTACCCTACTGTTGCACCCCCTGGAGTTAGAATAGTAATTTGTACCCCTACACTATCCAACACTTACCCTACTGTTGCACCCCCTGGAGTTAGAATAGTAATTTTTACCCCTACACTATCCAATACTTACCAAGCATGCAATGTAATGTTATGCATTGTAATGGTATGCGTTGTAAAGGTATTATGCGTTGTAATGGAATGCGTTGTCAAGGTAGTTTTTAAAATTTTGTTGTAATGGCATGCGTTATAATGAAATGCGTTGTAATGGATGTTGTGTTGTAAAAAATGCGTTGTAAAGGTATGCGTTGTAAAAGTGTACATTGGAACGTCATACATCCGAATTTTTTGGGTGCCCTCGAGGTTTGAGTCGAGATAAGGCTGTTTTATTACGCAAAAAAAGGTCTGAACCTATACGGCCATGGGCCTGATTTCGATCTCGGCGGACGAGTTGCTCCGTCACAACGGAAAATATAAATCCTGTAGGATATCTTTGGGCTTATATTTCAGCAGATGGGATATCTGTCAACCCTAGGTCTGTATTTGGAAGTGTTATTTTGATCATTGTAGCGACAGAGGTGAAAAAAAGAAGATCGTAACAGATGTTTATGCCTCCGTCTTGTACGGTGGTTAAGTCGGCTACGGAAAGCAGGTTGAGTTCAACCAGGAGTTTACCAATGCAGCAGAGAGTTGAGGAGCCCCCGCTTGGATCTCTGGTGGGTATCTCTTCGTCTTCCCTGATCTCCCGGACTTGAGGGAAAATATTTGCGTCAATCATTTATTGAACATAAAATAGGATCAGTCGCAAAAGATGTGAACTGCTGCTTCTCACTTCAGACCAACCGCTTCATCAGTAGTCTGGTGAAATCCCTTGGCTTCACCTGCCTCAGGCTTGACTCCCGACTAACATCTGCACCGTAGCAAGGTGCTTCGCTGTGACACCAAACAGAGATGAGGCTGAATGCTAGGTTCTGGTGACGCGGGGCTTAAGTTGACATATCTGCTGTCAAGTGTTTTTTTGACAATCTGCTAATCAACTGATTTTTACCCTAAGTTATACTATAATTCATTGATTTTAATACAAAACATTTTTTTACTATAGTAAACTCGTCTTTTCGTTTTGCAAGACCTTCACCCCAAGGATTACGACCCTGTGTGCAGAGATATACCGGTGAGTCTTTTTTGTACCATATACCCATTGCTAGAACTGCCCCCATATGGGCCGAACCCCGGTAATGGGTACATGGTATTTTTACACACATGCCATGCATAAGTGTGAATCCGACACATATGCAGTCAAAATGCACACACAGGCATCGATATATTTGGAAAAGTACTCACCACCGCTGCAAGATCCTGCCTCCATGCTGCCGGCCCCGTGGACAACTTGTAATATGGCAGTCTTTGGACTGCCAGTGCCATGGGCTGCTAGTGGGGGCAGATGCGATTTTATGGCGGTCGGACCCCCAAACTTGTAATAAGGCTCTTACCCCCAGATGCATCAAGCATCCATTTTGCGATTCCTTGTTTGAAAAAAACAAGGAATCACAAATAAGGAATTGTAAAATGCAATGCATCAAGAAATTGCTAAAAAAATTGCGATTTCTTAAAATTCCTTAATTGCGACTCGCAAATTGCGAGAATCTGCCCCTTTGCGAGCGGATTTAAGCTTGATGCATCTGGGCCTTAATCAATTTATTAAGCTCAGAAAGATGGAAAGTTGAGCCACGATTTAAAATCAAGGCCTGTGTTCAGCTCACTCAGCCATCCTGATACATTTAATTAAGCCCTTACTTTAACTATTCAATTTATTTAAATGGAAAAATGTAGCAAATTAAACAAAAGTGCTGCGTTAACCGACAGTATGAATCTGTTTTTGAGTTCCATGTAGTTTACTGTTCAGATAGACGCCAATTGAGCTGCTCTTTTGGACAGCAAACGTCCCCAATGGCTGAAGGCAGGGAAAGTTGGGCAGAGGGGCAAGAAACAAAAATAGAATGGTAACATTTCAGGAGGGGGCAGTGTGTACAGTGGATCGGCAGTATCTTCCCGCCGACAGCTTCAGCCTGTCCTTCCTTCTTATCCTGGTAGCCTGGGGCAGCCTGTGGTTTCTGGGCAGTTCTCCTGTGACTGTCTGTCATCTACCACTGTTGTCGGAAGGCCTTGGGTAGGGCTGTACTGCTCTCCTTGTGCCAAGTTTTCATTTTTAATTATTATCTCTCCAAGGGGCCGAATGGTTGAGCTGCCAACGCTTACGCTAGGAGTCAGCGAGGGCTTGAGTTTGGAACCAATATGCAGTAGCGGCTTGTGGAGGGAGTGCCGCGGGGCGGTGGGGCGGGGGAGGGGCAGGGCGGGAGGTAGTAAACTCCGGCTCACGGCCGACCAGAGTAATGTAAATAAATAAATAAATAAAACAAATTTCATTGCGCGCCCTGAAACGCTTTTGGCGTAATGTTTCCTAATGGTTTACTATGTTAAATTTGGCTGTTTGATATCGCTATCTATTTGTTTGCAATTACTAATTTTTTGGGAGGGGGTGTAGGGTATCACGGGGGGAATGAGTGGGTAGTGGGTTTTAAAGAAAAAATGGTTACATTATAATGAAATAAATAATGAATCAATGTGTTTATCACAACTGATTGTATTACTTTTCTTTTATGTTTATGTTTTTGTGGGGGCTGTGTAAGTTAAGGGGTATAGTTTATTTTAAATGTGATTAATTGTAAAAGTTAACGAATATGCAATCTTTACGCATTTGTTAATTTAAAAAATATTTTTACTTTGTATTACATTTTAGATATGTTTAGTATTTTTTTATTTTTTTGGGTGTAATGCAGCTCCTTTCCAAATGTATGCACCTACCCCCGTGTTTGGTATGGATGGGAATTACATTAGTACATTAGCAAATCTAAAACTATACCTCCCACCCCATACACACACACACAGACACACACACACATGGTACACACTTCCCCCAATGTTTATTAGACTAGAGTTAGAACAGTAAATCTGCTCCCCACCAACCCATGTATGCAATGTTTGTCGGACTGGAGTTAGAATAGTAATTATTCTCTTTCCCCCAATATACATTTACTCCAATGTTTGATGGACTGGAGGAATGTTAGTAAATTTGAGCCGGCGGAATGTTTGCATTTCCATAATTATTTGTTAGACTGGAGCTAGAATAGTAAGTATGACACCCGCATGTATTCACTTTCCCCAGTGTTTGGTACATTGGAATTAGAAAAGTAGCCCCTCACCCCACCCAACAAATATACATTTACTCTAGTGTTTGTTGAGCTAGAATTGCTTTTTCCCCCCAGTGTTTGTTAGACTGAATTTAGAATAGTAAACCTCTCCCCCAATGTAAGCACTTTCCCCAGTATTTGTTAAACTGGGGTTAGATAATTAAAATTGCCCCACCCCCACAATGTACGCATTTTACGCAACGTGTGTGGGCTTGAAGCTAGAATAGTGTATTTCAATCATTTTTTAAATCTATTTATTTACTTTCATTATTTTGTTTTGGAGTGAGGTTATTGTGTTTCTTTAACCTCGAGTTCTTCAACATATTTTCAGCATATTTAATGTGAAAGTATATATGTTTTTAAAATATTTAATTTCCTTAAATTATATTTCATTACATTATATTCATTATATTAGTTGAATCTCATATTTATAATATTTGAATAACTTTAAAATATAATGTTTATTTTAATGAAAAATAATTATATTTTTCTGTTGTTTTTCATTCTTTAAATAAAATAGTAATATGTATTTATTATTTTTAACGTTGTATTAGTACAATAAATGCACTGTAACTTATAGTTCATGATTAGGATTTATTTGTATTCATTGATACACCTTTAAAAGTGATGTATATATACATTTAAAATATTTTGTAACTTAATGAATTCATATTTATGTTTTTTATCATAATATGTTTGAAATATAATTGTCCCAAAAGCAATGTAACTAAATTTTAATTATAATAATGTTGATCAAAATTAAATACAGTTATTCACTATGCTAAAGCTGATATTTTATTAGCCAATATATTTGTACTTTACATTATACATATGTAAAGGTGATATTTGTGTGGTCTATCATTTGAACAGGATATTTTGTACCACAATATTTTTTGGTCAATATTTTTGTCATGCGACCCCTACTCGGAGCTATCTGTTTTAAAGTTTACAGGTCTTTCAACAGCAAGCCAATGAACAGTTAAATCAGAGATGCATACAAAAGGTTCTGCCACTTTTTAGAACCGAGATTCCAGACATGATGGGCTTATTACATTTACATTTTGAGAACCTAAAGTCAAAATTACACAGAAAACTATGCGACAATTTGATCCAAAATGGGAAATATAGAGACTTCTCTAGCTTCGTAAACCTCAATATTCATATTGTGGCCTTGTTTACCATCCCAAGTCAAGAGGCCAAGCTGAATGTTGCAATGTACTGTGTGCTATTATACATCTCCCTGAGGCCCTAACCGCAAAGTAAGACAACTCCGTGGGTTTGAGAATCTGCCAAGAATGTCACAAAACCAATGTTTGAAGCCCATATAGCCAACGAGCCTAAATGTAACTGGCCTTCAGGTCCACAGAAAAAAATAATGTTTTTTGGGCACCAAAAACTGGTCCTAAGACAATTTTCCAGTGACCAGTTAATGAAGCTTCAATAGTAACTGGACATAGTTCAATGGGAGACCAGTTACGGCTCCAAAGTCATAGTTCAAGCAGTAGGGGTGCTTGTAATAAAATGAGTTGTACACCCATGATAGACCCCCCATCTCTTCTAAGCAGCTGTTTCTGGATGGAAATTCTCGATTTTTAATTGGAAATTGTCCAATGGATTAACCAAGGCAGTTCTTGAGAGGACTCTAAAAGACACACAATTAAGTCAGTGCTTTGAAAAAGGAAAATCCCTTAGTAGTCATCAATACTGTGCAAGAAGCGAATAAGTTAAAAAAAAATTAACTGAGTTTTATATAACACAAACTTGACCCGAAGGTATCGGAGCACTTTACACAAGCACCAGGTGTGTTACATGAGGACACATTAATTTTTGTTGGGCACGGAGAGATTAAGTGATTTGCCCAGAATCACAGGATGTTGCTTGTCCTTGCCCAGACTCGAGCCCGGTTCCCCAGATTTGAGGTCGACCGCCCTAGCCGTTAGGCCAACGCCTCTCTCATGTGAGAGAAGAGAAGGCGGGCTTCTTTAAAATCTGGTAAACCATATGTCGAAGTGGGCAGTGCAACGGCGGACCAACGTTCCATAGCTTTATAGAGTTGTTCAAAACAGTTCCAATACTTTTTATTAAAAAAGAACCATTCCTGAACAATTGACTTCCTGCAACTTAAAAATGGAGCGTGAGAGTCGCGGCTAGTGAGGAGTGAGAAAAGGGAAAGGCAGGTAAAGAAGAAGGAACCTTCTCTCCAAGGTCCCTGCTCCTGAGAGAAATGCAAATGTGTGCAACTAGTCAGTGCTTAATTTGTGCAGGTGCTTTCCGGTGCTCAGCACCGGAACTTAATTGCCAGCACCAGGGCTTATGACTGTCTGCCACATGGTAGTGGTGTCTGCGAATTTAGGAATGAGCACAACAACTTCTGTTTATTATTTCCATTTCCAATTATTAGTATTTGTCTCCGAAGCCATTCTTATAGCTTTGGGTCCTGTAATAGTATGAATGGTCACACGTTTAAGAGTGTGATGATTAGGAGTGTGTTGGTGCTGTCATTGGCAGTGCTGCCAGTGGCAACGGATTGTGCAAGCTCTGTTGTCCTCCTGTCGAGAGCCCCGGCACTACGGGGCATATTATCAACAACTAGCGATAATTATCGCTAAATAAGCTTAGCAAAATTTTTTTTATCGCCGCGCATCGCTGGATTTTATCGCAGAGATAACGTGCTATTAGCAACGTTTATCTCTAAAGCGATAACATTTCCGGCGATAGCGTCGAAATGCGTGAATATCGCTGGAAATCCAACGATATTCATGCATTATCGCTAATAGGGTCTTAGCCTGAATATCCACCTCCCATTGGATATACAAGCTAAGAACTGGTCTGAGCAGGCGTTAAGTTTTGGAGATATTTGCGTTTAGTGTGAATATTTCCATTGCTACGCCTGCGTTAATAGGCGATAGCGATGTTAGCGACTGCTTTCAGTCGCTAACAGGTTGGATACACCCACTTTGCATGTCATTAGTGATAAATATCGCTGACATGCAAAGCGGGCCCCAAACCGCTCGCTATCGCCTACAACCTGTCGCTAACTGCTGTTAGCGACAGCTTGCTAATAGGGCAATAAAATTATCGCCGCTTAGTGGCTGAAAACGGCCGCTAAAGCGGCGATAATCTCATATCGCCCGCCTTGGTAATATGCCCCCACTTTTTCTACAAATTAAGCATTGCAACTAGTTAATCAAAAACATAGAGGCTGCGTGGGAGGCAGCACAGGCTTTAATTGCTAGAATCTAGAATGTGTCCTTTTAATGGAAACCTACAAAAGGGTTTACACTAGATACAATCATCCTTTACTAAAACATAGCTTTTAAAAGCACTGTAAACATTTAAACAACCTGAGTTTTTGTACGTTTTCGACAGCCTATTCATACTGTGAGAAACCCCACACAACGTATAATATATTTTTCAAACTAATGTACTTCCTGTCACAGGTTTACATTTCTTAGCACAATAAATACACATCACTTTTCCCGGTGCACCGACCAGGATTCAAATCAGTGACAGTCTGGTTACCTCACAGACATCTCAAGTGATTGCATTGACCAACCGAGCTTTCCTACCAGACAAATGCATTGATAAATATAGGTTGTATTTATTTTTCATTTGAGGTTTGTGCATTTTCTTGCATATGAAGTTACTTGTAGGTCAAAGGCTAACAAAATGATTCCAGAATATTTTGTTCTTTTAGCCACGTCTCTGACCCCATCACCACCCACGCTCGCTGACTGCACCCCTACACTCTCTGACCCCGCCTCCATCCACGCTCACTGACCCTGCCGCCACACTCTCTGACCCCGCCTCCACCCACGCTCGCTTACCCTGCCTCCACACTCTCTGACCCCACCTCCACCCACGCTCGCTGACCCTGCCTCCACACTCGTTGACCCCGCCTCCACCCACGCTCGCTGACCCTGCCTCCACACTCTCTGACCCCGCCTCCACCCATGCGCGCTGACCCTGCCTCCACACTCTCTGACCCCGCCTCCACCCATGCTCGCTGACCCTGCCTCCACACTCTCTGATCCCGCCTCCACTTACGCTCGCTGACCCTGCCTCCACACTCTCTGACCCCGCCTCCACCCACGCTCGCTGACCCTGCCTACACCCTCTGACCCCGCCTCCACTTACGCTCGCTGACCACGCCCCCATTGTACTCCGGATCACACTTCCCATACTTTTCTTTATGCACTTCAACTGCTGGGTAACTCTGCATGTGGAGGTCTCAGCCTGTGCACCAAGGAGGCTTACAACAAATTTAGGATTTATAAAACCCTAAAGACACAACCCAGAGACAGCCTTGAAAAACAAAGCACCACAATCCATGCAAAGCACAGTGATGCTTAAAGCAGCAGCACAATACAAACGCAACATGGCCATGCACAGCACTGTATCACAGCACACAGACTGCAAGGAAACATGCTACGCCGTGTCTGGTCAGGCACCACAGTGACCCCAGCGCCAATACAAACACCACATGGCCAAGCACAGCACTGTAATGCAACATCTAAAGCACAATACAATGTAACACTTTGCACAACACTTAGGGGTCTATTCCGATGTCGGACGGACCTGAGTTTGTCTGTCATCGGCCAGGAGCTTTAACCGACCGACCTGCTGTCATTGGTTACAGCCCTGCTAGTACGATGCGACCAAACCCTGTTACAATGCAAGCATGCTTTCCGACCGGAAAGCATGCCGGCATTGTGGAAAGCAGGGGTGCAGTTCATCCCTGCACCCTGTGGACGGCACTCCAAGGTGCCTGCCACCGTGTGCTGGGATCAACGGAGGGGCACCTTAGGTGCCCCCAGGCCACCATCTGGCGGCCTCACACCCATGGGGGCCCTGCTGGGGGCCTCCAGAGACAGCTTCCGACTGCCTTTTCGTGCCGGACAGACCGGCACGAAAAGGCAGTGAAAAGCTCCCTCGGTCGTACAGAGGCAACCGGGGGAGTACTGGAGGATTCCCGCACTGTGGACAGGCTCTCCGAGCCTGTCCCCTGCAATCCGGAAATCCGAGTCGGATTCCTTTCCGACCGAGCCCATCGGAATGGCTCGGTCAGAAAGGAATCCAGCCGGCAGTGACCGATTCGGTCGGAAGGGCTCCTAACATGGTTCGGAGCCCTTCCGGTCGAAATCGGAATCGGCCCCAAAGAATATCACTGCAGCATACAGTACAGGCTGCAAAGCACAACAAACATCTTAACAACCTGTGCAGAAAATACAAAGGCAGCTTCACCAAGCAACACACCACAACATACAGATCTGAGCTACAGCTGATAACCACTGCCTGCCACACAACAGCACCCAGGCAGCACGGCGCTGCATAGTGTATACATCACTGAAAGTGACCCGGCACAGCAAGGGAAGCCACAAAATACACAGATTATTCACCAATGCACACCAAGATAAGAAGGCGCAGGCTTCTGCCTTTCGCATGAATGATAACGTTACCCCTCCCCTAACAAAGGATACGTTTGGCAATATTTTCAGAGTCCTATTGGAAGGTCATTTTTAAACTGTGGCTTCCTGTTGTGTTATCCATTAATAGACATGTCTTTACATACATGGGTGCCGTCAGTTGCCAGGACACCAGTCCTTGTTTTATCTGCCAACAGAAACAGTTGTACAACGCGAATTTCTCTCACTGCATCGGTTTAACCCCTTGCGCTCCGGCTCTGGTAGTTGCTGACGGCATAGCTTTACGGGAAGGGTGCAAGTGGAGTGCACAGAGACCTCTTTCCCAAGGAGGCCTCAGGTGGCAAGCATGGGCCTAGCTCTGGAAACCAAGGGGCATATGTATGAACATTTGGCTTTGTGATTCTCACATAGCACATTTTAGAGAACCGCTATTTGAGAATCGTAAAACGAGATGTATGTAGGATTTGCAAAAAAGATTTGCGAATCCTACATATTCCTTAATTGCGAATCACAAATTTTGAATGATACTTATGGCCCCAAGCCTCCTCTGACTACCAGGGTCCCAGCTTACCCTCTCCCTCCCCATGCCCAGCCTGTCCACTCTCTAGCTCCCTCTGCATGAAGGTGAACTTGGCATGACATACAACAACTGCTGATGGAAGAGCATCACGCAGTCGGTCATCCAAGCCAACAGACCCGAATCAGACGGGACGCTCCCGATTTTTGAAGCCAAAATGCCTTTATTTTAGCGGTCTCCCATCTGGAATTGCCTCTC
This sequence comes from Lissotriton helveticus, assembly GCF_964261635.1. Taxonomy (NCBI): domain Eukaryota; kingdom Metazoa; phylum Chordata; class Amphibia; order Caudata; family Salamandridae; genus Lissotriton; species Lissotriton helveticus. The sequence goes on from NC_136071.1 coordinate 30,507,019, forward strand.
CTTCAATAGAAGTCAATGGGAGAAATACATTCTACTGATTCTGTTTTTGTTTTTTTTAATCTCCCACTTTCCTGTTCTAAAATGTTGGCATGTATGCATACTGGAGAAACATAAAATCCCGCAGACCTTCAGGAACAACGGGAAACAAAAGCACGGGTGGGCAGCAGCCGTGCGAGGCTTTGGCGGGAAGGAGCTGCGGAGGCGGGCCGAGTGGGGGACGCGGAGCGTCGGAGAGTGGTGGGACTCGGCAGTGGGCGGGGAGAGCAGCACGCACAGGCGGACGCAGGGGCGTCAGGGAGTGGGCGCATCCAAGGGTGCGGGTGAGAGTTAGTGCTGAGGGGGGGAAACACGAGAGAAGAACCACGACGAGAGGGGAGCGTGAACGAAGAGTGGCCGTGTGAGATATTTTAAATAATGCTTGTTTTTATTTTGTTTGTACTGTGCATTATATTTTATACAATATATTGCCGAATAAAGATGATTTTGTTGTTTTTGTTGCTGAGCGGCCGAGTGGGAGCTAACACAGATATTAAATGAATTTGTTTGGCAAGTTCTGTGCTCTCATATGTTATGTTAGAGGTATTTATATAGCGCCTTCTGCCCAGTAGTCAGTCTCTGAGGCGCTAACATGGTCTGGTACCCACCCCGAATGTAAGGTTTGTAACACAGGCTGGCGATGATGAGCTGTAACGTCACCAGTGTGTTTGTAGTTACACTGTTTTTTGCAATAGGTGTGCTTTGCTTCTTAACCCCTTCCGTGCGGCCGCGATGCCCCCCATGTGAGGCCGCGGAATGAACAGGGCGGGGCCTGACGAACCCCAGCCGTCATCTGCACACGAGCACCGTGGAGCGTGACGGCTGGGGTTCGTCACCAGCATGGAAGGGGTACACATGTCCTGTTGTCGTTTGTCACGGGGAGTTTGATTTGGTCGTGTGTGTGTTGTGTGCATGCTGTGTGGCGTTCTTCTGCCTGCTGCTGGGTGAGTGTAGGGCTTCTGTGCAGTATGTTGTGCTGAATGCACTGTTTAAATGAGAAAACAATTAATCCTCGAACATAAATAATTGTGGGTCAAGGTGTAGTAGGCGAAAGAGGGCGGAGCGATGTGGGGCAGAGATTGAAAAACAGAGTCTAACAGCCAACTTACACATTTAAAATAAAGAAATCTGCTACTAAGAAATTGGCAACAAGGACAAATATGACACTTAGGGCCATATTATCAACGGCCAGCGATAATTATCGCTGGCCGTGCTAAGCGATAATTTTGTTATCGCAGGCTATCTCTGAAATGTACCGCCCTGGTAGCGCGTTATTAACAACGCGTTACTCCAGGGCGATAAAAATTCCAGAGATAACGAGGTTATCACCGTTTTGCAGGGAACATCGCTGGTTATCCAGCGATGTTCCCTGCAAAACGGCGATAACCTTAATCCACCCCAATGTTGGGGATAGGTAAGTCTGCATTTTAGCAGGCGTTAGTTTTTGGAGAAAACAGCAGTTTTCTCCAAAAACTAACGTCTGCTAAAATTCTGGGGCAGCCTTGTAAATATCGTGATGTGAACATCAGCGATATTTGCGAGGTTGTCCATCCGGGGTACGCCCAGTGACGCCCACTTTGCATCTCATTAGAGATGCAAAGGGAGGCATTGGGAAAAAGGGTGCTAACATGCGATTGTGCATGTTAGCACCCTCTTGTAAATAGGGTGATTGTTTTATCTCCGCTTTTTTGGCTTTTTAAGCCAAAAAAAGCGGAGAGAAAGCCCTTGTAAATATGCCCCCAAATCTGTTCTAGATTACCCAATCGACATGAAAAGGCTGTATTTTAAATTATTTTACAGGGTTACGACATCTGCTGAAGGGTTCTTCACGAGCACAGAAATTCTGAGGGATGATAATAGCGGTATAATAACTCTGGAGGTTAACGCTGTCTGGGAGAGTTCTGTGTTTGATCTAATCACGGTTTTGACTCACAAAGTGGCATAGAGGACAGTATACCTGTTGCATAGCTCACCTTGTAACATGCAGATAACAGGTTTGTATTTTATTTAGATAGGTAAGTTGCTACTACTTTTGACACTGAGATAATTTAGCTACTTTTGGTTCATAAGTTGCAATCCTTCAAATATAGCACAGTGATCCATATACACAGGCATCAAGGAGCTGCAAATAAACGGCAAGCCCTGGGTTTAGATCCTAAATGCTTTTTTCAATCTGTTGTTATTCTAAGATTGCAAGGAAGAGTTCCTCTGAGAAGTAATAGTCTTGTTAGTACAAACAACCACAATTATTGTGTTACGTATTATATCCTGACTTTGTGTTTCTCCTGTCCATTTACTCTTAACATATGTTTACAAGTATGGGCAATATGTGATTCCTACACCTTATCGCGAATATATGATGTTACAACGCAAACAATTACAACGCATGCCTTTACAACGCAGTTTTTACATCGCAACTACCATTACAACGCATGATTTTACAATGCATGCCATTACAATGCATTTTAAGAAACTACCATCCACAACACATGCCATTACAACACATAATACTTTTGGGGTAACAGTGGGGTAAGTATTGGATAGTGTAGGGATAAAAATGACTATGCCCACTCCAGTGAGTGCAACAGTAGGGTACGTGATAGATAGTGTAGGGGTAAAAATACTATCCCCATGTACCCCAAAACCCACACCCACCCTAAAACTAAAAAATCCCTATTACTGACCTTATAATGCGTTGTAATGGCATGCTTTGCAATGGCGTGCGTTGTAATAGCATGCGTTGTAGTGACATGCGTTGTAATGGCATGCGTGATAATGTCATGCAATGTAAAGGCAGTTGCGTTGTAACAGCTGCATTGTAAAGGAAGTGCGTTGTAATGACTGCGTTGTAATGGTTGTTTCCCCTTATAGCCCTCTTTGTCTTAAGTAACATTTCCAGTACATTCATTTACACACTTGTATCATTTATCGTGTCTCTGTGTGTGATGTAAAGTGCTTTGACCCCCTACACTGGGATGAGTAGCACTATAAAAGAATTAAATAAAAAATAAATTAGTAAGTGCCATTTAAATATTTTATTATTGTTATTACTGGCTCAGACACAGATAAATCTTGCATTGCAAGCACATCTCTTACATGGGGGTTTGAACAAAGTCACCAACCTGCCACTAAGTCATAGTTTCTCTTAAGTGCTTGTGAAGTGATAAGCTGTGTGCCTTTGTTTCCTTCCATTGCATATCATCTTGGTGTTAGGCTTCAGATGGCTCCCAGTCAGGATGATACTTGAACAAAAAAGGGGCTGATGGCCCTTTAATTCAGGCCATTGTTTGTTCCCATATTAAAGTGGAAAACAAGAAAGCCCCTCCCTGCCGGAAGGCGGCTCTATCTAACGGCATGTAGACAACGCGCAGGCGCTGCTGAATTCTTTGGTGTTGGAAAATTACAACAGGACACATTTAGGACATTTCCCTGGGGCGATGGAGCCCAGATCCAGCCCAGAAATAGCTGCCAGAACCGGGAACCGACTCAATCCCCCTGCTCTCCAGCACTGGCGGAAGGTTTCCTGCGTGTTGCTCTTAGTAGTTAATGCTGTCCCTGTGCGAATGCGCTGCGACCAATGCTTCTTCGAAGTTCCTTCTAACTTGTTCTGTACAGCACTGGAGTGAGTGCGCATGGGGGTGGGGCACCAGGCTATAGAGTGATAGCTCTTGGGGGGGGGGGGGGCACGATACCATGGAGTGAGCCCTCTGCAACCCTGACTCTAAAGAGCTCTGGAGCTGGGCACATCCCTTGGTGTTAGAACTAGGGCTGCAGGTTTTATGGTATTTTTTTTTTAACATTTCCGTCTGTATTTATCCATATTTATTTTTTGGCCATCTTATTGGTATTCATCCATATTTATTTTGTGTTTCAAGAATAAATGTAGCTGCAAAATGGTATATTTCTGTGTTTATAAAACTCTTCGACGTACACTCAAACATGAATGCCTGTCACGTTTGAGCAAACTTGGCAGCCACGTATAACAAAAGACTACACTCACAGGTACATATTAGCATCACACTACAAATAACGTTTGAGCAAACTTAGCAGCCACGTATAACAAAAGACTACACTCACAGGTACATATTAGCATCACACTACAAATAACGTTTGAGCAAACTTAGCAGCCACGTATAACAAAAGACTACACTCACAGGTACATATTAGCATCACACTACAAATAACGTTTGAGCAAACTTAGCAGCCACGTATAACAAAAGACTACACTCACAGGCACATATTAGCATCAGACTACAAATATATGTTAAGATATGCCTGTATTTAAGGAATTCTCATCCTGTATTGTAACCCTCCCTGATGTCTTCTTGCTCAGCTCTTGCCCAGATTTCATGAAAGGCAGCATGGAGAATTCCTTACAAGAAGCACCATTTTCAGTATTTTTCTGCTTTTAAAAATAAACACAGACAAGAAACACATTGTTTTCTGTCTGTATTTCTCTGTAAAAATCAGTAAAAACGGAAAACCGGGAGCCTTAGTTATAACCTAAGGTCAACAATGGCCATGGACCTAGTCCAGGTAGGCAGACCCACCTCGGCTCAGTGAATGCCCCAACGCGTCCTGTGTACGTGTGAAGCGCCGTGGAGAGGGGCCGCACGTGAGTCACTATATTCTGAATATACCGTATTTTCTGGCGTATAAGATGACTGGGCGTATAAGACGACCCCCTAGTTTTCCTTTTAAAATACAGGGTTTGGACTATATTCGCTTGCTTATTAAATGACACCGGCGTATAAGACGACCCCCAACTTTTGAAAAGATTTTCAAGGGTTAAAAAGTCGTCTTATACGCCAGAAAATACGGTACTATGATCTCCCTGGGAGCCGGCCAATCCAATGTGGGGAGCATTAGTCACAAGGTTTTCTAGTTTGGGGGACCCCAAGTGGTAGCAGCTCTTGGGAATAATGTTCAAAAGTATACTGCCTCCTTTGCTCCTTTGTGCACCAGGTATTAGGTCTTGCCTACAGACAGCTTTTGTTGTCGCAGACGGATTATCTCTAATACATTAAAATATATACATATAGTGAGTTTAGTTTTCTGCTCCATCGGATTTCCTTGCTTCTAATTAGATGCCTTTTCTCCCAATTTCTTTGTTCAACCTCTAGAGCCTGGTTCTGATTGGATGACCTCTACCCTTCCACTCTTCACATTTAGGGAACTACTTTTTCCTTTTTCTTTTAGCAGACCAAGGAAGTGCTTGTGTTTTCTTGTTTTCTCCCTCAGATGCTGCTGCCCCCTCAAATACCCTCCTGCCCTCCTCAAATACCCACCCGCTCTCAGTGTTGCTTGCCTCTGACCTCACAGCTATCCAATTGTTTCCTTCGCCCCTCCTCACTTTTTTTTAAACATCCCCACCACCCCTCCCACCCTTCAACTCCTCTGGTGCTCTTCCAGCCCTCCAAGCTGCTTCCACCATTTGGTGTTGTCGACTTCCCCCTGTCTGCTCTTCTGTTGCTCCACACCCCTCCCCATGAATAAGTTTGAAAACATTTTTGGATGGCAGAGCAGCTGCAGTTGAGTTTACTAACAAGCCACTAAATGCATTTCATTTTTGACGCACTTTCAAGTGCATCTTTTTAGATTTACCATCTGAGGGTTGATGTCCACCATCTTGGAATGGTAAACAAAATGGCCACTGCATCATGACGAATGCATGCACATTCATGATGACGTTTGGGTAGGGCCACAGTGTAATTTGGCTCATCAGGTGGCAAGCGGCGAGGGGCTGCCTGCCTTGGGATCACCCGTAAGATAACCCACCATGTTGGCATATTTGTAATGCTAATAAACCTGCAGCAGTTTTCTGCACAAAGAAGGTGTCTTGTCTGGTTATTTCTCTAGGACATTGCTGTATGGGGGGATGGTGAGTGTTGGCGATATTGGCACTATGCAGGCTGCCCGGGGTCCACAAAGGAGACCCGCTAAGAGGGCAGCCACCTTAGTGCCACAAGAGGCACAGGAGGCAGCCTCCCAGTTGTTGGGACCCTCAGGGGTCCGTTGTGCCGTGTCACTTCCGGGTGGGGGGGAGCGGGGTGAGGTACATATACCTCTCCCCGCCCACTGGGCGCCCTCCTTGCCCACTAGCCTGATGCCGTTTCCCTCCCTACCGCATACCCGGCGTTCAGGCAGGGTGTGGGGGGGTTGTTTAATGTATTCTTTTGTGTTGCAGGTGGAGTTACAGGGCGATCCAGAGGCTGTAAGGTACAGACGGGTACCCTCTTCCGGAGCACAGCAAGGGTGCAAAGGCCAAATATCCACAGGGAGGTCCTCGCGTTGGACCCTGGAGGAGCGACGGCGCCCCATTAGTCCTACGGGCGGCTGTGGACCTGAGCAACCGGGGGTTGCCTGGCAGGTTCCGCCCCCTTCTGGGGCGTGAGCAGGGGGTGGGCTGTTGGTCCACCGGTGGGAGGGGTCTTCCCTTCCCCAAAATATGGCAAACACCGTTTGGGTAGGGCCACGGTGTAGTTTGGCCCATCAGGTGGCAGGCCTCGAGGAGCTGCCTGCTTTGGGATCGCCCGTAAGATAACCCACCAGGTTGGCATATTTGTAATGTTAATAAACCTGCAGCAATTTTCGGCGTCTTGTCTGGTTATTTCTCTAGGAGATTGCTGTATGGGGGGATGGTGAGTGTTGCCGATATTGGCACTATGCATGCACGTTCATGATGACGCACGTACAAGTCATCAGTCAAGTAGTAGCCCGAGGCATTATGACGCAAATATACGCATGTGACCAGGCACCCACCATTTTGCGCCCTCTTTTCCCGTCAGTGGCGTTCACCATCGGCAATAACAATTTGTATGTGTTTTTGTCATAGTGACCAGCATCGACAAAAAAAACGGACAAAGCTACTCAGTCTGCATTGGCAAAGTCAAAACGCAAAACCAATTGGCTTTGCCAGTGCTTGTTTCTATGGGCTGCCGCACAGCCCCCTCTTCTCCTCCCTGATTCCACTGCCAGGGCTGCAGGGCAGTCGTCCATACCGTCTGCTCTCCTAATGTGCTGGCTCCCCACCCCCCCCCCCCTCTGCTTCTTTAATTAGATCCTCTTTTCGCCTTTCTCTGCAGCACCAGAGATGCTTCTGGGGCGACGTCACTGACTAATGCTAATGCAACACGTTTCATTGACGCCAGGACATAGTAGTGGACGTAGACCAGGGCCTGGGGCTCTATGCAGCACCTCTCACCCATCCATGCCCACCTTTCCCTCCCCCTTAGCTCAGCTCTATCCTGTGTCGTCACTTCCTCTTTGTTGGAAATGGGATCCCCGGCTGGCCAGGGCTTTCGCCAAAGTCAGTCAGAGACCACCACACCCAAGTCAGGGCAAGGGAGTTACACGCCAAGATAACCCCTACTCACCCTCTAGGTAACGTGGCGCGAGCAGCAAGGCTAAACTTGGAGGCGATGTAGGCTAAGTATTCGCGCACGCACCCCAGCAACAACAACCAAAGGCCCACCACAAAGGAAACTCCACACAAGGTTATATAAAAATAGCCTTTGTATTACACCAAAACACATTAGATAAAACACACACTTTACAATGTGCCAGGGGCACGGGCAGAATTTACAGGGGATATTGTACAAGACAGGGCCACCTGGACCACTGTCAGGAATCAGAAGTAGCACTTTCAGAAATAGCACTTAGTACATAGAATATAGCACAAAATAGCACACAACCAGTAATTACTGGTAACCAGGATCTCACTAGCACCACCTGTACTAGGGAGAAAACAACCACCTATGTATTACAATACCTGTAGGGGTGTAAGAGGAAAACACATGATGCAATGCATAACATTCATTCAGAGGTGTAAAGGCACATGACGCATAAACAATACATTCAGAGGTGCATAGAAAGTACAATTGCGCCAAACTCACGTAAGTCACCACCTGTGACTGTCCCTGTGTCCCAATGTCAGGGCCTAAACGTAGCAGTTGCCCACAAAGTGCTGGGCAACTAGTGTAGGGAAAGTTAGGGCAACGTTGGAGCCTCTCTGGGCTCAAGAACCACCACTGTGGCACTGCGGAGCCTCTCTGGGCTCCAGACAAGAAATGGCCCTCCTGAGCCTCTCTCAGGCTCTTCCACAGAATGGGCACTCGAGCCTCTCTGGGGCTCGCAATGCAGAAGGGCTGGAGCCTCTCTGGGCTCCACCACGAGGGAATGGCACCCTCAGAGCCTCTCTGGGCTCTTAAACAAATAAGGGTACTGCTGAGCCTCTCAGGGCTCCAGCAACAAAGGTGCAGCCTCGCTGGGCTGTGGGGTCCTTCTCTGGGGACCCAGGAACACTTCGGGCGCTCTGAGCCTCTCTGGCTCGCCAAACCACTGCGGCGCTTTGGAGCCTCTCGTTGCTCCAACACTAAGGTGCCCCCTGAGCCCTCAGGCTTAAAACAAAGAGATGTTCTCTTGAAGCCCTCGTGGCTTCACTCCGCACTGTAGCGCTATCTCGCGCTACGAGAAAGAGGGGGGGGGGGGGCGGACACCGACAATGTGTCCCGGCGCCCCTCCCTCCAGCACTGCCACACTCACCGGCTTCGCGCTGGGTTCCAGCGAAGGCGGGTCTCTCCCTCTGGTCCCGGGGCTCTCCTCTTCACACGGGAGCCTCGGGGACCCGGCCGGCAGCTTCTATCTCCCCGGCTCGTCGGAGGAGGCGGGACTTCCGGTCGGCCTTTCCTGGGCCGCGCTGCGATTGGCCGGGCCGCTTTACCACTTCCGGGTCGCCGCGGGCAGCGCGGCGGCCCGCTTCCTAGGCAGGCAGGCGGCTTCCCAGGATCCGAGGAGTGGGCTCCCTCGTGAATCCACAACAACGGGCACAACGAAGCGGAAATGAGCGGGGTGGCACCCGCGCCGCCCAATCGCCACACGGGGCAATTTGATGCCGGGTGGGCACCGGCCTTCCCAAATAAATACTCCAATCGAGGTGGGCACTCGATCTGGCAGGCCAAGCGCCCCCAAGCGCCGGAGGGGCAATCACAGCGCTCCAGGCGCTACAATCAGAAAACAAAGCGCTTCCAAGCGCTAGAGGGCATAAAGCGCGCTCCTAGCGCTACAAACAGGATCAAGCGCTCCCAGGGGCAAGGACAGAGCACAAGTCCAGTCAAAAGTCCTTCAGGCAGGCAAGGGGGGGCAAGGCTGGGCCCAGAGCCAGCACACTGGGTCTCCAGGCAGGGAGACACCCCAAGTGGCGGTCCTCTGGCCCAGCGACAGCAGCAGCAGCCCCCTCAGGATCCTGGAAGAGAACAACTTCTGTGGGGACACAGCCCCATTTTTATACAGTGCATTCCTTTGTTCAAGGGTGTAGAGTGGGGGCGGAACCAGTCGCAGCTGGTTCTTGAGTACTCTGTTTACCTCAACCACCCTCTCTATTCACTGGCAGGGCTTGGGTCATTAGACACACCACAGGGGGGCGGAGCCAGCATTGTGTGGGGAAAACCCAGCCCATCCAGGACACAGGTACACTCCTCCCACACATTACTCATGCAGATCTCCCACTCGCCACCGGGCAGACCCATCCAGACTTCCTGGAGCCTGGCATGCCAGCCAGCTCCAGCCAATCACACGCCAGCACCCTCACAGCACACGTACAGCCATGTCTAGAAATGGCGCTTCGCTACTAGACACATACATGCTGCATACACCATCTCGCAGCATTCACTCTCACGAGTTCACACATACCAGACTCAAGCCTGTACACCCCACGCATCAGAAACTACCAGGGACACATACATTCCCCATGCATTCCTATGGGCGGGCAGGCCTAGCTCAGCACATGCACTCAGAGTGCGCACGCACTTTCCACTGGGACACAGTGAAAGTGCGCAGAATCCAAAAATCACCATCTCCAGGTCACCATTTCAAGCAAAAAGTCTAGGGGTGAACCTGCCCTAAGGGCCAAAGTCCAACATAACCCCCTTCCAGCCAAAACGCAGGGGAGACCAATCACCACCGTGATGGACTTCCCTGCTTGGGGCGATAGAACACGGACGCAGGCCCGCAACTGCAGGGACACCCTCCTGTTCTACGCCACGGTGAACCCATGGGATTCCCTCTAAACACACTGTCTGGACCAACTGGGCTACCCCACTGGTACTCCCAAGTTGTCCGCGGCCAGGACCAGGCCCTGGGCCACCCAGGTGCCACTGGTCCATGCCAATTCGCAGAGCGGGGGGTAGTGACCCCTGGCACATAGGAGCCATTTTTCACTCTTCCTGTCTGCAAGACAGGACTAGACTGCCACTGGTACTCCAGCCTAGGGCCTACAACCTCAGACTGACCAGGAGTCTCAGGGAAGGCTCTCCTCCCCCTACCTCTTCTCCTAGGGTTCCTCCTCCCTCTGCGAGGGGTACCCCTAGAACACCATTCCAACCCAGGACTTATCCACTCAGGTTGCACCGGGGTCAGAGGTGGGCTCTCCCACCCTCTGCACCCCCTTCCAGAGGTCTGCCCTCTCCCACCTGGAGAAGTTCCTCTGGACGAAGAACCGGTCAGGACACTGGTTACAGTCGTCCTACCCTTCAGGTCAGGCTGATCCTGAACCTGGCCTCCCAACCTCTGGTCTAGAACCTTCGGTGGAACAATTGCCTGGCACTCCAGGACTTCTGGGGATTCACACGCAATCCCCCTGAGGCTAACAAATGTCACATCTGTTGCGTGACTGTCTGTCTGGCGCAGATCTCCCGCCCTCTGTCCACCTGACAGTGCGTGACGATCCCCCAGACCAGAAGTGGTGTTACCATGGTCACTACACGGGAACCTAGCCCAACTGGGTAGTCCCTGACCCACTGGTCCTTCCACTGGGGAACTCCCCCAATCACTCCTCACTCTGGACTCCTGTACCCTCCCTATCGGAGCGGTACTGCCAGACTCTAGAACCACAGGAGCTCTGGTTACCGACGCTCCAGGTCCTCTACTCACTAGGAGATCCTCCTCAACTGGGTTAACAGGACAGCCTAGGTCCCCAACCTGGTGTTCCCTCAAGAAACCACCCAGGTTCTGAGACAGGGCTTCGGGCCTCTGGGGGCTCTCAGCCACCCACTGACTCCTGCTCCACTGAGCCAGGCAGTCAGCCCCTCCACCCTTCTCACTATACTGGGACCTCGCTGGGCTACACTGAGCCTCTTCCACCACGCTGGGCTGGAAGATCCCTGACCCACTACTTTTGGAGTCACTCACCAATGACTCTACAGAACCTCTGGTCCCTTCCCAGCGGTCTGCTTCCTCTGCCAGCTCACATGGTTCAGACAATCCACACCCTAACAGGTGTTGGCGCAACCCTGGTGAACAACAACTGAGCAACTGCTCTCTGAGAAACATATCGAGCAATAGGTCCCAATCACATTTCGTGGGCTCCCGTACCCAATCACACAGGGCTCTACAACAGTCATCCTCAAAGTCTTCCCAAGACTGATGAGACGGTTTCCTAAGGTTCCTAAACCTCAACCTATTCTCCTCCTCTGGGGAAACAGGAACCATACTCTGGGAACTGGGACTTTCTAGACTGAGATTTAAATAGCTGCCACCACTGGACCCAACCCTCCCTGGGGGATCCAGAAACTCAACACTGCGCGCAGGGGATAGTCTACCCTCCAGAGCTACTTCGCCTCTGGTGGAGGCCCTCTCAGCCTCCTCTATCCTTTCCTGCGCTAAGACCCTCTCGGTCTCTAGCTGTTGCTTCTTAACCTCCAGCTGTTGCTTTCTAATGCCCAGCTGTGCCATAGCCTGGGCATGCTCCAACCTGAGCCTCTCTAAAGCCAGCTGGTGCTCCCTTTCTCTCCTCCTATCTTCCAGCTCCTCTGGGGACAGGGAAAGGGATGAGGCGCTGCCTCCTAAACTGGACCCAGCAAGGGACTCCCTATCTATGGGGTCCTCACTATCTGCTGGCGTCCCTGTGCTATCATCTTCTTCCTCCTCAGACTCTTCAGGGCTCCCCTCAGACCCACCACCCTCATGGTGTGAGACCCGGGCCCTCTCCTCACTGTGCTCACGCTCCCAGTCATCCTTCTGCCATTGGATCAGGTTACCCCTAAGTTGGGACTGGGTGTCTGACTCATTCACTGCAATGTCTCTTTCTTCGCAAAACTCTCTCAGTTCATGCAAAAACAGACCCCAGACATTAAAAGCAGACTCCATCTTGGCAGGATGATCACAGACACGTGCAACACAGGGGACTTAACAATCTGAAGTAAGAGTACACAATTCCAAAACTTCAACAATCTCCTTATCAAAGAGAACTCATACTCATGCGTCCAGGAAAACACACCATTCATCCACACACACCCTCCCCTCGGATCGGTAAGGCAGTTTCTACCACCCCTGACTTCTCAACCTGACCAAAAGCGACACAGGTACCAAACTCTGGAAGCAGGGCGGGGGACAAATGTACTGAACACAATCAAATGACACTCTTCAGGAGAAGAAACAATGGAATTTCACCAAAAACAATAATCCCCAAAATGTGGTCATCTAAAATGCAGAGTTTTGTGGTGCAGCCAGCTGCTACTAAGGTACAAGGCAAACACAAATCCTTATCCTCACCGCTTGCCGCCAATGTTGGAAATGGGATCCCCGGCTGGCCAGGGCTTTCGCCAAAGTCAGTCAGAGACCACCACACCCAAGTCAGGGCAAGGGAGTTACACGCCAAGATAACCCCTACTCACCCTCTAGGTAACGTGGCGCGAGCAGCAAGGCTAAACTTGGAGGCGATGTAAGTTAAGTATTTGCGCACGCACCTCAGCAACAACACCCAGGCCCACCACAAAGGAAACTCCACACAAGGTTATATAAAAATAGCCTTTGTATTACACCAAAACACATTAGATAAAACACACACTTTACAATGTGCCAGGGGCACGGGCAGAATTTACAGGGGATATTGTACAAGACAGGGCCACCTGGACCACTGTCAGGAATCAGAAGTAGCACTTTCAGAAATAGCACTTAGTACATAGAATATAGCACAAAATAGCACACAACCAGTAATTACTGGTAACCAGGATCTCACTAGCACCACCTGTACTAGGGAGAAAACAACCACCTATGTATTACAATACCTGTAGGGGTGTAAGAGGAAAACACATGATGCAATGCATAACATTCATTCAGAGGTGTAAAGGCACATGACGCATAAACAATACATTCAGAGGTGCATAGAAAGTACAATTGCGCCAAACTCACGTAAGTCACCACCTGTGACTGTCCCTGTGTCCCAATGTCAGGGCCTAAACGTAGCAGTTGCCCACAAAGTGCTGGGCAACTGGTGTAGGGAAAGTTAGGGCAACGTTGGAGCCTCTCTGGGCTCAAGAACCACCACTGTGGCACTGCGGAGCCTCTCTGGGCTCCAGACAAGAAATGGCCCTCCTGAGCCTCTCTCAGGCTCTTCCACAGAATGGGCACTCGAGCCTCTCTGGGGCTCGCAATGCAGAAGGGCTGGAGCCTCTCTGGGCTCCACCACGAGGGAATGGCACCCTCAGAGCCTCTCTGGGCTCTTAAACAAATAAGGGTACTGCTGAGCCTCTCAGGGCTCCAGCAACAAAGGTGCAGCCTCGCTGGGCTGTGGGGTCCTTCTCTGGGGACCCAGGAACACTTCGGGCGCTCTGAGCCTCTCTGGCTCGCCAAACCACTGCGGCGCTTTGGAGCCTCTCGTTGCTCCAACACTAAGGTGCCCCCTGAGCCCTCAGGCTTAAAACAAAGAGATGTTCTCTTGAAGCCCTCGTGGCTTCACTCCGCACTGTAGCGCTATCTCGCGCTACGAGAAAGAGGGGGGGGGGCGGACACCGACAATGTGTCCCGGCACCCCTCCCTCCAGCACTGCCACACTCACCGGCTTCGCGCTGGGTTCCAGCAAAGGCGGGTCTCTCCCTCTGGTCCCGGGGCTCTCCTCTTCACACGGGAGCCTCGGGGACCCGGCCGGCAGCTTCTCTCTCCCCGGCTCGTCGGAGGAGGCGGGACTTCCGGTCGGCCTTTCCTGGGCCGCGCTGCGATTGGCCGGGCCGCTTTACCACTTCCGGGTCGCCGCGGGCAGCGCGGCGGCCCGCTTCCTAGGCAGGCAGGCGGCTTCCCAGGATCCGAGGAGTGGGCTCCCTCGTGAATCCACAACAACGGGCACAACGAAGCGGAAATGAGCGGGGTGGCACCCGCGCCGCCCAATCGCCACACGGGGCAATTTGATGCCGGGTGGGCACCGGCCTTCCCAAATAAATACTCCAATCGAGGTGGGCACTCGATCTGGCAGGCCAAGCGCCCCCAAGCGCCGGAGGGGCAATCACAGCGCTCCAGGCGCTACAATCAGAAAACAAAGCGCTTCCAAGCGCTAGAGGGCATAAAGCGCGCTCCTAGCGCTACAAACAGGATAAAGCGCTCCCAGGGGCAAGGACAGAGCACAAGTCCAGTCAAAAGTCCTTCAGGCAGGCAAGGGGGGGCAAGGCTGGGCCCAGAGCCAGCACACTGGGTCTCCAGGCAGGGAGACACCCCAAGTGGCGGTCCTCTGGCCCAGCGACAGCAGCAGCAGCCCCCTCAGGATCCTGGAAGAGAACAACTTCTGTGGGGACACAGCCCCATTTTTATACAGTGCATTCCTTTGTTCAAGGGTGTAGAGTGGGGGCGGAACCAGTCGCAGCTGGTTCTTGAGTACTCTGTTTACCTCAACCACCCTCTCTATTCACTGGCAGGGCTTGGGTCATTAGACACACCACAGGGGGGCGGAGCCAGCATTGTGTGGGGAAAACCCAGCCCATCCAGGACACAGGTACACTCCTCCCACACATTACTCATGCAGATCTCCCACTCGCCACCGGGCAGACCCATCCAGACTTCCTGGAGCCTGGCATGCCAGCCAGCTCCAGCCAATCACACGCCAGCACCCTCACAGCACACGTACAGCCATGTCTAGAAATGGCGCTTCGCTACTAGACACATACATGCTGCATACACCATCTCGCAGCATTCACTCTCACGAGTTCACACATACCAGACTCAAGCCTGTACACCCCACGCATCAGAAACTACCAGGGACACATACATTCCCCATGCATTCCTATGGGCGGGCAGGCCTAGCTCAGCACATGCACTCAGAGTGCGCACGCACTTTCCACTGGGACACAGTGAAAGTGCGCAGAATCCAAAAATCACCATCTCCAGGTCACCATTTCAAGCAAAAAGTCTAGGGGTGAACCTGCCCTAAGGGCCAAAGTCCAACACTCTTCCGCCTTTCCCATAGGTCGGTTACTTTAGACTTTGCATGCCGTCCCTCCTCACCCCCTTCTCCAACCTGCTCTCTCTCTCCCTCCATATATCTGTCTCTCTCCCTCCTTACTACCCCTCCCTCCTCTCCCTCTATCCTCTTCTCTTTCTCCCTGCCCCCCTCTCTCTCCTTCTCTCTAGTTTGTCTTGTTCTCTCCATTGTATTGCTCCCTCCTCGCCCTTCATCTGTCTCTTCTCTTCCTGCTCCTGTCTCCTCATCGGATGTATGACGGTACAACGCGGTATAAAACACTGCAGACCATCACAACGCAGGTTTTACAACGCAAGTCGCTGTAGGGTGCTGGACTTAGGAATAGTAAGATTTACTATTCCAACACCAGCCTACGTACAGTAGGGAAGGTGCTGGAATAGTAAATCTACTATTCCTTAGCCTAGAGCGCCCTCCAGCGCAAGTCGTGGTAACGACTTGCGTTGTGAAACACGCGTTGTAATGGCAATGCGTTGTCATTACCCCGTTGTAAAGGATGTTCCCCCTCCTTATCCCTGCCTTTCTGCTCCTGTCTCCTCATCCCTCCCTCCCTGCTCCTGTCTCCTCACCCCCCCCCCCTCCTGCTCCTGTCCGGACCCCCACCAAGGCCACAGCAGCCGAGAGGGACCCGCCAAGCAGCTGATGCGGAATGTATCACTTTTATATTTTTGGAACATCACCTGCACCTTCCTGACATTTCCTAGTATGCTGATAAGTTAAGGTTCCTAAGATAAACCATTGAAAAGTGTGTGTTTCTAAGTCCTTTCCCTCTTCTCTTGGTATCTCAAATTTGCCCCTGACGCCACGCCCCCAGCCCCTCCAGCCAGTGCTTTAAATGGAAAAAAATAAGTGCAGGTACTCATTTAAATGAGCTATTGGTGTAATGAGGGGGCGGGGCTAGGGGCGGGGCTAAGGGCAAGACATGATGAAACTTAACAACTGCTATATTAGTTGCAGCACACAACAAAACACATGAGAAATGTGTTTATATAAACAAATTAACTCATTACAAAAAAATGAATAAGAAAAGAGATAATATGTTAACATGTCCTTTTTTTGCAATAGTTGCACCTTCTTAATGTCATACTGTGAATTGCTGTTGTTTGGCACAATACTTTATAATTTTGAGCACGCGAGTAAAAGAAACTGAAAATACTACCACGTCGCACCAAAGCTCTTATGACACCAAGACAATGAAGCAATTCATCATGACCCTCCCCAGAATATATGTCTTGTCTCTTCCATCAATCTATCCATTCATCCTTTCACCCTCCCCTTCACACCTCTCTCGCTCGCATGCCCCTCTCTCTGTCACACCCAAAAGTGCTCTCTCTTCAATCCTCTCTTTCTCACGTTCACTCTGTATCTCTCGGTAGCCTCTGTAGCTGACGTTGTCACCCTTGCGTCCCTGGGACCATGTAATTAGGATGTCAGCAGAACAAGCAATAGACAGTTTTTCCAGTCTCTGTCTTTGTTAGAACAGATTCACAATTGCTTTATTAACCTGTTTTCTCAAATGTCCTTGAAAATGCATAATTTGCCCATTCTTTTTTCAAAAATTTTTTGGGGGTAAGAACCCCCCCAAACCCCTGTAGGTGGTTCAGGCTTGCTTGCTACGCCCACGCGCTACAGTGCTGTACAACAATTGTTTTACGGCTCACCACTCTCAAATGTCACCAGCCGCCACTGGTCCCTCCCAGCTGCTTCTCTTTCTGTCTTTCACTGCCTCCCCTCCCCTCCCCTCCGGTTTTACGCACGCCAGGAGGACTTCTCTGTTTCTTCCACATCTCTTTCGTTTTCATTTACACGTCGGATTCTTTACCTGCTTTGCGCTCTTTCGCTGTCCGCCCTCTCTCACCTCTCTGCTCGCCTGAACGGACGCTGCTCCATCAAGCACATCACAGCGTGATGGCGAGCACCCGTACAATATTCAAAGGGGGAAACAGCCTTTACAACGGAACTGTTACAACGCATGCCTTTACATCGCATGTCGTTGCAACGCAAAAGGTGTGCAGCAGTGGGTAGAAGGTGTTGGATTTAACTCCAACACCTTCCCTACTGTTGCACACACTGGAGTTGGAATAGAAAATTAATCTATTCCATCTTCCAGGGCCCCCCGACAGAAAGTCCGAGTAAAACATTGCGTTGCAACGGCATGCGATGTATTAGCATGCGTTGTAACGTCACATATTCTTCAAAGGAAGCTCTGCTGAATGGCTCAGCTGGGGCTCAGATCAGCGAGACAGAAGAGGCTCCTTGGCTGCCAGAGGCACAGTCCACTCCTGCTCCCCAGCACAGCCAGTGAGCCTACCTTTTTCACGAGTACCGGTACTCTCAAGGGCAGTAGAGAAGTGCCGGTACTCGGAGCGATAATTCCAAGAAGTGCCAGTACTCAGTACCGGTGAGTACCGGCCCATTTAAAGCACTGTCCTGGTTGAGTCTGTCCTTCCTTGTCCGTCCTCCGGTCCTGCCGCCGCCCAAGGTAACTCTTTGTCCAACTAACTCCGCCCTCTCACCCTTCTTTCAGTCCCTCTCCCAATAAGGGGTGTGGGGGGGGAGGGGGATAGCCATTTTTAGCCCTTACACTCAGGAACCAGGTCTGCTGTTCCAACCTGTAGTGTTACATCCTCAGGTATTACAAACCCCACCGGAAGTGAGGCAGTAAAACTGCACACGCCGGAAAACTTTGAAAGTTATTTTCAAGCGAGAGGGGAGGTGCGGATGTGACCGTCGGTGCCAGTGTGAGCAGCAGTTATTCCCCATTATTCCTGCAAGGAGAATCCAGCCCTGGAGCACGTCTGCTGTTTCCTTTACTTGCCCTGAAGAAGGCCTTAAAAATGCAAGCACATCTTTCTACTTTTAGGAAACATTAATCACAAAAAATGATGTGTGGTTGGTTTCTGGCGGACCGTGTGTATTTGTGCTTGCTGTGGGCAAGGTGTGTGGTTGTGCTAGCAGTGCTTAATTTTAACAGGTGGTTTCCGGTGCTCAGCACCGACAGGTAATGGTCAGAACCGTTGCTTGTGACAGTCTGCCACAAGGTGGCACTGTCTGGCTTATTTAGAGAGGACCACAACAACAGTTCATTTTATAAATTCAATATACATTAAAAATGACCATTACCTGCCACCCAAGACATTCCTAAAGCTAAGGGGGCCTGAAATAGTCTGAATTGTCACACTTGTAGGAGTGTGATGGTTAGCATTGAGTTGTTACTATCCTTGGTAGCGTGGCGGGGAGGATGTGTGGTGCAAGCTGCAGCGGCCTCCTGACCAGAGCCCTGACACTTATTGTTTTTTGTAAAATTAAGCACCGATTCCAGAAATATGGAGGCGAAATTGACTGCGCTCCTTCCCTATCAAAGGCTGAAGCACCCACGCCTCACTGCTCTTCTGTCCACAAAGTGTGATTGGTCCTTCCAAGCTGCAGGCAGTGAGATAACAGCATCCCAGCCGGCACAGTGCTGCTTGCTACTGATGCCAAGGATTTACTTAAAGATGCTTACGCCAGCCCACACACAACCACAAACACGGCTAGCACAACACAAAACCGGCACACCCACAAACACGGCCAGCACAACACAAACTGGCACACACACAACCACAAACACAGCCAGCACAACACAAACCGGCACACACACAAACACGGCCAGCACAACACGAAACCGGCACACCCACAAACACAGCCAGCACAACACAAGACCGGCCAACACACAGCCACAAACATGGCCAGCACAACACAAACCGGCACACCCACAAACACGGCCAGCACAACACGAAACCGGCACACCCACAAACACGGCCAGCACAACATGAGACCGGCACACCCACAAAAACGTGGGCAGCACAACACAAGACCGGCCAACACACAGCCACAAACACGGCCAGCACAACACAAACCGGCACACACACAACCACAAACACGGCCAGCACAACACAAAACCAGAAAACACACACCGACAAACACGGCCAGCACAACACAAAATCGGCACACCGACAAACACGGCTAGCACAACACAAGACCGGCCAACACACAACCACAAACATGGCCAGCATGACAGAAAAACGGCACCCACACACCCACAAACCAGACCCACCACAACACAAGACTGGCCAACACACAGCCACAAACGCGGCCAGCTAACACAAACTGGCCCACAAACACGACTCACCACAACACAAGACCGGCCAACACACAGCCACAAACACAACCCACCACAACACAAAACCGGCACACACAAACCCACAAACACAGCCAGCACAACACAAACACCCACAAACACAACCTACCACAACACAAAACCGGCCAACACACAGCTGCAAGCGCAACCTACCACAACACAAAACCGGCACACAAAGACCCACACATGCACGTAGCACAACACAAAACTGGCCCACACCCACCCACAGACGCAACCTACCACAACACAAACTGGCACACACACACCCACAAACACGACCCATCACAACACAGCCACAAACGAGGCAAGCAGAACACAAAACCGGCTCACACACACCCACAAACACGATCCACCACAATATAAACTGGCACACACACACCCACAAACACGACCCATCACAACACAGCCACAAACGAGGCCAGCAGAACACAAAACCGGCTCACACACACCCACAAACACGATCCACCACAATATAAGCCCGGCCAACACACAGCCACAAGCGCGACCTACCACAACAACAAAACCGGCACACACAGACCACACATGCGGCTAGCACAAAACAAAACTGGCTTTTCTGACACTGCCTGACTGTCCCATTGGCCAGTCCAAACTTGGACCCAACCCTCTTCCCTTCACAATATTACTTCCTTTTTTTACCTCTCCCATTTGCCCCTCTCTGCGCCTCTCACCAGGTAACAATATCTGTCCTTCTTGGCATGTGAGCGCTTTTATGGAAGGCCAGTAACTCTGAGAGGCCAGTACCTCTGAGACAGAACCTCCATTTCATGGCCTCTACCAACTCCTTCTAATGATCTCCGATGGGAATACCACATTCAATAAATCAAAACCTTGAGGTCTCTGTTTCTAGTCCGGATTTGTGATCAATGCTGTATTTTTATTTCGCGTCTCCAGGCAGGGGAAGAACTCCTCCTTTTAACGCAATTTTGATGAGATGCCTGGGTTGTGGATGATCAGTGCATTAAGAGGAGTGCCTTCAGCTCTTTCCTACATTCGAGGCACTCTGGGCTGGTCCTAATAGATACGGGGATGTTGTTGCAGACCCTGGGTGCATAGATGGAAAAGGCCGACTGCCTTCTTTTTTGTACATTTCTCAGTCTGGTGTCCGGCTGCGGGTGTGCCGAGAGCCACCAGGGATGGTGAACTTGTCTGCAAGATGAGCGGGGGTGCTGGTCGTGATGGCTTTGTGAATGATGCAGCTGGTTTGAAGATGGCGCGGGCCGGCAACGAGAGCCATTGGCGTTCCATCAGGATGGGGGGGCTGAGGCAATCACATTTCTTCAAGCCTCAGGTGAGACTTGCTGTAGCATGTCAGATGCTCTTGAGACAGTGCTCTTCAAATACATGGATTCCCCCTTGAGTAAATTGTTTTGGAGCCAGCCCCCCCCGCTCTCAAACTTTTGAAGAGGGAGATTGAGAAAAGGGTACGGTTGGGGTGGATTTATAGTTGGTGAACCCTTTCAAACACAGGTAAAAGGTTTTTGGGGGCGAGCATCCATGCTTGTCAGACCCATGCCTCTGCAGGTCACTCGACATCAAATTGTTTACTTCCAGGATGTTGGTTTTCTTTAGGGATGGGCGGAATTTGCGTAGTCGCGCTACGCAAAGCTCTGCGAAACGGTTAAAAATCTCCCAGAGGACGCAGAGTTCCGCGTACACTCGGAATTGCTTGTTAGCGATGCTTTTTTCCTGTTCGCGAACACTATTTGCGTGCTCAGGGGTAATATCTTGCGAACACGCATTTTGAAAGTGCAAGCAAGCAAAAAATTACACGAAGCAGTGGATCGCAGAATTTTGGGCAATTTTGAGTTCTCCGCGGAACGCGAAATTACCCAAATGCCGCAAATTGCACAAATTCCGTGAGCGGAACGGAATTTACCACCCAGACGTAGTTTTCTTATCTTACAACAGTTAGCGCATGTGTGCAGTGAGTGTAGCATCTTGGCATCAACATCTGTCAGAAAACAACAATGTCAAGCAGTAAATGCAGCTAGTAGTCTGGCTTTTAAATTGAAATAGCAGTTTTCAAAGCCTTTCCATAGCTAAAACTATCTTCATTTGTTAAATAAAACAGGGCTTTGGATTGCCGCACCTTGTTTTGCACCGGCACGTAACATAAAACATAACATAACACATGTATTTGTAAAGCACACTTATCACCCAAGGGTATCAAAACGCTGAATAACAAGTCCTTTGAGGATTGTAGCTCATGACTCTATTCATTTATGAATTCACAGATCAAGAAGAGGATGTGCGTGGAGAGAGGATTTCACTGAAATTAAGTTTGGTGCAAAACACTCTGGGCCCGATTCACAGAACTAACTTAGGACAAAATCCTAAACTTACTACTTTTGGTATTCACAGAAGTTAGGATTTTGTCTTAAATTTGTCTTAAGACAGACTTAAGACAGATTTAAGACAAACTTAAGACAACATCCTAACTTGAGTCTGTCTTAAGTCTGTCTTAAATTTGTCTTAAGACAAACTTAAAACAAAATCTTAACTTCTGTGAATACCAAAAGTAGTAAGTTTAGGATTTTGTCTTAACTTAGTTCTGTGAATCGGGCCTACAGCTCCTTCAAAGGACCTTTCCTTGGCAATAGGAACCAAAGAAGGGATCGAAGTGTCACTAAATAGTGGGCTGCCACATTCTGGACGTGCGGCCTCAGAGGAGATACTGGTAGGTCTACCTAAAGGCAACAACTGGCCCTAGGACTGTTGATCCCATAGCAACGATGCAAGACAGGTTTTGGTAAAAGGTTATGCCACTCACAAGGCCAATCCCTGTGGCAGTGTCACTGCCATGAATTGTCAACCACAAGGTGTACTTTGGAAGGTAAGCCACATATCTGGAAACAAACTTTCTGCAAACGAACCCATACTTATGTAATACTTTCTCAGTTCCCTTTGTCCCTGCCCTAACTGTACTGAAGAAGAGCAGAGGCTAAGGGAATGAGATCAAGAAAGTACAGAAAAAATAATGTAAATAATAAATGTTGCACAAAACAAGGTCAGACTCAGCTGAAGTCAAATTCCAGAAAATAGTGTTCCTGGGCCCGATTCACAGAACTAATTTAAGACAAAATCCTAAACTTACCACCATTTTGGTATTCACAGAAGGCACTTACTCATTTTGGTATTCACAGAAGTTAGGAGTCCTAACTTCTGTGAATACCAAAATGAGTAAGTGCCTTCTGTGAATACCAAAATGAGTAAGTGCCTTCTGTGAATACCAAAATGAGTAAGTGCCTTCTGTGAATACCGAAATGAGTAAGTGCCTTCTGTGAATACCAAAGTGAGTAAGTGCCTTCTGTGAATACCAAAATGAGTAAGTGCCTTCTGTGAATAACAAAATGAGTAAGTGCCTTCTGTGAATACCGAAATGAGTAAGTGCCTTCTGTGAAAACCAAAATGAGTAAGTGCCTTCTGTGAATACCGAAATGAGTAAGTGGCTTCTGTGAATACCAAAATGGTAGAAGGTTTAGGATTTTGTCTTAAGTTAGTTCTGTGAATCGGGCCCCCTGAGTCTTGTATGGTAAAAACAACATTAAACACCTCAGCAACCTGAGGAGCTTGCAATACCTGGGAATCGAAAATGCGAGACAGAGTCCCCTAGAAACAAAAGGCATGATTCCGAGATCAAGATTAAATAAAATGGACTCAGTTTTAATGGGATAAAGGTTTGACCAGCTATTATCTGGCACTTTTATAGAGTCAATGGCACTGACACTACCACAGGGATAAGCCGTGTGAGTGACATAACCTCTTACCAAAACATGTTAATGACACAGAACATATACATCGACCCAGTGTGAATGGCAGACACATTCATGGAGGGCTGGCTTAAACTTTACACAGTGCTTAAAATGGAAACATACACGGGCAGGTACCCTATTCCAGAGTACCTACTTGCTTTTGAGAAGTGCCAATACTGTGCAATTAAAAGTATTGCACCTCTGCTGAGAAGTGCTAGTACTCTCCAATTAGAATTATTGCACCTCTGCTGAAAAGTGCTGGTATTCTCCATTTAAAGATATTGCACCTCTGCTGAGAAGTGCTGGTACTCTCCAATGAAAAGTATTGCACCTCTGCTGAAAAGTACCAGTACTCTCCAATTAAAAGTATTGCACCTCTGCTGAGAAGTGCTGGTACTCTCCAATTAGAATTATTGCACTTCTGCTGAGACGTGCAAGTACTCTCCAATGAAAAGTATTGCACCTCTGCTGAGAAGTGCTGGTATTCTCCATTTAAAGATATTGCACCTCTGCTGAGAAGTGCTGGTACTCTCCAATTAAAAGTATTGCACCTCTGCTACGAAGTGCAAGTACTCTCCAATGAAAAGTATTGCACCTCTGCTGAGAAGTACTGTTACTCTCCAATTAAAAGTATTGCACCTCTGCTACGAAGTGCAAGTACTCTCCAATGAAAAGTATTGCACCTCTGCTGAGAAGTACTGTTACTCTCCAATTAAAAGTATTGCACCTCTGCTGAGAAGTACTGTTACTCTCCAATTAAATGTATTGCACCTCTGCTAAGAAGTGCAAGTACTATCTCCAATGAAAAGTTTTGCACCTCTGCAAAGAAGTGCCGGTACTCTCCAATTAGAGGTATTGCACCTCTGCTGAGAAGTACTGTTACTTTCCAATTAGAAGTATTGCACCTCTGCTGAGAAGTACTGTTACTCTCCAATTAAAAGTATTGCACCTCTGCTGAGAAGTGCAGGTACTCTCCAATTAAAAGTATTGCACCTCTGCTGAGAAGTGCAGGTACTCTCCAATTGGAAGTATTGCACCTCTGCTGAGAAGTGCTGGTACTCTCCAATTAAAAGTATTGCACCTCTGCTGAGAAGTGCTGGTACTCTCCAATTAAAAGTATTGCACCTCTGCTGAGAAGTACCAGTACTCTCCAATTAAAAGTATTGCACCTCTGCTGAGAAGTGCTGGTACTCTCCAATTAGAATTATTGCACTTCTGCTGAGACGTGCAAGTACTCTCCAATGAAAAGTATTGCACCTCTGCTGAGAAGTGCTGGTATTCTCCATTTAAAGATATTGCACCTCTGCTGAGAAGTGCTGGTACTCTCCAATTAAAAGTATTGCACCTCTGCTACGAAGTGCAAGTACTCTCCAAAGAAAAGTATTGCACCTCTGCTGAGAAGTACTGTTACTCTCCAATTAAAAGTATTGCACCTCTGCTACGAAGTGCAAGTACTCTCCAATGAAAAGTATTGCACCTCTGCTGAGAAGTACTGTTACTCTCCAATTAAAAGTATTGCACCTCTGCTGAGAAGTACTGTTACTCTCCAATTAAATGTATTGCACCTCTGCTAAGAAGTGCAAGTACTATCTCCAATGAAAAGTTTTGCACCTCTGCAAAGAAGTGCCGGTACTCTCCAATTAGAGGTATTGCACCTCTGCTGAGAAGTACTGTTACTTTCCAATTAGAAGTATTGCACCTCTGCTGAGAAGTACTGTTACTCTCCAATTAAAAGTATTGCACCTCTGCTGAGAAGTGCAGGTACTCTCCAATTAAAAGTATTGCACCTCTGCTGAGAAGTGCAGGTACTCTCCAATTGGAAGTATTGCACCTCTGCTGAGAAGTGCTGGTACTCTCCAATTAAAAGTATTGCACCTCTGCTGAGAAGTGCAGGTACTCTCCAATTGGAAGTATTGCACCTCTGCTGAGAAGTGCTGGTACTCTCCAATTAAAAGTATTGCATCTCTGTTGAGAAGTACTGGTACTCTCCAATTAAAAGTATTGCACCTCTGCTGAGAAGTGCTGGTACTCTCCAATTAAAAGTATTGCATCTCTGTTGAGAAGTACTGGTACTCTCCAATTAAAAGTATTGCACCTCTGCTGAGAAGTGCTGGTACTCTCCAATTAAAAGTATTGCACCTCTGCTGAGAAGTGCAAGTACTCTCCAATTAAAAGTATTGCACCTCTGCTGAGAAGTGCTGGTACTCTCCAATTAAAAGTATTGCACCTCTGCTGAGAAGTGCAAGTACTCTCCAATTAAAAGTATTGCATCTCTGCTGAGAAGTGCTGGTACTTTCCAATTTAAAGTTTTGCACCTCTGCTGAGAAGTGCTGGTACTCTCCAATTAAAGGGTTTGCACCTCTGCTGAGAAGTGCCGGTACTCTCCAATTAAAAGTATTGCACCTCTGCTGAGAAGTTCTGGTACTCTCCCTCTCAAAATTAAGAAGAGCTCTCTCTCAGTACTGGCCCATTTAAAGCCCAGAGCTGCCAAGTTTCACAGATCCATGCGTGATGTGCTGCTCCAGGCCAGGTTTTTTCTTTTGAATTGTGGATCTTGTAAAATGGGACTACAGGTTCCAGAATTCAAAGAAACAAGCCTTGACTGGATCAGCACACCAAGCATGGACCTGGGAAACTTGGCAGGGCTGCTGACTTTACTCATTTCCACATGTTTCTCATTTCACTACAACTAATACAGAAACAGAGGAAAGGCATGCATTGGTAGCTAGAAAAAACACCAAGCAAGTAGAACATTAAAACAAAGCTGGGCAAAAATATGTTTCATCAAACAAAATATAAGCACATGAGGGAAATCCTCAGCTCCATGGCTCAATAGTAGCGTATTCTGATTAACTGTAGGAGGTGGCAAATATCATGATAAAATGCATATTGCAAAATTAATCATGTTTTTACTGACAGACTATAAAGTCTGCAGATTGGTTTAAAAAGGATTGCAAAATACTTTCTTTCCACACTGCTCAATTTTCTTGCCAACCCTCACCTTCTTACCGCGCTTCAAGTGTTCTGCAATGGAGTCTGCAATGGAGTTTACGTTGAACAGGAGCAATTGCATTAGAAGCCCAACTGCCTTTTAAAATACCTTAAATAAGGCCACAAAATACCAAACAACAGGAATAGGCTACAAAATATTTTGGACACAACTATGAGAAAAATTATGAGACTCATAAATTACTGTGGGTGTGTGGAGTTGCGCCCCCCCCCTCATGACTCCAACCCCCATGGGGGGGCACGCCCCACAGTTTGAAGACCGCTGCCTTAAGGGGTGGTTCTGTGGACTCTGGGAGGCCATGAACCAGGATGTTACCACCATCTGGATGCAAAATGATGAGGGCTTGAACAGCAATTCTGAACTTGCTTTCTGGAGGCGATGGATTCACTTTCTTTAGAAGAGAGAACTGATACCAGGTCATCTTTCTTTTTTGGCAATATGTTGCTTGAGGGTGAGGGTGAGGGTGAGAGAGAGTAATTTGGAAGGGGGTGTAGAAACGCACACAGGAGATAGCTGGAAAACTCATGCGCTCTTATGAAGTGCTTTAAGAAAAAGGGTAAAGCAGTTCCCTTAAAGCCAGCAGTGGAAACATAGAAGCCAGACACCCACAGGCAAGGTAAACGGGGTGAGGACGGTGAATCCAGGTCACTTGGCATTCAGAGAAAGTTGGAGTTCGAAGCTGTTACGGTTCACGTCATTGAGTCAGTCCTGTTTCTTGTTTGTACATCTTGGCAAATACCAGGAATTCTGTCTTGGTCGGGGTCAGCTTCAGGGAGGCGCTGATAGCCAAGTCTGGATGGTGTGCCGGCAGTGTTTGAAGTGTTGTATTTCTGAAGCATGCGCACTTTCTAGTAGAGTTGTGCATCATCGGTATATTGGTGAATGTTGATGCTGTTGACCCTTCTCTGTATATTCCCACATCGAGGGTTCCCTAGGAGGGCGGCGCCCCCATCGCCTCGGCTGTAACGCCATGATGACGTCAATGTACTTCCTTCGGGCCTCTTTTTGTTCATTCTGAAAACACCAGAAAATCCACAATGCTGCTGTCATCGGCACACAAAAAAGAAACAGTGCCCCTGTCCTGCGTGACCTTCACCTCCTCTGCATGACCTTCACCGCCCCTGCATGACATTCACCTCCCCTGCATGACCTTCACCTCCTCGGCATGACCGTCACCGCCCCTGCATGACATTCACCTCCCCTGTCCTGCATGACCTTCACCTCTCCTGCATGACTTTCACCTCCCCTGTCCTGCATAACCTTCACCTCCCCTGTCCTGCATGACCTTCACCTCCTCTGCATGACCTTCACCTCCCCTGCATGACCTTCACCTCCCCTGTCCTGCACGACCTTCACCTTCGCTGTCCTGCACGACCTTCAACTCCCCTGTCCTGCATGACCTTCACCTCCCCTGTCCTGCATGACCTTGTAAATTGTAAATGTGTAAATGTAAATGTGCTGGACTTGTAAAGCGCACAGCTGCCCGTGAGCGTCCCGGCGCTTGCTTAGGGAACCCTTCCTGGTATTCCCCTGTGAGAAACCCCGGCAGGGTGTCCACAAGGTGAAAGCCAGGCATCCCGCCGCGAGGGGCCGTAGTGGAGATTAAGCAAGCTATTGCCCAGAGTCGCAGAGTGTGACCCCGTGAGTTGAGTAGGCACCAGAGCGAGAATTGTTGAGTCCATGGAATTTTGAGCCCGAGACCCGCCGAGGCGGGGATTCGAACCCTGGTCCACGGTCGATCTCAGCTTCCGGGTCTGCCGCCTCTAACCACTGAGCCACGCTTCTCCACCTTCACCTCCCCTGCATAACCTTCACCTCCACTGCCCTGCATGACCTTCACCTTTCCTGTCCTGCACGACCTTCAACTCCCCTGTCCTGCATGACCTTCACCTTTCCTGTCCTGCACGACCTTCAACTCCCTTGTCCTGCACGACCTTCACCTTCCCTGTCTTGCACGACCTTCAACTCCCCTCTCCTGCATGACCTTCACCTCTCCTGCATGACCTTCACCTCTCCTGCATGAACTTCACCGCCACTGCATGACCTTCACCTCCCCTGCATAACCTTCACCTCCCCTGCATGACCTTCACCTCCCCTGCATGACCTTCACCTCCCCTGCATGACCTTCACCTCCCCTGTCCTGCAGGGCCTACACTGGTTGCCTGTGGAAAGATGCAGCTCATTCAAGGCTCTCTGCTCCACCCAGTGGCTATCCAAGACATCAGACCCACCGTCCTCCAACCACAACCAGGCGATATGTTCAAACACGGATCCTCCGTTCCGGACCGACTCACTCCCGTCCATCCCTCCCTTTAGAAAAAAACAGGTGCTGGCGGTGCTCCCTTTTCCAGACTGACAGCCACCTAGAGGTCAGCAGGGCATCAGAGACTGACCCTTTGATGCTTGTCTCAGAGGAGCACGGCGCGTTTACGATTCCTCCACCTGAACCATCGTACACTGCTCCACCACACCGAGGGGTAGGTGCAGCTACAAGATCGCTGCATTACAGGAAGCACCCCAGCGAACCCCATGCGCAGCAGCCAACGTTTCCAACTTGCACCAGACGCCGCCGCCGCGCCCTGCCTGCCACATACCAAGGTGTGGGACGCTTCATGCCCAGCTGACTGAAGAGGAAAGGTGTTAGCAAATGTGACTCTCACATCTTATTCACATCATTTCATGCATCAGCACCGCCGTAAGCAGGGCCGGACTGTCCGTACTGGCATCGGGCGTTTCCCCGGGAGGCTGGAAGCATGAGGGCCGGTTTTGCAGCAGTTGGAGTCAGTTTTGCAGCAAAGCTGGAATATCGGCCCCCAGGAACAAAAGCAGCAGTGCTGCAATATCGGCCCCCAGTAACAAAAGCAGCAGTGCTTCACACTTGCAACCCCCCTCTGCACCCCCCTCCCCCAGGCTGGTCCGACACAACTTCCAGGGCTGCTGTAATGTCCCAGTCCAGGCCTGGCCACCAGTTTACTAAGATATGTTTGGAGCACCTCTCTGAATGCCATACACAACTCTTGGAGTTTTCTTACCAACACCACACTATAAATGCACAGCAGCAATCATGCAAAATAGAGGGAACAGCCTCATAAATCGATCACCGGAAGAGCTTCGGGCATGGTCAGGGGTTGCAAGTGCTATGCAAATGCCACCCTACCGTGCACCCTGAGGCTACCTCAAAGCAATGAGAGCGGCTGCGCTGGAGAGACAAGGACACGTATGACAGTAAATCTATTCTGGCGCACTTAATTGGTCACGAAGAGGCTGCACTTTAAAATATCGTCAGGGACGGCTCCTCCGTTAAGGCGGAGGAGCTTTGCCCCACTACATAATTGCCTCCAGACATACAAAAATAAAATGGTAATAAAGTTAATTTATTACCATTTTTATTTTTCGAAACCCTGACCCAATCGAGGAGGAGGACGTCGCGCCAGAAAGGTAAGTGGAATTATTATTTTTTGCTTATTTTTTTACTTTTATTTGGGTCCCCCGTCTCACCACCCTCCTTACATGCCAGCTGCTACTGAATATCTTACAGGGCTAAGATGCCTCCTGCAGAGATCTTTGTGTGCAAGCTATTGTAAGAGCATTATAATAGGGGCAAGATAATTCTAGGGGTTAACACAGATCTGGAAGAGTTCTTCGGTCACATTTTTTACTCATAAGGTAGCACAGAGGGCTAATGTGCCTGCTGCAAAATACATCCTGTAACATGCAGATCACCGATTTTTTATTTAGACAGGTAAGTGGGCTACTGCTTTTGACACTGATATAATTTTGTCACTTTCAGTTCATAAGTTGCAATCCTTCTAATATAGCACAGTGATCTATTTACGGCATCAAGGAGCTGCAGGCAAACTGTAAGTCATGGGTTTAGATCCTTTTTGTTTTTTTTAATCTATTGTTATTCTAAGATTGCAAAGAAGGGTTCCTCTGTAGTCTTGTTAGTGCAGACAGCCACAATCACTGCGTTATGTTTTATATCCTGACTTTGTGTTTCTCTTGACCATTCATTCTTAACCTATAACATACTTTTCTACAAGTATGGACGATATGTGATTCCTAATCCTTAAAACCCTCTTTGGCTTATGTAACATTTCCTGTACATTGATTTAAACACGTGTGATTTATTGTGCATCTGTGTGTGATTTAAAGCGCTCTGACATTCTATAGTGGGATGAGTAATGCTGTAAAAGAATTGAATTAAAAAAAGTAGGTGCCATTTAAATCATTATTAATGTAATCGCTCATACACGCCGATACATCTTCCATTCCTACAGTGCGTGCACATCTCTTACATGGGGGGGGGGAGCAAAGTAAAAAACCTGCATCCAAGTCATGCATATAGATTCATCAAGCATTTTTGCGAGCACAAACGGTGCGAATTGCAAAATTCGGCCGTTTGCGCCCGCAAAAATGTCATTTGGAATTCATCAATGGGTCATGAACTCGCAATTAGAAAAATCGCAAATAATTGCGATTTCTCAAATTGCAATCGCATTTAAGGAATCTCAATTAGAGATACCTTAAATGCTATTCATGAACCTTTGAAAAATTGCGAATTCGCAATTTTGGGCCGCTATTTACCGCGAAGTCAAACCTCGTGGTAAATAGCGGAAACTTAGAAAAATGCACTTAAGTGCATTTTTCTAAGTTGTATGATACACACACACATGTCCTTGGGACATGTGTGTGCGTAACACCAGCGTCCAAGATCATTTCAGGGGTGCAACAGGGTGTCCTTTGGACACCCCTGCACCCTTGAAATCGCAAACTCAAAATGCGAATCGCTAATAGCGATTCGCACATTGATATGTCTCCCCATTCATTCCTATGGGCCTTTAGGCCCATAGGAATGAATGGGAAGTTATTCCTTATTTGCGATTAGCAATTAGCAAATCGCAAATAAGGAAGCTGTAGGAATCGCAAAATAAATTGCGATTTGTACTTGAATCCCGTTTTGCGAGTCAGTAATAGCGATTCCTTAATAATCGCTATTACAGACTCGCAATACGGGACTTTGATTAATCTATATGTTGGTTCCTTTAAAGTGCTTGTGAAGTGATAAGCTGTTTGCCTTTGTTTCCTTCCATCGCATTGGCATCTTGATGTTAGGCTACAGACAGCAACCAGCAAGGGAGGTACTTAATAAAGAGAGGGCTGATGGCTGTTTAAATCAAGTCTTTGTTTTGGACCTGGCTGGAAGTGAAAATGTTGCACAATGAAACTTGAGGTGGCCCTCTGCAAAGTACATGGAGTGCCCCCCACCCTGTCAGGAGCTCTCCGTCCAGGGGCCTGCTGCCCATCCTCAGTGCCGAAGGGGAGCCCTGGAGCTTGGGCCCCCGCACCAAGGGGCTGTGGGGGCTATTGTTAGGCCACTGAAGTGAACATAGCACAGTCCCCTTGCTGACTGCAGGTTGCTGCTCTGATCGAAATCGTGCTAGTGCTGCTGAACTATGACCCGTGTCGAAAAATTACACCAGGAGAAATTCAGCATCTTTACTAGGCTCGGGCGGTAAATTTCATTCCGCTCGCGGAACTTGCGAAAATGTCAAAACTTTCACAATCTGCCGCGAAACTGAAGTATTTTCTTGTTTGCGCTTTATAAATGTGTTCTCGCGCGCGGTAGCAACTTACCGGGTCCCCGCGTTCGCCGACGAGTTTTCCTATCCGTTCACGTGTGCCACGAGATGTTGGATTGTTGGCAGCCGGTTGCGCTATCCCACGCAAGTTTGCGATCGCGAACACGTCATTCGACCCGGAACAGGAAATAAGTTTCGCGAGCAAGATGGCTGCGCCCGTTAACGACCACATGGGCAAGTTGGAGATAAATTTCCCTGCGAGCACACAAAAACACATCTCGAACGGGTGGGAAAAACAATCTCCGCATCTTCGCGAAAGTTTTGCATGCTTGCGGAGATTTTGAGCAATTTCATGATAATTTGCGAAAGTCCATTTCTCAAATTCCGCCCACCCCTAATCTTTACCTGAGTGGGCTGGAACCCAGCTCCGGCCCAGATATAGCTGCCAGAACCAAGGTCTGACAGCATCTCTCTTCTTTCCAGCACTGAGAGCTACCATGGAAAGGAGGCATCATAGGAAAGGCAGGAGGAGCTATATTAATGGAAAGAACGTCATCAAAATGTTCGAGAGTGCATTGTGGGTGGTGGAGGGAGCACACAGTAGTGAGAGAGCACAACACGAGTATGTGTGGAGGGAGAGAAGCACATCGGCAAGAAAAAATAACGTGGAGAGGGGTGGAGAAAAGCACTCAGGGGAGGTAGCTGGAAAACACATGCACTCCCATTGAGTGCTTAAAGAAAAAAATAAGCTCCCTAGATGTTAACATCATAAACACATAATCCAACCAATTAAAGAGATGGTAAAGAAGCTATGCTCCATGGGTGGAACAACCACAAGATTGACCAGCTGTGACATGCTTTAAAAGTACGCAAGTGAGAGTGACGGTGAAGCCAACCAATTCTAAGGAATGGCCGGGCGACAAGCTGCCGCAGGCTCCGGCAGGCCCACCGCATGTCTTAATTGACCAGGCAGCTTGCGCTGTCTGGTAGGCTCGACTTAATGAGGCACTATCATTGTCAGAGCGATGGCAACGGGTACTGCTTACTGATTGCAGGATAGCACGGCGGGTTCATGCGCACACTTCATCAAGCTGTGGGTACCGGGAAACAACTATTACAACACAGTCATTACAACGCACTGCATTTACAACGTGGCTGTTGCAACATGACTGCATTTGCATCTCATGCCATTACAACGCAGGCATTAAAATGCATGTCACTACAACGCATGCCATTACATCGCATAGCATTACAACACATGCCATTACACGGTAAGTAATGGAGTTTTTTTTGTTTTAGGGTGGGTATGGGTTTTGGGGTAGATGGGAATAGTAATTTTTACCTCTACACTATCCAACACTTACCTTACTGTTGCACTCACTGGCGTGGGAATAGTCATTTTTACCCCTACACTATCCAACACTTACCTCACTGTTACTCTGAAAGTATTATGCGTTGTAATGGAATGTGTTGTAAAGGTAGTTTTGATAAAATACGTTGTAATGGCATGCGTTGTAAAACCATGCATTGTAAAGGTAGCTGCAATGTAAAACCCTCGTTGTAAAGGCATGTCTTGTAATTGTTTGTGTTGTAACGTCATATATTCTGGGTACCTTGAAGCTCTCATATTTTATCCCAGTTTAGCCTACTCCGCCTTTCATCAGCCCTCGCTTAATAAAATGAGTTGTGGGGGAGTGACATCAGGTATCTCTTGGTATCTTAGGGTTTAAACCCAGCTCTTGCTGCCACTGTGCCCTGCGGAGGGGCTGGCACAGAGAGACCAGTCCGTGCCATCTTCACCCACCATTGCCACAGGCCGGCCGCGGCGCCCTGGGGGGCAGGGCATGGGGTGGCGATTCAAGCGTCCTCGGCACCTCGGGGAGCCCCCGCTGTGCACATCTTGGGTGCCTGTCGCATCTTATTTCTGAGGTCTGGGAATGAGGCAGGAGTGAAGTGACAGGGTGGGGGGGGGAGCTCTGTGGGAGCTCTGTTAGAGAATTCAGAACCAGGGGGGGTCTTTGGAGGATGCGACCCTGGCCCCCTCCTGTCTTGTCTTATTACAGTGCAGGGAGTGACAAGAGGGAAGCAAGAAAGCAAAGTTCTGCTCTTAGAAGACTGTTAGGGGTCGCCTATTGAGAAATATATATATATATATGCATTTATCCTGTGTGAGAAGTTTCAGGGGCTGGGTAGTTGATATTGGGTGTTTGATTGGAGGGCGCCCTTGATATAGAAACCCCCTGTAGCTCGGTTGTGTTGGAACCTAAAAAAAGGTACCAAGTACCCCAGCCAGGTGGCAGGGGTAAAGAGCAGCCGGGTGTGGCGGAGGACGGGGGCGCTGCTCATGGGCAGGGCCGGTTCTAGGTTTTGCGAGGCCCTTGGCTAAAAGGGAACGTGCGAGGGCCCCTCTAATGTAGATAAGTGGCCCCTTGCAAGTAGACCATTCACAGACACTGTGGGGGGCCCATTGTCCAGCATTTTTGCGCCCCCACAGTTTTAACTTTTACTCCACAAGCATTTCTCACACCTTCAGTCCGATAGGTGTGAGAATTGATTGTGGTCTAAAAATTAAAACTGTGGGGAGCCAAATTGCTGGACAATGGGCCCCCCACAGTGTCTGTGAATGGTCTCCTTGCAATTGAGGGAGCTTCTCCGTCTCCCTCCCCTGTGGCTCTGGACACCATCCATGAGAGGCCCAGGGAGGGGGCCCCCTCCAATGGACCCTAATTGCAGGTGACACCTTTCTTTGAAATGGATCGCCAGGGAACCGACAGGACACATCACCAGTGCGGGGCCCCATGCTGGTGGGCTGAGTGCGAGGCCCTGGGCAGCCGCCCACGCTGCCCATGCCTAGTGCCGGCCCTGGTCGTGAGCCCATACTTCTGTCTGCACTGTGGTAGAACAGATACCCCAATGTCTGCTGTGATGTCAGAGCGCGTGCGCTGTGGACAGAGCTCTGGCCACCCCCCCCCCCCGTGGTGTGGGGGAACAGATACCCCAATGTCTGCAGTGAAGGAAGAGTGCGAGCTGTGGATGCACCACTGGACACCCCCTGATCTGTGGACAAAGCACTGGACACCCCTGTGCTGTGGACGCACCACTGGACACCTCCTTATCTGTGGTAGTACCCCAATTTCTGCAGTGACGTCAGAGTGCACGAGCTGTGGACGGATCTCTGGACGCCCCGCAGTTTGGTGGAACAGATACCCCAAAGTCTGCAGTGATGTTAGAGCACGCGCGCTGTGGACGGACAGCAACGGGCATGACCTGCACTGTGGATACGCAAACATTTTCTGAAAGATCAGACTCCGTGGACAGAGTCCAGCATCTGGACAGCTGCCTGCACAGGTCCTTTCAGAAATGTGGGTGTCTGGGTTGTGTGTTTTGTGCACCGTCCGGCTCCTGGACAGCTGCCTGCCCAGCTGGACACACATACTGATACTGATTGAGAGAAATGTAAGTGACTTGGGTCTGTTTGCACAGAGTCCAGCAGTGGACAGCTCCTGAACTGAGGATACATAGATTTCTATCAAATATAGGACCCGGAACCCCCAGGTCACTCCCGGCCCGCCCTCAGGGAATTCACAAATCAAGACTTGATTACCAGAGCTGTGGGTAAAACGGCCATGTTTATTTCAAACAATCACACATAAACATGACAAAATATATCTAACTTATTCACATTCTTTATGATGCAGACCTACGAAATTGATCACCAATCAATATTTACACTTTTAATTCAGCATCCTAAACAATCAGCATAAAGGACAGACTTACTTTATATGCAACAAATTCTCTATTTCTCCAGCACCAAGGGGCCCTCTGGCTTGCGACCACCAACTGAGAACCACGCAAGGCGCAACCCACCTGCGTCCTTGAGAGGTGAGCCCCAGCCATCTGGTCCTTGTCCGCAACCTTAGGGCCCACCCTCTACCACCAGGCTGTCCAAGGGGGCTCGTAGGGTATAACCAGGGGCCGCTGCCCCATGCCCTAGCTTGTAATCTGGCACCCTTGCCCTCCAGCCGGTGTCCCCATTCTCTCTGCGGTGAGCTTACCGCCTCTCCCCCTCAGTGCTGGCCTAGGGAGTACGTAAGGAGGACTCCATTTAACAATGTAAGTTAATCTTCTGTGCCCTCCTTACCACCTTCCTACCCCTTCCAAAACCTTAAATCTCAAGGACGGGTGGGTAGGATGGGTATGCCCAGACGTGGGTCTCTGCTCACTTTGCCACTGGATTCAAGCTAGCCTGGCTAATGACAGCTGATTAGCCAGAAACCAGTCCCAGGCTGTTTGCTTCTGGTCCAGGGAGGACCTGGCCTGGCCGTTCAGTCTGGACTGTTCCAATGAGGCACAGGGTCAAGACTGATTTGCATATGGCTGGGTCCAAACTGGGGTGGCATGGTGAGCAAAAGTAAATCAAGAGAGAGGTGGCCCGGCTAGTTCCAGGGAACAGGGCTCTTAAGAAAAATTAAGCAGAGAAAAGACTCCCTGGTAATAAATTTCACACACCATTCACTCTAAGCACCTTCACACCTTTAGCTGTATAGAATCTCAGATAGAAGAAACAACTTTTCAATATCTCTTATCTATAGTGCCCAATTGTTAACCACAGATAAAAGTTCTATAACTAAGATTCTAATCATACGCAAGATTTAATTATGATCCCACAACTGAAATGTAGTGTTTACACCAATTTATTCAAAGGAGTTTTACTCTCCAATATCACTTCAAACATATCAAGATAAATACAATGAATATAAATAAAACAATGAATAAAAATCACAATTTATGTGATACACAATCCTGAGTAACACTCTTAAATACAGGAAAAAACGTAAATAAAAACTTCCCCATCAGATGCATCAAAGTTGTGTTTTGCGAGTCCTTAATAGCGAATTTTAAGGATTCGCTATTATAGACTCGCAAAACGGGATGCATGTAGGAATCGCAATGTTATTTGCGATTCCTACTGATTCCTTATTTGTGATTCGCTAATTGCTAATCGCAAATAAAGGCCCATAGGAATGAATGGGGAGTCATTCCTTATTTGCAATTAGCAATTAGCGAATCGCAAATGTGCCGCAATTTCAAGGGTGCCAGGGTGTCCAAAGGACACCCTGTTGCACCCCTGAAATGGTAATGTACACTGGTGTTGCGCACACACATGTCCCAAGGACATGTGTGTGTGTGTGTAATATACAACTTAGAAAAATGCACTAAAGTGCATATTTCTAAGTTTTTGCTATTTACCACGTAGTTTGAATTCGCGGTAAATAGCGACCCCAGATTGCGAATTCGCAATCGTGGAATGGTTCATGCATTGCATTTAAGGAATCGCAAATTGCGATTCCTTAAATGCAATCGCAATTTGAGAACTCGTAATTATTTGCGAATTCTTAAATTGCGAGTGCATGAACCCTTGATGCATCTCAAATGCCTTTTTTGCGGGCGCAAACGGCCGAATTTTGCGATTCGCACCGTTTGCGCTCGCAAAAATGCTTGATGCATCTACCTGATAGACCCTAAACAAATCACAATAGCAATACTCTGTTGAGAAATCAGTGTGATCCAAATACAATTTATACTTTTTCGGGACTGATTTGTAAGAAGTTATCTCTCTTATCTAATCTCTCTTGTTATATTGGATTCTCATTGAGCATGAGCGTCGACGTGTTTCGGTGGTAGGTTTGACTTAATGGACAGAAACCACCTTCTTCAGGACAATTATCGATAAGGGGTCACTTTTCTTCATAGCATTAAAAAATGTATCATAGAAAGATAATTTGTATAGGTCCTGATGTTCAATTGAATAGCTGATAGTCCTATCCCAGGGTTCTTATAGTATTTGGGCCTCTCAGAGTATAGTATTACAAAGTTCCATCTTCTGGTCCATATTCATTTATGGCCGGTACCCGTGACAAGTGACACGAAAAAGTGCAGGTAGAGCACCTTTTCAATTTTATTGTTGATAAAATTTCACTGTGTGGTGGGAGTGGTATGTCCACACTATGTTTACCGACCCGTAGACTATTTGGTACGTCTATCGCGGCACATACAATCACCGTGACCTCGGTATGGTGGCGTCTTATTTTGAGATCCGAAATGGTGAGCAAAAGAACAATGGATTTAACCCAGATCTCTTGACTGGGGATGAATGTAGGATTTATTCAGCATTCCATCCATCATTTGTTTGCGTAGCACTTTTAACACCCTGGCACTCAACTGATAGGCGTATTCTAGTCTGCGTCACAGCCAGATAAGAGGTACATGTTCAGAAGTACTGTCAGCAGCCAGGACAGGAACAGTCATAATACTTGTCATGATGACACAATGGGTGCAATAGTGTGGGCAGAAAAAAAAACTGCAGGAGCTGAGGTACTATTACTAGTAAGAACACCTGACATACACAGAGCTTAGAAAAGGCCAGGTGGGAGCAGAGGGGTGAAGGCACCTGTAGGGTGCTGAGGCACTATCCGAGCAGGGGCCAACCCTTCCTGCATGGGAAGTGATGGAGTGGAAATGCTCTGATTAATCCTTGGTTTGCAAGAATGTTTGCTTGTCAACACACTAGTTTCTGCTGCAAATTCAATCCGATTTGTATATGGATTTAAAAATGTAAAATATATAGGACCCTTTTGAAGCCAAAAAGTGGGGTGATGCTTCTGTGGACAACTCCAGGCCACCCAAAGCAGTAAGAACGGCCTGGGAGCTGTAGAATTATTTGCAAAAGTGTATTTCATTGTTAAACTAATGTGCTCCATACAAAAATAAACAGAGAGCGCCACCATGTGGAGGACTGTCATAAGTAATTGCCAGTGCCAAGCACCAGCAAACACCGGCACAAATTAAGCACTGTTCAGCCTATGTGTCTACATTTTTACTTTTTTTTAGATACTCGCTATTTAATGCTTAACACAATCAATTGGTAAATTAATCGGAAATATAACTTTCTTTTTCTCCGCTCATATAGTTGTTGTTTCCTATAAATGAACAACTAAGAAATGGTGTCTTCCAACGTGTACAACACACATGTCCTCTGTATTTAGATCAAGGTATGTAATAAGAGGGTAATAATATTGATGAAATAATATGCTTATGTTTTCATTAGAGAGTATAAAATCTTGGATCTACCTCCACATCTCTCTGTTTTTATTTTGGATAGGTTTTAAAGTGAGAGACATCATCAAGATCCCTTATTTTTAAGACATATAAAGCTGCTGACCTTAAAAATTGGAACGTTAGGCATTTTCCTGACGTTATAGGTATGATATATTTTTATATATATGGTTATTTTTCTTTTTTGTATATTTAAAAGTCATTGAATAAAATGTCAGGGCGAAGAACTGTGTTCTTAATAAAAATAATATGTGACCTGGGGGCAGTATTTGGAATGTATTAGTTGATTGCACCCTTTTTAATGACAATGCCTAATGTGTTTTAAAATAAAACTCTCTTTTTGTATTGGTCAATAATTAATGTTTCTGTTGTTTAGAAAACTGTCCTGAGGAAGGTGATCAATTGAACATTCACCAAAACGCTGCGTCGACTTCCGTTTTCTAAAAATGTTTTGCGATTGTTTTTTAAATGTATATAAATAATCTTTTTAAAAATGTTGTATGTTCTAACTGCATAGAATAAATTCTATTGGAACTATTTAATTAGTTTTTTTACTTATTTGCTGTGCTCTACTGACCTACTGTGAAACTTGGATTGTTGATTTGTTCTTTGTGCTTTGTTGCAAACCTATAACTCCCACTTACGTGGGTTAGAAATAACTTTGGGATGAATTGTGCCTTTTTGTAGGGACCTTCATGCCTTTTGAAGTGTGTAAGTGCACCCACACATATCCTGCAGGGACCCTCGCCACGCTGAAAGACCTCGAGAAGGAAGCAGTCAGGGGCGTCGCGGGGGCTCACTCCGGACTGAGGTGTCTGTAAGGTACACTCACAGGTAGGGGGTGAACCGGGCTGTGGGAGGCCAGCCTCCTCTTGGTACGTACCACAGATGTGTAAGTGCACCCACACTTATCCTGCACGGACCGCGTTCCTGTGCAGCTGGAGACGGGCATTCAAGGACAGTCTTTCATGCTCCGTCTGGTGCAATCTGGGAGGGGTGCCCCCTCCCCCATCACCAATGCACCTGCACCAATGCACCTGCACCAATGCACCTGCACCAATGCACAGCTCCACCAATGCACCTGCACCAATGCACCAATGCACAGCTCCACCAATGCACCTGCACCAATGCACAGCTCCACCAATGCACCTGCACCAATGCACCAATGCACAGCTCCACCAATGCACCTGCACCAATGCACCAATGCACAGCTCCACCAATGCACCTGCACCGATGCACCAACACACCTGCACAAATGCACCTGCACCAATGCACAGATCCACCAATGCACCTGCACAAATGCACCAATGCACCTGCACCAATGCACCAATACACCTGCACCAATGCACCTGCACCAATGCACCAATGCACAGCTCCACCAATGCACCTGCACCAATGCACCTGCACAAATGCACCAATGCACCTGCACCAATGCACCAATACACCTGCACCAATGCAACCTCACCAATGCACCAATGCACAGCTCCACCAATGCACCTGCACCAATGCACCAATGCATCTGCACCAATGCACCAATGCACCTGCACCAATGCATCTTCACCAATGCACCTGCACCAATGCACAGCTCGGCCAATGCACCTGCACCTGCACCAATGCACCTGCACCAATGCACCAATGCACAGCTACACCAATGCACCTGCACCAATGCACCTGCACCAATGCACCAATGCACCTGCACCAATGCACCAATGCAACTGCACCAATGCACCAATGCACCTGCACCAATGCACAGCTCCATCAATGCACCTGCACCAATGCACCAATGCACCTGCACCAATGCACAGCTCCACCAATGCACCTGCACCAATGCACCTGCACTAATGCACCAATGCAACCTCACCAATGCACCAATGCACAGCTCCACCAATGCACCTGCACCAATGCACCAATGCACCTGCACCAATGCACCAATGCACCTGCACCAATGCATCTTCACCAATGCACCTGCACCAATGCACAGCTCGACCAATGCACCTGCACCAATGCACCTGCACCAATGCACCAATGCACAGCTACACCAATGCACCTGCACCAATGCACCTGCACCAATGCACCAATGCACCTGCACCAATGCATCTTCACCAATGCACCTGCACCAATGCACCAATGCACAGCTCCACCAATGCACCTGCACCAATGCACCAATGCACCTGCACCAATGCAACTGCACCAATGCACAACTCCACCAATGCACAGCTCCACCAATGCACCTGCACCCTTCTCTACCTCCTAGCCTCGGTTCTGTGACTTCGCAGCGCTATAAGGACACCTCACTCCCGTCACATCCCCCCCTTCCGCTGTATCCACGGGAAGCTTCAGTCCTCACCCGAGGCGGGAGCCTCGAGCCCGGATCTGGGAGTCCAGGCACGGACTCAACCCGCTCCCAAATGAGGCATAACGGGAGCGGACGAGGCAAGATGAGGCGGAAAGGTAAAGACAGCGGCGCGGTGGATGTGCTCTCGGATGCGGGGCCCGGCTCAGCCCCGGCCCTCCGCCGCCAGCCGCTGCAAACCTTCAATTAGCCTCTTTGGATGAGGCAGAGAACGGCTCCCTGCCTCCCCTAAATTGGATTTTCGACAGATTCGTTGTTGATAAATCGCCGAGAGAGGCCAAGGAGAAGAAATACTTCGGGAAGAAATATTTCACCCCAGTACATGTGGCACCAAATGAAACAGAAAAAGCGCATTACGAGGCGCTGGAGTGTGAGATCGCACCTTGGAAGCGCCGCGCTAATAGCGGCGCATTAGGCGCTCGTAAAGCCCAGCGCCGCGCATCGCGCACGTGTGATCTGGGTAATTGGACGCGCGCCACAGAATCAAAGCAGCAAATGGAGGGGAAGCTGACGCCTGCAGGCACGTGCTCGCTCTAACCGGAGCTCCTGTGCTGTGACCAGATCTGAACACTCTCCCAGCACTGCTGGCCGTGTTGAGTGATTATTCATAGCGCCTAGCAGGATTGGACTGGGATTAAAAATCAGCCCGGGCACGCAAAAAAAAGTGGCCCACATTTGCATATTGCCTTTCTGCAAAACACTGCTGCGGCACAATTTTATTTAACCCCTTGGCCGCGGCGCTAATTCGCCGCGGTGCTGGGGGGGTGAGCGCGGTGCTGCCATGCTCGTGACGGAACCACGCCGTCATGAGTTCCGGCGAGCTGTGCTCATGACGGCATGGTTCTGTCACGACTACGCCCACTCACTAATTCGCCCGCATAGGTGGGAATGAGTGCCGCGTGGGCGGAGCGGCCCCAGCATGAAGGAACCACGCCGTCATGAGCACACGCCGCCCGTGGCTCATGAGGGCGTGGTTCCGTCATGCGCAGGGAAGGGGTTAAAAAAAAAGGGGGGATTGTTTAAAAAAAAATGCACAGATTCGTTTACACTGGTGAAACACACCTGAAAACAAGCAAGGTCACCTTTGCTCAGGCCCCCTGCCCCCGCTCAATATGCATATATTAATGGGTCGGACCAATGAGAGGAAGGGAGTAACACCCCTGCCGTTGATAAGAGGGGGGTAGTGGACGCCCATCTACCGTCAGAAAGGCCACTCAGGCACTCACTGGGCCCCGGCATCGAACAACGCAGAAACCACCCAAATCTGCCCCCCAGGCTGCTCCAAAAAGCAACCCACAGCTGGAACTCGGATACTGGCCCCTCGGGCATTGCCCGAGTGCCCGCGTTACCAATCCGATGCTGGCGTCTGATTGCCCAATCGGCCGCTCTTTATAAATCCTGATTGATTGATGATTGATGGAGAGCTGTAGGGTCTGAACCCGTGCCCTCGGTGCTTCCTTTACTTAAATCTAAGGCGCCTTCCTCCTGTCCTATGGAAAGTGTCATCCTGCTGTGCAGTCGGTGCTGCCCCAACCCTACTGCTCGTTTCTCCTCTTCCGGATATGTTAGTTCACCTGAATGCCTTGAGCAACGCTTCTCTCAGCTTACACTCCATGTCACTGAATCCATAAATATAGAAAAATACATTTGCCTGTTTGCATTTTACACAAAAAAATTGAAAAAAGTATTGGCTGATTTAGGTATTCAGCCCATCACAGGGCAGAGGACATTACCGCCACCACCTTGATGGACTACTGTTCGCCAGATTTAGTGATGACCGCCGGCCCAATGGCTACTTGTAAACCTTGAAAGGAACCACCCTCATAGAGGTTTCTTCAAGCTTTAAAAAGTTTGGTGAACGGCCAGTGTATGTTTTGATGGCCATTCACAAATCTTTTAAACTTTTGTTGTTTCAGAAACAAACACCAAAGCAGAAGTTTGTTTCTGAAAAGCAAATAACAAATGACCCCACATCCTGGGAGTTTTTTCCGCGGGTGTGGGGGGGGTCATTAGTTTTTTTTTCCTGCCTCTCACCACCAGCTTTTTCCTGGCAGTGACAGCCAGAAAAAAGGATATTACACCATCCATCCTAAGTTATGCAGACAGTGTAATG
This sequence comes from Lissotriton helveticus, assembly GCF_964261635.1. Taxonomy (NCBI): domain Eukaryota; kingdom Metazoa; phylum Chordata; class Amphibia; order Caudata; family Salamandridae; genus Lissotriton; species Lissotriton helveticus. The sequence goes on from NC_136071.1 coordinate 30,550,423, forward strand.
CCCTCGCACCGACGGTCCATACTCTGTGGGGCCATTGGAGGAAGATGTCGGAGCCAAGACAGTCTTTTTTGGAGTGACTCTTTGCGTTGTCGGTCACAACTGGAAGTACCACCTCTGGGCCGTGTGGCTGCAAGTGGCATTAAAATAAACCTAAGACACCCGTAGACGGCTGCAGGGTTGAGTGCACACGCGCATGGACTCAGATGGAGCTTGTTGTATAATACATGGCTGCCTATAGTTCAGATATGTAACAGGCATTCAACTGGGATTCCATAGTCATTGCCTCAATGCATGTGGCGCTATCCTAGGTGTAACTAGAGATTTAAAAAAAAGACAAGAGAACATGCCCATTTAGGGCGGGACCATATTCGAATGCAGGTGTTCTCACCGAGTTGCTGTTGCTGTCTTTGCTTGTTTGGCTCGTGAGCAAGGGAGTGATCCTGAAACACGTTGAACCTTGATAAATAAAAGCAGAGTTTTCCACAAGCTGCCTTCGTCATCTTTGAGGCTGATGTTTCCTTGGCGCCCTACCTCACAGGGGCAACTCTTTTGGTTATATATATATATATATATATATATATATATATATATATATATATATATATATATATATATATATATATATATATATATATTGTTATATTTATATTTATATTTATATAAATATTTATATATATATATATATATATCAATAGTTAAATAGACAAACATTTCAAATAAATAGCATGCACCTGTGAGCCTTAATGATATCTTCCCTCCTCCTCATCACGTCAGTTATGACAAACGTTGCATTCATACGTAAGCTCATGTTTCTTCTCTTGTGTGTTCCACCTATGGTGAATAGTCCGTTGCATGCCACGCTTATGACAAACGTTGCTTCCATATGTAAGCTCATGTTTCTTCTCTTGTGTGTTCCACCCATGGCGTTTGGTCCCTTGCATGCCCCGCTTATGACCAATGTTGCTTCCATACGTAAGCTCATGTTTCTTCTCTTGTGTGTTCCACCCATGGTGAATAGTCTGTTGCATGCCACGCTTATGACAAACGTTGCGTCCATACGTAAGCTCATGTTTCTTCTCTTGTGTGTTCCACCCATGGTGAATAGTCCGTTGCATGCCACGCTTATGACAATGGTTGCTTCCATAAGTAAGCTCAAGTTTCTTCTCTTGTGTGTTCCACCCATGGTGAATAGTCCGTTACATGCCACGCTTATGACAAACGTTGCGTCCATACGTAAGCTCATGTTTCTTCTCTTGTGTGTTCCACCCATGGTGAATAGTCCATTGAATGCCACGCTTATGACAATGGTTGCTTCCATACGTAAGCTCAAGTTTCGTCTCTTGTGTGTTCCACCCTTGGTGAATAGTCCGTTACATGCCACGCTTATGACAAACCTTGCGTCCATACGTAAGCTCATGTTTCTTCTCTTGTGTGTTCCACCTATGGTGAATAGTCCGTTGCATGCCCCGCTTATGACCAATGTTGCTTCCATACGTAAGCTCATGTTTCTTCTCTTGTGTGTTCCACCCATGGTGAATAGTCCGTTGCTTGCCACGCTTATGACAAACGTTGCGTCCATACGTAAGCTCATGTTTCTTCTCTTATGTGTTCCACCCATGGTGAATAGTCCGTTGCATGCCACGCTTATGGCAGACGTTGCTTCCATATGTAAGCTCATGTTTCTTCTCTTGTGTGTTCCACCCATGGTGAATAGTCCGTTGCATGCCACGCTTATGACAAATGTTGCTGACATATGTAAGCTCATGTTTCTTCTCTTGTATGTTCCACCCATGGCGTTTGGTCCCTTGCATGCCACGCTTTTGGCAGACGTTGCTTCCATATGTAAGCTCATGTTTCTTCTCTTGTGTGTTCCACCCTTGGTGAATAGTCCGTTGCATGCCACGCTTATGACAAACGTTGCGTCCATACGTAAGCTCATGTTTCTTCTCTTGTGTGTTCCACCCATGGTGAATAGTCCGTTGAATGCCACGCTTATGACAATGGTTGCTTCCATACGTAGGCTCATGTTTCTTCTCTTGTGTGTTCCACCCATGGTGAATAGTCCGTTGCATGCCACGCTTATGACAAACGTTGCTTCCATACGTAAGCTCATGTTTCTTCTCTTGTGTGTTCCACCCTTGGTGAATAGTCCGTTGCATGCCACGCTTATGACAAACGTTGCGTCCATACGTAAGCTCATGTTTCTTCTCTTGTGTGTTCCACCCATGGTGAATAGTCCGTTGAATGCCACGCTTATGACAATGGTTGCTTCCATACGTAAGCTCATGTTTCTTCTCTTGTGTGTTCCACCCATGGTGAATAGTCCGTTGAATGCCACGCTTATGACAAACGTTGCTTCCATACGTAAGCTCATGTTTCTTCTCTTGTGTGTTCCACCTATGGTGAATAGTCCGTTGCATGCCACGCTTATGACAAACGTTGATTCCATACGTGAGCTCATGTTTCTTCTCTTGTGTGTTCCACCCATGGTGAACAGTCCGTTGCATGCCACGCTTATGGCAGACTTTGCTTCCATATGTAAGCTCATGTTTCTTCTCTTGTGTGTTCCACCCATGGTGAACAGTCCGTTGCATGCCCCGCTTATGACAAACGTTGCTTCCATACGTAAGCTCATGTTTCTCCTCTTGTGTGTTCCACCCTGGCGTGTAGTCCCTTGCATGCCACGCTTATGACAAACATTGCTTCCATATGTAAGCTCATGTTTCTTCTCTTGTGTGTTCCACCCATGGCGTTTGGTCAGTTGCATGCCACGCTTATGACAAACGTTGCGTCCATAAGTAAGCTCATGTTTCTTCTCTTATGTGTTCCACCCTTGGTGAATAGTCCGTTGCATGCCACGCTTATGACAGACGTTGCCTCCATACGTAAGCTCATGTTTCTTCTCTTGTGTGTTCCACCCATGGCGTGTAGTCCCTTGCATGTCACGCTTATGACAAACATTGCTGACATATGTAAGCTCATGTTTCTACTCTTGTGTGTTCCATCCATGGTGAATAGTCCGTTGCATGCCACGCTTATGACAAACGTTGCTTCCATACGTAAGCTCATGTTTCTTCTCTTGTGTGTTCCACCCTTGGTGAATAGTCCGTTTCATGCCACGCTTATGACAATGGTTGCTTCCATACGTAAGCTCAAGTTTCTTCTCTTGTGTGTTCCACCCATGGTGAATAGTCCGTTACATGCCACGCTTATGACAAACGTTGCGTCCATACGTAAGCTCATGTTTCTTCTCTTGTGTGTTCCACCTATGGTGAATAGTCCGTTGCATGCCACGCTTATGACAAACGTTGCTTCCATATGTAAGCTCATGTTTCTTCTCTTGTGTGTTCCACCCATGGCGTTTGGTCCCTTGCATGCCCCGCTTATGACCAATGTTGCTTCCATACGTAAGCTCATGTTTCTTCTCTTGTGTGTTCCACCCATGGTGAATAGTCCGTTGCATGCCACGCTTATGACAAACGTTGCGTCCATACGTAAGCTCATGTTTCTTCTCTTATGTGTTCCACCCATGGTGTATTGTCCGTTGCATGCCACGCTTATGGCAGACGTTGCTTCCATATGTAAGCTCATGTTTCTTCTCTTGTGTGTTCCACCCATGGCGTTTGGTCCCTTGCATGCCACGCTTATGACAAACGTTGCTTCCATACGTAAGCTCATGTTTCTTCTCTTGTGTGTTCCACCCATGGTGAATAGTCCGTTGCATGCCACGCTTATGACAAATGTTGCTGACATATGTAAGCTCATGTTTCTTCTCTTGTGTGTTCCACCCATGGCGTTTGGTCCCTTGCATGCCACGCTTATGGCAGACGTTGCTTCCATATGTAAGCTCATGTTTCTTCTCTTGTGTGTTCCACCCATGGTGAATAGTCCGTTGCATGCCACGCTTATGACAATGGTTGCTTCCATACGTAAGCTCAAGTTTCTTCTCTTGTGTGTTCCACCCATGGTGAATAGTCCGTTGCATGCCACGTTTATGACAAACGTTGCTTCCATACATAAGCTCAAGTTTCTTCTCTTGTGTGTTCCAGCCATGGCGTTTGGTCCGTTGCATGCCACGCTTATGGCAGACGTTGCTTCCATACGTCAGCTCATGTTTCTTCTCTTGTGTGTCCAAGCCATGGCTTATGGTCCGCTGCATGCTACGCTTATGACAAACGTTGCTTCCATACGTCAGCTCATGTTTCTTCTCTTGTGTGTTCCACCCGTGGTCTGAGGTCCCTTGCATGCCACGCTTATGACAAACGTTGCTTCCACACGTAAGCTCATGCTTATTTTCTTGTGTGTTCCACCCATGGTGAATAGTCCGTTGCATGCCACGCTTATGACAAACGTTGCCTCCATACGTCAGCTCATGTTTCTTCTCTTGTGTGTTCCGGCCATGGCTTATGGTCCGCTGCATGCTACGCTTATGACAAACGTTGCCTCCATACGTCAGCTCATGTTTCTTCTCTTGTCTGTTCCGGCCATGGCTTATGGTCCGCTGCATGCCACACTTATGACAAATGTTGCGTCCATACGTAAGCTCATGTTTCTCCGCTTGTGTGTTGCACCCATGGTGAATAGTCCGTTGCATGCCACGCTTATGACAAACGTTGCTTCCATACGTAAGCTCATGTTTCTTCTCTTATGTGTTCCACCCTTGGTGAATAGTCCGTTGCATGCCACGCTTATGACAAACGTTGCTTCCATACGTAAGCTCATGTTTCTTCTCTTGTGTGTTCCACCTATGGTGAATAGTCCGTTGCATGCCACGCTTATGACAAACGTTGATTCCATACGTGAGCTCATGTTTCTTCTCTTGTGTGTTCCACCCATGGTGAACAGTCCGTTGCATGCCACGCTTATGGCAGACTTTGCTTCCATATGTAAGCTCATGTTTCTTCTCTTGTGTGTTCCACCCATGGTGAACAGTCCGTTGCATGCCCCGCTTATGACAAACGTTGCTTCCATACGTAAGCTCATGTTTCTCCTCTTGTGTGTTCCACCCTGGCGTGTAGTCCCTTGCATGCCACGCTTATGACAAACATTGCTTCCATATGTAAGCTCATGTTTCTTCTCTTGTGTGTTCCACCCATGGCGTTTGGTCCGTTGCATGCCACGCTTATGACAAACGTTGCGTCCATACGTAAGCTCATGTTTCTTCTCTTATGTGTTCCACCCTTGGTGAATAGTCCGTTGCATGCCACGCTTATGACAGACGTTGCCTCCATACGTAAGCTCATGTTTCTTCTCTTGTGTGTTCCACCCATGGCGTGTAGTCCCTTGCATGTCACGCTTATGACAAACATTGCTGACATATGTAAGCTCATGTTTCTACTCTTGTGTGTTCCATCCATGGTGAATAGTCCGTTGCATGCCACGCTTATGACAAACGTTGCTTCCATACGTAAGCTCATGTTTCTTCTCTTGTGTGTTCCACCCTTGGTGAATAGTCCGTTTCATGCCACGCTTATGACAATGGTTGCTTCCATACGTAAGCTCAAGTTTCTTCTCTTGTGTGTTCCACCCATGGTGAATAGTCCGTTACATGCCACGCTTATGACAAACGTTGCGTCCATACGTAAGCTCATGTTTCTTCTCTTGTGTGTTCCACCTATGGTGAATAGTCCGTTGCATGCCACGCTTATGACAAACGTTGCTTCCATATGTAAGCTCATGTTTCTTCTCTTGTGTGTTCCACCCATGGCGTTTGGTCCCTTGCATGCCCCGCTTATGACCAATGTTGCTTCCATACGTAAGCTCATGTTTCTTCTCTTGTGTGTTCCACCCATGGTGAATAGTCCGTTGCATGCCACGCTTATGACAAACGTTGCGTCCATACGTAAGCTCATGTTTCTTCTCTTATGTGTTCCACCCATGGTGTATTGTCCGTTGCATGCCACGCTTATGGCAGACGTTGCTTCCATATGTAAGCTCATGTTTCTTCTCTTGTGTGTTCCACCCATGGCGTTTGGTCCCTTGCATGCCACGCTTATGACAAACGTTGCTTCCATACGTAAGCTCATGTTTCTTCTCTTGTGTGTTCCACCCATGGTGAATAGTCCGTTGCATGCCACGCTTATGACAAATGTTGCTGACATATGTAAGCTCATGTTTCTTCTCTTGTGTGTTCCACCCATGGCGTTTGGTCCCTTGCATGCCACGCTTATGGCAGACGTTGCTTCCATATGTAAGCTCATGTTTCTTCTCTTGTGTGTTCCACCCATGGTGAATAGTCCGTTGCATGCCACGCTTATGACAATGGTTGCTTCCATACGTAAGCTCAAGTTTCTTCTCTTGTGTGTTCCACCCATGGTGAATAGTCCGTTGCATGCCACGTTTATGACAAACGTTGCTTCCATACATAAGCTCAAGTTTCTTCTCTTGTGTGTTCCAGCCATGGCGTTTGGTCCGTTGCATGCCACGCTTATGGCAGACGTTGCTTCCATACGTCAGCTCATGTTTCTTCTCTTGTGTGTCCAAGCCATGGCTTATGGTCCGCTGCATGCTACGCTTATGACAAACGTTGCTTCCATACGTCAGCTCATGTTTCTTCTCTTGTGTGTTCCACCCGTGGTCTGAGGCCCCTTGCATGCCACGCTTATGACAAACGTTGCTTCCACACGTAAGCTCATGCTTATTTTCTTGTGTGTTCCACCCATGGTGAATAGTCCGTTGCATGCCACGCTTATGACAAACGTTGCCTCCATACGTCAGCTCATGTTTCTTCTCTTGTGTGTTCCGGCCATGGCTTATGGTCCGCTGCATGCTACGCTTATGACAAACGTTGCCTCCATACGTCAGCTCATGTTTCTTCTCTTGTCTGTTCCGGCCATGGCTTATGGTCCGCTGCATGCCACACTTATGACAAATGTTGCGTCCATACGTAAGCTCATGTTTCTCCGCTTGTGTGTTGCACCCATGGTGAATAGTCCGTTGCATGCCACGCTTATGACAAACGTTGCTTCCATACGTAAGCTCATGTTTCTTTTCTTGTAAGTTCCCGCCATGTTGTTTGATCTCTTTGGTAAATTTATGCCACCCACTCAAATGAGTAATCTTATAATTATCAAGTAAATTGCTCCGCGCCCTCTTGGGAGGCCAAGACGGCGGCGTATTAAGGACTACACAAGTAAGAGATCTTGTGGTACATCTTGCAGTAGGAATGAACCGTGCCCGGCACCTGGCAGTAGGGACGCTTTATTAGAATCGTTTAATTTCAGATAATAATACAAAGACAAATGGCTGCTGTCTCTATGCCCCTCCAGGGGGCTTCCCCTCATTGGATTACAGCCATTTCCTTCCCGCCTTCCCGCCCTAGCCTCGCCATCCAATTGCCATCGATTTCGATGTCCCGCTGACCCTGATCCCCCACGATTCAATTACAGGGGAGCACGGGAGGGTTCAGAAACACATCGAAGCCATTCGTCAAAATGTCACCCGCAAAGTGGACAGCGATGAAGTGGACCCTATGCACTGCAGGACTGGGATCGAAAGAAGAAACAGCGTGCTTTATGAAAGAGCAAAGCTTGGAAACTGGGCAGAGACTCAGTATACTGTTGTGGCAACCACCGGGAATGTTCATACTGCTGCTGCATCCATTTAGAATGTTTATACTCCTGCACCTAGAATGTTTATCACACTGCTGCATCCACTTAGAAAGTTTATACCACTGTAGCATCCATTTCAAATGCACACACACACACACACACACACACACACATATATACATATATATTAATATATATACATATAAATATATATAATGTATATATACATGTATATATATATGTGTCATGTGTATATATATATATATACACATGATACATATATATATATATATACACACACACATATATATATATATATATATATATATATATATATATATATATATATATATATATATATATATATAATGTATATATACATGTACATATATATGTGTCATGTGTATATATATATATATATATATATATATATATATATATATATATATATATATATATATATATATATATATATATATATATATATATATATGCTGCAAGGCTCGTCCTGCTTCACAAACTTGAAAAAGAACGAGGAAGACCCAGGTTCAGTGCAATTTTAAATATTTATTCTTGTGCTTGCCATATCGTCACGACGCGTTTCGGCAGATCCCTGCCTTGATCACATGACACATGATACATATATATATATACACACACACACACACACACACACACACACATATATATATAAATATATAAATATATATATGTACAAAATCCAGTCCGGCGGACAAAGGAATGTGGCACACCAATCCAGTACACAAGTGTTTTATTGTGCAACAACACAACAATGCATTAGTTTTGGCCTTTGATAAAGGCCATTCCATCAAAGACGTGTTGTTGCACAATAAAACACTTGTGTACTGGGGTGGTGGGCCACATTCCTTTGTCCGCCGGACTGGATTTTGTATGAGTAATGGAAGGCTTCTGCCACCACCGCAGGCACCGGCACATAAAGGCGGGATTGACAGCATCTCTGGCAGCAATTCACTATATCTATCTATATATTTTTTTTTTCACAAAGGACGCCAAGTGAGCAAGGCCGTAAGGCTGAAACACGTTGGTGTGTCAGACTGGGCACTGAATAAACACTAACATTTGGAGTTGCTGTGTGCGGCGTCCTTTGTGGAAAAATTGATTTTGGCCACTGGTCTGGCCCAACGCCGGCAACCGCTGTAGAGCAATCCTGCCAATAGACCACATTGCAGTAAAAAAAAAAATAATAAATATAAATATATATATATATATATATATATATATACACACACACACACACATACACACGCACACACATATATATCACTGTGACATCCATTGGGATTATATATACTGCTGTAGCATCTTCTGAGAAAGTTTATATCACAGTATCCATTCGGAATGCTTCTAGCATTGTGGTACCTATTTGATGATATATATACCTGAGTCTAGAGCAGAGGTCTCCAACCTTTTCTGTAATAAGAGCTGCTTATGTTCTATGAATACCATCCCTAGCTACTGTTATTACCATTGTCCTAGTGAGCACATCAGACAAGATTACATTGGCGACCACCCACGCAAGATTACCAGGAGCGATCACCTCCCTGCCACAGACAAGGCTGACACCAGTAATTTAAAAACAATACTTTATCAATTTAGAATCCTCTACATGGGTAATACATACTAGCCAGAGCGGTTGTATGATGTTACAACGCGTGTTATTACAACGCGTGCTGTTACATCGCAGTTGTTACAACGACTGCATGTTACCACGCTATGTCTTTACAACGCAAGTCTTTACATCGACTCGCGCTAGGTGGCGTGCTAACATTAGAAAAGTGTAATTTACTATTCCAACTCCAGTCCACTTATCAGTAGGGAAGGTGTTGGGATAGTAAACTACACTATTTTTAATGTTAGCACGCCATCTAGCGCAAGTCGATGTAAAGACTTGCGTTGTAATGGCATATCGTGATAACATCGTGGTCGTTGTAACGACCGCGATGTAACAGCATCGCGGTGCATTGTCCGCGTTGTTAATGATGTTTCCCGCCAGAGCTATACTACCCCTGGTACCAATGTATTATTAGGAGTCGTTTTTTTTATATATATTTTACAAAGTCTATCATTTTTCTCAGAACATCAGCTTATGAGTTCTGAAAAACACACATTGTCATCTTCAAAACACTTTTAAATTTTGGTATAAATATATTAATTCAACCTAGCAAAAAATTCAGATTTAGAAGACTGGGTTGCACACAGGAGAGCTACTTACAGGTAGTTGGAGAGCTACAGTAGCTCACGAGGTACTCATTGGAGAAGCCTGGTCTAGAAAGTCTAGTGAAAGTTCACATCACTGCATTTATTGGAAATGTTTAAAGCCATCAAAACCGGTTTGCAAAGTTTACTCCCTCACAGCATGCTTTGGAAATGTTTTTAATACTGCAGTATCCATTGGGAATGTTTGTACCACTGCAGCCTCCTTTGGAAATATATTTATAAGTCAGCAGCGTCCGGTGGAAAGTTGTAAACAACTGCAGCGCCCATTTGGAATGTATGCACAGCTACAGCATCCAGTGGGAATGTTCTAACACTGCAGCATCCATTAGGAATGTCTGTACCACTGCAACATCCTTAGGGAATATTTATAATTCTGCGACATCCGCGGGAATGTGTAAAGAATCACAGCACCCATTTGGAATGTATGCACAGCTTTAGCATCCACTGGGAATGTTTATATCGGTGCAGTGGAAATTGGGAACGTTTAGAGAATGGCAGCGCCCTTTTAGAATGTATGTACCGCTACAGCATCCACTGGGAATGTTTATATCGGTGCAGTGGAAATTGGGAATGTTTAGAGAATGGCAGCCCCCTTTTAGAATGTATGTACCGCTACAGCATCTACTGGGAATGTTTATATCGGTGCAGTGGAAATTGCAAATGTTTAAAGAATGGCAGCCCCCTTTTAGAATGTATGTACCGCTACAACAACCACTGGGAATGTTTGTAACACTGTGATGGGAATTGGGAACATTTAAAGAATGGCAGTTCAGAATGTATTTACCACTAGAGCTTCCAGTGGAAATGTTTATACCAGTGGAAATTGGGAATGTTTAAAGAATGGCAGCACCCTTTTAGAATGTATGTACCGCTACAACGTCCACTGGGAATGTTTATATCGGTGCAGTGGAAATTGGGACAGTTTAAAGAATGGCAGCCCCCTTTTAGAATGTATGTACTAGTATAGCATCCATTGGGAATGTTTATATTAGTGCAGTAGTAAATGGGAATGTTTAAAGAATGGCAGCCCCCTTTTAGAATGTATGTACCGCTACAGCGTCCACTGGGAATGTTTATATCGGTGCAGTGGAAATTGGGAAAGTTTAAAGAATGGCAGCCCCCTTTTAGAATGTATGTACCACTACAGCATCTAATGGGAATGTTTATATCAGTGCAGTGGAAATTGCAAATGTTTAAAGAATGGCAGCACCCTTTTAGAATGTATGTACCGCTACAGCACCCACTGGGAATCTTTATATCGGTGCAGTGGAAATTGAGAATGTTTAAAGAATGCCAGCACCCTTTTAGAATGTATGTACCGCTACAGCACCCACTGGGAATCTTTATATCGGTGCAGTAGAAATTGAGAATGTTTAAAGAATGCCAGCACCCTTTTAGAATGTATGTACCACTACAGCATCCACTGGGAATGTTTATATCGGCACAGTGGAAATTGAGAATGTTTAAAGAATGCCAGCACCCTTTTAGAATGTATGTACCACTACAGCATCCACTGGGAATGTTTATATCGGCGCAGTGGAAATTGAGAATGTTTAAAGAATGCCAGCACCCTTTTAGAATGTATGTACCACTACAGCATCCACTGGGAATGTTTATATCGGCGCAGTGGAAATTGAGAATGTTTAAAGAATGCCAGCACCCTTTTAGAATGTATGTACCGCTACAGCATCCACTGGGAATGTTTGTAACACTGTGATGGGAATTGGGAACATTTAAACAAATGGCAGCACCCTTTTAGAATGTATTTACCACTAGAGTACCATTGGGAATGTTTATACCTGTAAGACTGTTAATCGTATTGTGGGATTTACTGGGAATGTTTATAGCACTGAGGCGTCCACTGGGAATGTTTATACCACTACAGCTTCCAGTGAGAATGTTTAGACCAGTGAGAATGTTTATAGTACTGAGGTGTCCACTGGGAATGTTTTTAACACTACAGCTTCCAGTGGGAATGTTTATACCACTACAGCATGCACTGGGATTTGTTATACTACTAGCATTCATGGAATGTTTACAGAAGCTTGAGGGGTATCTCAGTGAGCTGAGCTTTCATTTGCTGGAATGTAGTGATGATTGACAGGTCACTTGTTTGATTTCTGGCAGGGCTGACTCATCCTTTCATCCTCTCTGCAGTCGGTAATTTGAGCACCATGAGTAGATAACAGCAACATCCGCTATTTAAAGTGCTTTGAAATGTAGGAGCGTGGTATGAAGTGCTATATAAAAAACAAATTAATATCCACTTAGAAGGTTTATACATCGGATTCCATCACACGTTTGCAGCCCTGCATTCGCCCATTTGGAATGTATATACCCCGCGCCATCCATGGAAACATCCATGGAAACATCTATGGATTGAACGCTTCAAATGGAGACATTTGAGTCTTTCCAATGTCAAAGAGACACATTTGTATCATTAGGACATTAAGTGGAAGGTGTCACTCCACGGAGGGCAGACCATTGATGGCCTCCAGTCTGGGAGTCGCTCTGCCTGCAGCTCCCTACAGCGTGTCTGGAGTCGCTTTGACTACCGCACCCTACAGCGTGTCTGCAAGTCGCACTGTCTACAGCACCGTACAGCGTGTCTGGGAGTCGCTCTGCCTACAGCACCCTACAGCGTGTCTGGGAGTCGCTCTGCCTGCAGATCCCTACAGCGCATCTAGAAGTCGCTCTGACTACCGCACCCTACAGCGTGTCTGCGAGTCGCTCTGTCTACAGCACCCTACAGCGTGTCTGGGAGTCGCTCTGTCTACAGCACCCTACAGCGCATCTAGAAGTCGCTCTGACTACCGCACCCTACAGCGTGACTCGGAGTCGCTCTGTCTACAGCACCCTACAGCGTGTCTGGGAGTCGCTCTGTCTACAGCACCCTCCAGCGCGTCTGGGAGTCGCTCTGCCTACCGCACCCTACAGCGTGTCTGGGAGTCGCTCTGTCTACAGCACCCTACAGCACGTCTGGGAGCCGCTCTGCCTACAGCACCCTACAGCGTGTCTGGGAGTCGTTCTGCCTACAGCACCCTACAGCATGTCTGGGAGTCGCTCTGCTTAGAGCACTCTACAGCGTGTCTGGGAGTCGTTCTGCCTACAGCACCCTACAGCGTGTCTGGGAGTCGCTCTGCCTGCAGCACCCTACAGCACGTCTGGGAGTCGCTCTGACTACAGTACCCTACAGCGTGTCTGGGAGTCGCTCTGTCTGCAGCACCCTACAGCACGTCTGGGAGTCGCTCTGCTTAGAGCACTCTACAGCGTGTCTGGAGTCGCTCTGTCTACAGCACCCTACAGCACGTCTGGGAGTCGCTCTGTCTACAGCACCCTACAGCGTGTCTGGGAGTCGCTCTGCCTACAGCACCCTCCAGCGCGTCTGGGAGTCGCTCTGCCTCCAGCACCCTCCAGCGCGTCTGGGGGTCGCTCTGCCTCCAGCACCCTGCAGCGCGTCTGGGAGTCGCTCTGCCTACATCACCCTACAGCGTGTCTGGGAGTCGCTCTGCCTACAGCACCTTACAGCGTGTCTGAGAGTCGCTCTGTCTGCAGCACCCTCCAGTACGTCTGGGAGTCGCTCTGCCTTCAGCACCCTCCAGCGCGTCTGGGAGTCGCTCTGACTCCAGCACCCTCCAGCGCGTCTGGGAGTCGCTCTGCCTCCAGCACCCTCCAGCGCGTCTGGGAGTCGCTCTGCCTACAGCACCCTACAGCGTGTCTGAGAGTCGCTCTGCCTACAGCACCCTACAGCGTGTCTGGAGTCGCTCTGCCTACAGCACCCTACAGCGTGTCTGGAGTCGCTCTGTCTACAGCACCCTACAGCGTGTCTGGGAGTCGCTCTGCCTACAGCACCCTACAGCGTGTCTAGAGTCGCTCTGCCTACAGCACCCTACAGCGTGTCTGGGAGTCGCTCTGCCTACAGCACCCTACAGCGTGTCTGGAGTCGCTCTGTCTACAGCACCCTACAGCGTGTCTGGGAGTCGCTCTGCCTATAGCACCCTACAGCGTGTCTGGGAGTTGCTCTGCCTACAGCACCCTACAGCGGGTCTGGGAGTCGCTCTGCCTGCAGCACCCTACAGCACATCTGGGAGTCGCTCTGACTACAGCACCCTACAGCGTGTCTGGAGTCGCTCTGCCTACAGCACCCTACAGCGTGTCTGGGAGTCGCTCTGCCTGCAGCACCCTACAGCACGTCTGGGAGTCGCTCTGACTACAGTACCCTACAGCGTGTCTGGGAGTCGCTCTGTCTGCAGCACCCTACAGCACGTCTGGGAGTCGCTCTGCTTAGAGCACTCTACAGCGTGTCTGGAGTCGCTCTGCTTAGAGCACTCTACAGCGTGTCTGGAGTCGCTCTGTCTACAGCACCCTACAGCACGTCTGGGAGTCGCTCTGTCTACAGCACCCTACAGTGTGTCTGGGAGTCGCTCTGCCTACAGCACCCTACAGCGTGTCTGGGAGTCGCTCTGCCTACAGCACCCTACAGCGTGTCTGGGAGTCGCTCTGTCTGCAGCACCCTACAGCACGTCTGGGAGTCGCTCTGACTACAGTACCCTACAGCGTGTCTGGGAGTCGCTCTGTCTGCAGCACCCTCCAGCGCGTCTGGGAGTCGCTCTGCCTACAGCACCTTATAGCGCAAGGGACCGGCTTACGTGTTCTGCTGTTCGAAGGCTCCTGATGCTGAATTATCGCTCATTTTGTTTTGATGGAGACTGCATCATCTGGGTAGACTCCTGGACAGGCCTGTGTGTTAATGCAGCCTGCCCATTTGTCTCAACAATGGCCCTGCCATCAGCGGCCTCCCCTGCTCTGCCGGAACCTGTGATTAATACCTCTGTCTCCGCTGCCTCAAATTTAACTCTAATTGAGGCCGCCTGCTACATTATCAGTGCAATTTGTGAGACAGAGTCCAAAGGATTCTGTCTGGGTTTGCAGAAGCATCTTCCAAAGAATACAAGGCCTTACTGCGTCCTGCCTCTGACTGACCGGCAGGGGGCGCCCAAGGGCTTAGGCACAAACTGCCTATGAATATCATTAAGCCTCCCTGTTTTCCGTTTTTATGGATTTTTACAGATAAATACAGATAGGAAAACATGTGTTTTCTGTCTTCATTTATTTTTAAAAGTGGATAAATACAAAACATTGTGTTGCTTTTAAGTGACTCTCCGTGCTGTCGTTCATGAATTACAGCCCAACAACTGAGCAGATGAACAGCAGGAGAAAATTAAAATACAGGATGACATTTCTTTAAATAACTGCATGTGTCAATATACATTGGTGGCATAATGCTAATATTTACCAGTGGATATATTGTTATGTAATATTTGGCAGCTGCAAAAGCTAAAACACAACAGACATCAAAGTATGAGTGCATGTCTATTAGTTGAATAAATATGGAAATGTAGTTTTACAACTTTGTGCATAGGCAAATTACAAAATAAATATGGATAAATACAGATAAAATGTCCCAAAAATAAATATGGATAAATGCAGATGAAAATGTTTAAAAAATGAATACCATTAAACCGGGAGCCCAAATTATCATTAAGTCACTCCCATAGGTACAGCAATAGTAACACTCACGGCAGGTGGCTGCCACATCATTGGCGGACAAGATAATTCACATGAAGGGACATTGAGTTCACGACAGCATTTGCACCTTGAATCGGCTCCGCATGTAGGTTGGCGCTTGTGTCCGAGTCAATGTATGGCACTGAGGTGCAAAGATGGATGGATGTATGACATCACAACGCATGCTTTCACAACGCATGCCTTTACAATGCGGTTTTCACAACGCATGCCTTTACAACGCATAGTGCTTTGGGGCGCTGGATAGTGAATAGTTTAATTCACTATTCTAACTCCAGTCCCCGTGGATAGTAGGGAAGGTGTTGGATAGTAAATTAAACCTATTCCCTATCCTAGACCGCCCCCCCGGGGAATGCATTGTAATGGTTTGCGTTGTAAAAGTTGCGTCGTAATGGCACTGCGTAGTAAAAGTTGCATTGTAAAGGATGTCTCACAAGATGGATACATCCATACACACATCAGGATGTTGCAGGGCGTTCACCTGCATGCCATCACAAGGACACTTGGGAATCCCAATCGTTGGTGATTGTTTGGGGTTTACAGGGTCCCAGACATGCGCTCTGGTCAAAAAAGGGACCATGGGGAGGTTCTACCCACAATTAGCATGGAATAAGTATCGTGTGGGGACAAATTGCATTTGAGGGTGCACTGGCAGCTTGTGAAGATAAACAATAGAATGACCCTATATTCTTACACCCATGACAGTGTTCATCGCAAACCTTTCCTATTTTTAGTAGTCCCCATTAGTCCTGATGAAGGCACTATATACGGTTCCTTTGCCGAAACGCGCTGACCTGCATGCGATTAGTGTTTATTGCCTAGTTAACCGCATGCGTGCTAGCGGTTTTCCCGCTGCGCGCTGCGTTTTGAAAAAAGCCGCGTTACATGACGAGCTCAGCTCGTCATGAGCGTACGAGCGTCGTTGCTCATGACGAGCTGAGCTCGTCATGAGCGCGGAAGTGGTTAAACATTTTAAAGCAACTTAAAAAAAAAACCTTGGTTCTCCAACTGAACTCTATTGACAAGGGCACATGGTTGCCTTCACCATCAACAAATCTGAAAATATTCAGATTTCGTTTTTTATGCATTAGGACAATGGATGAAATATTAAAATATATAAACGTACATTCATCGTGCCCTTGCTGAATACACACCTTTCCTAGGATTTAATATGAATGTCACGATGATTTTATCTATGGAGAATTGTTGCAAAAATATACAGTGAGTAAATAATGTGCTGCATTTGTGGTATTTTCATGATTTTACTTATCTCAGGGATTTAAAATCCAACAAAAAGCTAAAGATGTTAACTGGTGAATTAGCTGTGATTGCTGATAATATTAATGAACTGTACTGAGGGGCAGGTCATACCTTGAAGACTGTAGAAGAGTGGGTAAATCTCAGGGTAAATTTAGGAATTTCTTAGAGGACCCTGTTCATTGCTGAGGATGAAAGAAACAAAGCGGGACTTAGTCTGGGGTAGGAGGGATTGAGAGCAGATTCTTTCAATTGAGCAACAAAACAATCCTTTGGCAGGTCTCTTTCTATTCTTTTAGCTCATTGACGCAGCATGTAGACGCTTTCTAAGCTGCCTTCAGCTCTGAGGCCCACAAACATTCCATCCAAACCACAGAGGCGTTCACATCTCAGCCCTTCATGGCCAAGCATGACTCTTGTCCAAACCTTGAAGCCATTCTCGTCTAATATCAAAAGATCCCTGCCATCCCTGGCCAGACACGTCTCATGTCGAAACCTCCCAACTGTTCAACTCATATCTAACGATCTCAGCCATTGATGGCCAAGTTCGTCTCATGTCCATACCTCACAGCTGTTCAACTCATATGGAAAGATCTCAGCTATTGATGGCCAACGTCGTATCATGTCCATACCTCACAGCTGTTCAACTCATATCTAAAGATCTCAGCCATTGATGGCCAAGTTCGTCTCATGTCCGTACCTCACAGCTGTTCAACTCATATTGAAAGATCTCAGCCATTAATGGCCAACTTCGTCTCATGTCGATACCTCACAGCTGTTCAACTCATATCTAAAGATCTCAGCCATTGATGGCCAAGTTCGTCTCATGTCCATACCTCACAGCTGTTCAACTCAGATCTAAAGATCTCAGCCATTGATGGCCAACTTCGTCTCATGTCCATACCTCACAGCTGTTTAACTCATATTGAAAGATCTCAGCTATTGATGCCAACTTCGTCTCATGTCCATACCTCACAGCTGTTTAACTCATATTGAAAGATCTCAGCTATTGATGGCCAACTTCGTCTCATGTCCATACATCACAGCTGTTCAACTCATATCTAAAGATCTCAGCCATTGATGGCCAAGTTCGTCTCATGTCCATACCTCACAGCTGTTCAACTTATATTGAACGATCTCAGCTATTGATCGCCATCTTCGTCTCATGTCCATACCTTACAGCTGTTCAACTGATATTGAAAGATCTCAGCTATTGATAGTCAACTTCGTCTCATGTCCATACCTCACAGCTGTTCAACTCATATCTAAAGATCTCAGCCATTGATGGCCAAGTTCGTCTCATGTCCATACCTCACAGCTGTTCAACTTATATTGAAAGATCTTAGCTTTTGATGGCCAACTTTGTCTCATGTCCATACCTCACAGCTGTTCAACTCATATTGAAAGATCTCAGCTATTGATGGCCAACTTCGTCTCATGTCCATACCTCACAGCTGTTCAACTCATATCTAAAGATCTCAGCCATTGATGGCCACGTTTGTCCCATGTCCATACCTCACAGCTGTTCAACTCATATTGAAAGATCTCAGCTATTGATGGCAAACTTCGTCTCATGTCCATACCTCACAGCTGCTCAACTCATATTGAAAGATCTCAGCTATTGATGGCCAACTTCGTCTCATGTCCATACCTCACAGCTGTTCAACTCATATCTAAAGATCTCAGCCATTGATGGCCAAGTTCGTCTCATGTCCATACCTCACAGCTGTTCAACTCATATTGAAAGATCTCAGCTATTGATGGCCAACTTTGTCTCATGTCCATACCTCACAGCTGTTCAACTCATATCTAAAGATCTCAGCCATTGATGGCCACGTTTGTCCCATGGCCATACCTCACAGCTGTTCAACTCATATTGAAAGATCTCAGCTATTGATGGCAAACTTCGTCTCATGTCCATACCTCACAGCTGTTCAACACTTATCTAAAGATCTCAGCCATTGATGGCAACGTTTGTCCCATGTCCATACCTCACAGCTGTTCAACTTATATTGAAAGATCTCAGCTTTTGATGGCCAACTTTGTCTCATGTCCATACCTCACAGCTGTTCAACTCATATTGAAAGATCTCAGCTATTGATGGCCAACTTCCTCTCATGTCCATATCTCACAGCTGTTCAACTCAAATGGAAAGATCTCAGCTATTGATGGCCAACTTCGTCTCATGTCCATACCTCACAGCTGTTCAACTCATATCTAAAGATCTCAGCCATTGATGGCCAAGTTTGTCTTATGCCCATACCTCACAGCTGTTCAACTCATATCTAAAGATCTCAGCCATTGATGGCCAAGTTTGTCTTATGCCCATACCTCACAGCTGTTTAACTCATATTGAAAGATCTCAGCTATTCCTGGCCAAAAATGTCTCATGTCATAACCTCTCACATATTCACATCTGATATCTAAAGATTCCAGCCATCCCTGGCCAATCACATCTCATATCCAAAATTTACAACCATTTACATCTCATGTCCAAAGATCCTAGCCATTCCTGACCCAGTATGTCTCATGTCCACAACCCACAGCTGTTTAAACCTCATGTCTAAAGATCTCAGCCATCCCTGGCCAATCACATCTCATGCCCAATCCTCACAGCCATTCACATCTCATATTCAAAACATCTCAGCCATTCCTAGCCGAGCACTTCTCATGCCCAGTCCTCACAGCCATTCACATGTCATATCCACAGATTTTAGCCATTCATGGCCAGGTCCATCACATTTCCAAACCTCTCAGACAGTCACATCTCAGATCCAAAGATCCACAGAGTCTTCTACCACACAACAATAGTGCACTCCCTGGGCCTGGTGCCCAGTATCACTTGGCTCGCCAGATTTCTCACGCACCCATCCATGCACACATCACTCATCTCTCCTCCCGCCAGTCCAGGAGATCTTGTATCTTGTCTGCCCACTGCCCTAGAACCTCCTCGGACCCTCATCTGTCCTAATTCTTTCAGTCGTACCTCCTCCTCCTGCCCAATGGCCTACTCTACTACATCTTGTGCCACTTCAACACTGTAGGGGCCCTTTGGGATAACCAGTGGGGATGTATGACGTTACAACACATACTTTTACAACGCACACCTTTACAACGCATTTTTTACAACGCAGCATCCATTACAACGCATCCCATTACAACGCATGGCATTACAACGAATTTTTAAAAACTACCTTTACAACACATTCCATTACAACGCATACCATTACAACGCATAACATTACATTGCATGTATGGTAAGTATTGGATAGTGTAGGGGTAAAAATTACTATTCTAACTCCAGGGGGTTCAACAGTAGGGTAAGTGTTGGATGGTAATTGTATGCGTTGTAATGGTATGTGTTGTAATGACTGCGTTGTAATGACTTGCGTTGTAATTGTATGCGTTGGAGTGTCATGCATTGTAATGGTTGCGTTGTAATGGGATGCTATGTAATGGATGTTGCGTTGTAAAAGTTTAGTTGTAATGGTAGTGCGTTGTAAAAGTTGCGTTGTAAAGGTTGTTTCCCACCAGTGGACTACAAAGTGAAATCTCCTCATGGTCCTTCGCACATACAATGTCTCCTGGGGAAGCAAAAGATTCACTGTTGCCACGACAAGACTATGGCACACTCTTCCTCCACGAATCAAATCATGACCTTCACTGCTGGCTTTCAGGAAACTTTTATAGACTTGGCTATTCACCCAAAGAGCTGCATTCCGCCTCACTACCACCTCCTCCGTCCTTAGCGCCGAGACACCCATGGGGATTTGCGCACTCTACAAATTGCTTAAATAAATAAAATAAATAAATAAAGCATAGCATTTCAAAGGGTTACAAATATATCAACCCATCAGTGGCTAAGCATCGCCACAGACTTTACTCTCTCTCGGAGACCCATGGTTAGGCAGAACGGTGACCATCTCTAGAACTGTCTGACCCAACGTTCATCAGGGCAAGAGGAAAACACTTGAAGAATCAATTCACTGGCCCTTGACTCAGAAGCCCATACACGACATTACTCGCCCTCCACTTAATGTCTTTGCTCTAAATTCAGGTGTTTCTTGTGTACTCCACTTCTCATCTGTGTGATGGGCGTCTTAACTTGAGCAAACTGCAATTTTATGGTAAGGGAAAAATCACTTCATATTTAGAAGTTTGAATATCCTGTAAAGAACAATAAATTGCATCCACTGAGAAAAGATTTGAAGGGCATAGCCCCCGATTTGTTGGTTTTTAATATTTTTTTCCTAACATTGTTCAAGAACAGATTGCAATGTCAGTGCAAGAGCGTGCTTCAGACTGTACAAACTAAAATAAATGCTCCTCTTCAACAAGAACTTGCTTGTACCGAGAACCCCACAATAGTATAGTTAAGGAACAAGTCACCATTAAAGATCTCCCTTTACAGGGAGACAACACGTTTCGGCCAGCAACTCGTGTAGCAGGATCTGCCTCAGGTGGTGCACCCCCATACTATTTACTGCCACTGCATGAAGAACCACAGAACATTGAGGATTTATAGCGGTCAATCCAAAGGCTCCTAGGGTGATCAGGGGTCCTGAAATTGCCAGGACACTTCCGGTTTTCCACCATCTTACCCAGCAAATGTCAGTTGGTAAATTTAACACGTTGGGTTTTCAGAGAAGGTCGACTGAACATAGAGGGAGGCAAGATTTCATCAGCTTAAATACAGAATGTTATCAGGCTCGAGTCGAGAGTAATTAAAAAAAAATGCTGATAATACTGTGCAAAAGGCTGCATTTTCTGGTTTACGCACTGGGGCGGTTTTGAACTTGTAAAGACAAAATGTATAGGTATTTTGCAAGATATGGAAGTCTGCATGCATTTGTGTTTGCTGCCGGCAATGTTTGTAGCAAAAGCAGAGACATTAACAGTAAAAACCGGCCAACCAGGCCATAAAACAGGCCCACAAACAGCCAAAAAGCAGTCAATACACTGATCTGTGAGGCCATCCCTTTGGGCGCTGCCAGGTTACCCTATAAGACAATTGAACCCTGTCTCCAAGATACTCGTCAATGTCTGGCATTGACTCTGTGTCCGAACCCGCCGGGACAGTCTGTCTCGCTTGCGCAGAGCCACACGCCGCCGCCCCTTCTTCAGGAGGCTATGAACACGCTCTTGTTTACAAGGCCGCCGCCTGAAAGCGCATCATCTCTCAGGTCACCGGGTCCAGGTTCCCATCTCGTTGAATGCACAGCTTGTTAAAGTCACGCACTACAAGGCCATGGCTGGCTGAGAATCCCTTCCGGGTCACGGTCTCCTATGAACCTCATTAACGGGATATTCCACTACGAGGCCTTGGCGGGCCGAGCACCCCTTCCGGGCCACGGTGTCCTATCAACCTCGTTAATGGGGAAACATCCTTTACCTCGCAGTCAGAACTACGACCTGCCTTTACAACAAAGTCACTACCCGACTGTGACGTTACCACACATTATTGTTCCCTGCAAGTCTTAACCACAACTTGTTTTAGGGGGGCAGTGTTGGACTGATTATGGATTTGTAGACCAACACCTTCCCTACTGATACACTGACTGGAGTTAGAATACTAATATATACTATTCCTAAGTCCAGCGTCCCCCTAAGGCAAGTCGTTGTAATGAATTGCATGTTAAAGCAACGCGTGGTAACATCTCAGATGGGGTAGTGACTGGACTGTGTTGTAAACCATGTGGGGTTCTGTCATACATCCTCATGAACGGGATATCCCACTACGAGCGATGGCAGGCTGAGCACCCCACCCGGGTCACGCTCTCCTAGAAACCTCATTAATGGCGTCTGCCTGGGCTCTACGAGCCAGTGTGCGAGCCGAGCCCTAACAATACTTGGCATGTGAACTAAGCCTGGGCGCAGGACTACGCTACGCTCACGTAGTTGCCGTAGTTTGCGAACTACGCGCTACGCAAATTGCACATAGCACAGTGCACAAACGCGTAGCGTAGGGGATATTTTTTGCTTTCTCGCGGTCCTCAACATCAAGTTGGCGTTGCGAGCGAGAAAAATAACATCCCGGCGAGCTTTTTTCCTCGTTTGCGATCAGCAACATCAAGTTGCCGATCGCGAGCATGGAAAATAAACCACCCGACGAGATTCTCAATGCGAGGAGGTCAAGTTTCTCATTGCGAGTGAACGCGTATATTCGCGACCGCTGGTGATGAGAAACTACCAGTCCACGTTAAGAAAGCTGCCGCTCGAGTGCAAATCTACTCGAGCGGCAGAAAACAACCGCTTGCACTGTGCAAGATGCGGTTTGCACTGATTGCACAGTACAGACAAGCATCCGGGACTGTGCAATCAGTGCGAACAGCATTTTGCACAGTGCACTACGCCGTTCGCGTAGCTGCGCGTAGCTTGCATAGTGTGAAGTGCACTTTGCGTAGCTACGCGTAGCACTACTACACGAACTACGCCCAGGGTTAATGTAAACCATGCAACAAACATCATGTAAAAATATAATTAATTCTTCAAAATTCAAGCAACTTCATTTCTCTATCATGTGGAAGAGTTTCACCCTGTTATCTTAGATTGTATAACAGCAGCGTGAGGCATTTATTAAAAGCAAACTTGGAAACATTCATGAGCGCTGCCCTGATCACTAGGGCAAGGACAACCATGCAAACTCTGCTTTCTCCACCTTTCAAATGCCAACAAACTGACCACTGTTAAATTAGGGAGAAAAGCAAATCAAGTTACTTGTTAGCGCCGCGGAAGAGCAGACTGTGACATTTAAAAACACATATTCCCCTGCCTTCAAGCCTTTGAAGTTCAGAGTTCACTGTTCGGGTGTGAACATGGGATTTGTTTTGGAATTCTCCGGGGCATATTATCAAGCCCATTATTGCAGCTTTAGGGGCAGTTTTCTGCCGCTAAACCAGCGATCATTTTAACGTCGTTGTTGATAATATGCCCCTTAGACAGCGATAATTGGGCTTTTGCGCCACATTCTCTTCCTTCTTTCTTTCGCCATAGCCCCCTTTCATGGTAACTCATCTCTAATTAGCACCTGAATAGGAGATTCGGGGGGGGGGATGAGAGGACCTGACCTGTGGAAACAAAAGCCCCACCCCCACTTCCCACAAACTAAAATTGCCAAATCTACAGTCTTGGGAAAGGCCAACCCTGCACTCAGAAAGCCTGAGGTGGCCGCAAAGGTAAGAGGTCAGCTCGAGGTTTGATCCCCAGGAGGGACAGACACGGTGTGGTTGGAATATCTGAAATCTGATCCCACAGGTCTAGAACAGGCAGTACGTGTCTGCAACGTCATATAATGCAAACTCAACCCAAAGCTATAGGAGTTCTTGACATGAGCACAGTTACACACTAATGATTTCGATAGGCTCGAGTCGAAAATGTAACTCCACTCACTGAATGGCCGAATATAGGTAACGCCGCATTACGTTTGTAATGAGGAGGTCCAGCAAAATTCCGCCAATCAGTGCGTAGCAGAATATTTGTCCCGCAAGGCTCCAGAAATGCAAGCTGGCAATCGTAAGCGAGATTTAGCATCCCCTAGCATGATTTCTGGTCGCTTGCAGGTCTTCTTGCGAATTTTTCTAACGCGGTTAGTTGCGACAGTCGCTGTCAGAGGGCGGCATCTCATGTAGATTTTCTACTCGAGTGGCAACAAAATTTACTTGAATGGCTGCGTGCTCCTGTCCACCGCACGGGACCCTTCATGCTGATTTTTCAGTGCGGAATGCACTACCAACACTAAATCTCACTGCGACGTTCATATATCCTCCCATTGCAGATACGCCGCGGAATCTTGCAGAGTTTTAATGTAACTCCGTGGAGTGAATTTCTGCGAGTTCTGCCCACTCCTAGTTGTTTAGGCACAGGGAAATAATGTGTTTTGCCTAGAATCACAGGATGTTGAGCCTAGGTCAAGACTCGAACCTGCTCCTCCAACGGGGGCGGCTCTAGGCTCATGGCGGCCCTGGGCAGGGAGCGTAGGTAGGGGGCCCCGGAAGAGGAGGTCCGGGCGGGGCGGAGCGCGGAGGCCAGTGAAGAGGGGAGGGGTCAGGGTGTTTGGAAGTGGAACAGAGCCGGAGGCCGCCAAATCCCTGCCAGGGGCCGCCACGCAAATTTGTATCCGTCCTCAGAGGATTATTATATTAAGGATATATATATAACGCAAAGTAGTGCCAAGAGGCACAAAGCACCTCTGTTCTTACTTTACGGCTTCTTTCCAACACAACTCAGGATTTGTGTAGGAAGCTAAATCCCACAATAACACTTTGCACCAGTTTGCATCGCTTTTGTGACGCAAACCTGGAACAACGTGTTAGTGAATCGAGACCTTGAAGTATTGAGAAGTCAATCAAAGTCAAAAGTTCGCTGCCACCTAAAAGTTCGCGAAGCAAAGCAAAATAAGGTAGATTTGCTGAAAACAATGAGTGAAATGCACTAATTCTTTCACCCAGGAGTTCAGGCTTATTTTGAAATAAAGATAGATAACAAGTCTGTTAAACAGTGTCACAGGTAAGTAACATTTTCCCTGGCACTTTACCTTTTTTGACTCCCAATTCTTTGAAAATGTTTCTTTTAATCTAAAATGGTTGTGAAGGCCTAAAGTCAAACAGGTTCATAAGCCCAGCTCTACCAAGCGTGACAGCAGGGCCTGCAGAAGATTTGAAGGGAACACCGCCCTCCACCTCTGATAGTTATTGCAAGAGGCTCCCAGTTGAGGAAAGCTGCTGGTGTGTAGTTCACTGGGATTCTGCTGTCTTGTTTTTTTCATGATCTAATGTGGTGTTACCGAATGTCAGCACTGCAGCAATTATCCTGCCACAATTGGAATGTGTAATATTTAATTACGCTTTCAGTTCAGCTCAAATTATGTTTATTTAGACCACAGTTTATCAAAGCCGAATAAATATACATATAAAATATAAAATGTGCGCTCAGGCAGATACAATTACATTCTGACTTTAAAGCATTCTAATTTAGTAAAACCATCCTAAGCCAGTAGCCACATCTGGATGTCTCACACCCACCCACAGTGATTGGAAGTCTCTCTAGTCACTGCGCCATACTTAAAAATGATAGACTTTAAAAACGATGCCTTATACTCCAGTAACGTATAATCTAATAACATATGCACCCGAGTTTAACAATACACCAACAGCTACTTTCATTGGAATTTAAATTGCAAGCCCCGCATGACATTGAATAAAGGGGGTTTGCTCTAGGCTTGGGCACATTTAAAATTACGCCTGTGTAATTTGCATAATTTTGGGAATTTCATGTTATGCCTGATATACAAGATTCACAAAATCATGACATTACATCATGCAATTATGCACCATTTGCGGTAGGCACCATTCACTGTAAACTGCGAATGCACTGGAAAGAGACATTATCAAGAAACGTCGTTAACATTATCGCCGCCTTAGCAGTAGAAAACTGCCGCTAAAGCGGCGATAATGGGCTTGATAATACGCCCTTGAGAATTCCCATTGTGGTTCCGAAAATTCTGGATTCGTATAATCGTTAATTAAAACTTTGTCGAAGTTTGACGAATTTGGTATCAAAAGACCGAGAATGACGAGCGCAACATGTACATATATTTTCAGCACATTCGGGTGACGATTTCACCTCGAAATCGTCATTTGCGTTCTGAACCCTTGGCTTCCATTTATGTGTTGCCCTTTACATAGGCCTTAATCCAGCTGAATTCAATTCCACAAGGACACATACTCCTTAATCGACTTTTCTTTGACCTATGCAAGTTGGAACCATTGCCCCAGGCCAAACTCGTTAGGTCAGTTCCCCTCCCAGTGGCCGAACAAGATAGCATCAAGGCTCAACAAGCCATAAAACCATTTCAGCGCGCACACCTGCCGTATCTCGCTCACATCTGTCTCCACTCCTTTTCTTTATGATGGGGAGGTGCCCGTTTTTATTGGGGGTCCAGCGATACCTGATGAAATGTTGGGCCTTGCCGGGTGATTTGTTGTGGGCAGCACGACATGAAATATGTACATGTCATCATGACTCTGCTTTTCTTTTGTTTCCAAAACCTGTAAATGATATGTTGCAAATTCGAAGAATGTTTGCCTGAAGCCGAATATTCTGTATAAAGAGAGAAGCCTGACTTTGTAAATTCGAGCAGTCTCCTGAGAATATACTCCCCGTGTGTTGTACTTCTAGGACACTTGTTACCTTGGTTGCAGCCAATAAAATCGATCCTTGACTTCACCTAGAAGACTCTGAGTTTCTGTAGGTCTGAATCAGGAAGAACTCGAGGTCTCTGGGTGTACCCTGACACCGCTGAGTTGCCGGTTCTGTGCCGGTTCTTAAAAACCCAGTACCTCACCATAGAAGCCCATGTTCTGGTGTGAACATGGGCTTCTATGGGAATTCTCTACGGCATATTATCAAGCCCATTATCTTCGCTTTAGCAGCAGTTTTCTGCCGCTAAAGCGGAGATAATGTTAACGCTGTGCTTGATAATATGCCCCAAAATTAGGGTCTGTAGTTTTTTTAGTTTTTTCCCACTTTTTGGCTCGATAAGCAACCTCGAGGAAAATGTTGGCGTGAGGATGCATTTTGCACTAAACTATAGTGATAAATGAACGAGTTGTACTTCATTCAAATATGTGTAATTTCTCTTAATTTTGCTGAAATTTTGCATAAATATGTGAAAGCAAATTCCCAAAATTCCATACACCACTAATGTATTCCTACTCAAGTTTAAAAATCGTTCTACTCATAGTTTGCTTTGAGAGAACTGAGAGAAAGGGAAAATGTATGTCAGCGGTCCTCAAAGATCTAAACAGGGAGGCTGACTGGTTAGATTCCATTCATTACAGTCTCTTTGAGTTGAAACAGGAAAAGCAAGAGATTTCAATTCAGATTTTAAAATATTTAGGAAGACCTACAAGCAGTGCTTAATTTAATCTGGTGTTATCTAGTGCTGGTACCAGCACTTAATTGGCAACACCAGCATTTATGACAGTCTTTATGACAAGAATCCTGTGCACACGTTAAGCGAGGTGTATACATGTATCATGCTTAATCAAAAGAACACAATAGGTAGTAAATGGAACAAAGTGGACACGATAGAAAGTCTTTTTGTTCTTCAAAGGATTGTATTTGACCTTCCTTTGTTGAAAGGTAAGAGCAAATGACCAGCCGACAAGTGTTTCGTCAAGCGGGAAACACGTGTCGGCTGGTCATTTGCTTTTGAAATTACCTTTCAACAAAGGAAGGTCAAATACAATCCTTTGAAGAACAAAAAGACTTTCTATCGTGTCCACTTTGTTCCATATACTACCTATTGTGTTCTTTTGATTAAGCATGATACATGTATACACCTCGCTTAACGTGTGAACAGGATTCTTGTCATAATTACCGAATGGGCCCTAGCCGCTCTCTGCAGAGGTTTCGGGGTCTCCTCTGACCTTGCTGCACCGTCTTCATTATTGTTGTTTTTTACCTAACACACACCGCTACCAGTGAAGGCGCCACACTTCCTGTACACGTCAAACCCTCCACAGAACCCACAATTTATGACAGTCTGCCACATGGTGGCGCTGTTTGCCTAATTTAAAGATCAGCATAACAATTGTTGTTTATTAATTCAATATACTTCAAAAAAGACTACTACCTGCCGCCCAAACTATTCTTATAGCTTTGGGGGCCTGGGATAGTCTAAATTGTCACACTTGTAGGGGTGTGATGGTTAGTAGTTGTAAACACTGACTGTATTTTGATGTCTGAGACTTAAAAGTAAAACTCAGTAATCAAGATTTAATGACTCAATCACTGGTTTATTTATTGATGTTTATTCAAAAGCTCTTTGTCGACCAATACGTGTTTCACAACAACATGTTGCTTCATCAGGGCCATACAATATTTATTTGATACATTCCGATATATGGAATTTTTAACAGTTTACAAGGTAAAAAAGAAGATATCATATTTTTCGTATATATTTCTGTTTACAGACCCCCAGTGAAATCCAGGCGTCGGCCATCATAGTACATCCGATGATCACCACCACTAGAATACGGAATATAACAGACATCCACGCCATCACTCCTTTAGACTCGGCACTCAGTCAGACACCAACACAGGAATGAGTTCCCGCTGAGAGGGTACTCATGGGAGAGAGGGGGGGGGGCTTTGAGAGAAGGCTGGAAAGAAGAGTCAGGACCCTGCTTCCTTTCTGACCTCAGGTCAGGTGTGTTATCCTCGACAGACACCTCACTATCACACCCAGACATCGGCGCGCCCATCACTTATTCAAGGGGCCGGAGGTAACCGGAGCTCCGTGAAAGGCCTGACTGCATGTTCAATGGGAGAGTGAAAGAGGACGCCGGGGAAGGGGAAGGACGTGTAACTCAACCCCTGGGAGGGACACCACTATCAGACACCCGTGTCCCTGGGTGAACCGGGCCCAGCCTTTAAGAGCAGCCAATCACTCACTTGTATTCAACTGTGACTGGTACAACGCTGCACCAACCTCGCTGCAAACGCCTGGACTGGACAGAGACGGGATGTGAGCTATGTGTGGATAACACAGAGGGGCATATTAGCAAGAACCTTGTTAAAATGATCGCTGTTTTAGCAGCAGGAAACTGCCGCTAAAACGTCCGATGTGCAGGACATCTAATCTGGGCTTCTATTGGAATTCTATAACGCATATTAGCAAGCCCATTATCGCCGTTTTAGCTGCAGTTTCCTGTCGCTAAAACTGCGATAATTTTAAAGATGTTCTTACTAATATGCCCCAGAGAATGATAGAACCGTGTCAGACGGACGTCACGTCACATGTGGCCTAAGCAGACAGCACCAAAGGGGACAGGGGGGTCTGCGAACGTGTAGAAGTGCGTCGAAACAGCAGATCTGATCTTGTGTCCCCGTGGCCCTAGTACTAGGGTACTGGTGGCACGGGGATGCTAGGAGCACAGGGGTACTGGAAACAAAGCGATGACTGTGGCATAGGGGCACTGCGAGCATAGGGGTACCGTGAGCCCAGGGATAATACCAGAAGCACAGATGCACTGGGAGCACAAGGGAACCGTGAACACACAGGTACCAGAAGCACTTAGGGCCACTTTTAACATGGGAAAAGTGACGCAAAAGTGGCGCAAGCGGCTTGTAAATCTGGCCCTTAGAGTACAGAGGCCACAGAAGCCCAGGGCACAGAGAGCACAGGGGCACAGAGAGCACAGGGGTCACGGAAGCACAGGGGTCTGTTTCTGACTGTGAAGCAGAGACGCAGAATCCAACAGAATCAATCACCTCTTCTCAAGCACTGGAAGACAGACTGCGAGTAAAACACCCGCGCACGTGACAGGAGTACAAATGAAACACCTGAAATCACACCATGGAAGTCGTGATGATCTGGAGGCCTCGGTAAATGCTGCAATTTGCAGCAATTGCTTCAGGGAGCTGTGCGAGAAAATCGCAGCACCGTAAAAAACATCGATAGACTGTGGGTGGCAATCTGGGCGGGTGTGCTAATCCATGTATGCAAAGACCAACGAGCACCAGAGAAAACACAACTTCAAAGTGAAACCACATTAGGCCAACAAAAGCACAAGAACCAGAAAGGGCCCTCAAAAACTGCAGGGGTGAAGTCCAGGGGCCCAGGCATACTTCTGAGCGAGACGACACAGCCTCAGCCAAACCCAAAGAGATGCGAGGACAACGGATGCATGACATTACAACGCATGCTTTTACATCGCAGTTTTTAAAACGCATACCATTACAACGCATAGCGCTTTGGGGTGCTGGACAGTGAATAGTTTAATTTACTATTCCAACTCTAGTCCCCGTGGATAGTAGGGAAGGTGTTGGATAGTAAATTAAATCTACTCCCTATCCTAGAGCGCCCCCCAGCGCAATGCGTTGTAATGGTTTGCGTTGTAAAAGTTGCGATGTAAAGGATGTTTCCCGAGGACAACTATTGTGGGTCCTTTATGAGGTGTGTCAGAGCAATCCGGCAGTTCTGGCCTCAAATTGGAACACGCTCTGATGTCCTGGGTTTCTACCCTCCCAAAGGACCCAAAAGTGAACCCCCAAGTGCAACAAGTTAAGTCAAGAATAGTTTATTGTATATGATTACTTAAAATCGTTACAATTTACACTTTTATATAAAATACAAAATAAAAATGTGTGTTAAACTTAATCTTCCATTAAATTCCGATTTTCAGCGATGCGTTTCACAATATCTTAAAATCTGAGAAAACCATATAGTGCACATGAAATGTTATCTAGCGGTTTGAGCAATCTGTGAAAGGTTCTACTATTTAAAACTTTCAAAAATAAGTTATCTAGAACTAAATTGGCTAGATCCTGTGTGAGGTAGAATGTCCCTATAAAATGCCAACTATACAATAAGATTTAGTGCCAGATGTAGGTATCCAAATACCTGTCGGTAACGGCTGAAAATACAGATTTTCGGCCGCTACCGACCGATATTTGGATACTGAGATGTAGGGCATCCAAAAACATACAGATTCAGTAAATTTACCGAATCGGTAAATTTACCAAATCGGTAAAATTACTGATTCGGTAATTACCGAATCTGTATGTTGAAATGTAGGTGGCACAGTGCCACAGGGCTTTAAGGATTCGTTATTTACCACCAACTATTAGTTGGTGGTAAATAAGGAATACCTGTGTATATGCAAATCTGTGCATGTACATCTGTGCCATGTGACAGACATACATGCCCTTAGGGCATGTATGTGTGCCACATGGCACACAAGCACTAATCAGGGGTGCAACAGGGTATCAAAGTGACACCCTGCCACCCTTGAATTTTTCGGAATTTACTGAATCGGTAATTACCGAATCGGTAATTGACATTCATTTCTATGGGCCTCTAGGCCCATAGGAATCAATGGCAAATACCGAATCGGTAAATACCAATTCGGTAAAAAATACCGAATTATTACCTACATGTAATTTATCGATTCCAAAATACCAAATCGGTAAAATTCGGTATTTTAGAATCGGTAAATTAGATTTACCTACATCTAGCCCTCAGTCGGTTACCATTATCTATATTGTTCCAGTTATCCTGTGGATTAGGGCTTTTTTCCGCTTGCTTCTTGGGCTCATTGAGGTGTACCATGTTTTGGGAGGCCCCTGCCGTCCTTGTTCGTACTTTATTGGCATCCTCTAGATCAGCTTGCTTTAAAAGTACCCTTACTTTTGCCGGGTATTTAACGCCCCGGCAAGCCAAGATTATAGAGGAGCCTTTTAGCCAACGTATCACAGCTAGCCTGCAAGTGCGAATGTTTAATTTATTAAACATTGGTTTTAAAAGCCCCCTCCTTATTTCCTTAACTGTGGGGCAAGCACACAGCAGGTGTGTTAACGTTTCGTTACGAAAGCCGCATAGTCGACAGTGTAGTGCCTGATGGTTGCTTTGCCAGGAAGTGCAACCTTTTCAGCAGGCGACCCGCAGGTGAGCTGGGCAGAGCAGTCCAAGGCTTACTTAGGGAGGTGGTGGCAGGTTTGAGACTCTGAACTCGATCTAGGCAGTGGGCCTCATTTATGAAAAGAGACGCATCGCTGCGTGAAAACAATGATGCGTCACTTTTCACTGCGCCCTCCTTGCGACACCAATGATGCGTCATATTTACAGTATGACGCATCATTGCGCAAGGAGTTACAGATACGTCAATATTTCTGACGTATCTGTATGGCGCAAAAGTGACGCATTGCTGGAGTGTGTCACAAAAGTGACGCAACTCCAGCAATGTATCCTTTCACATGGGGCAAGACCCATGTGAAATGGCCTGCGTCAGTCTTACGCCTGCTGTGAGGCAGGCATAAGAAATGGACGCATTTGTGTCATAGAAGTGGCGCAGGGAAATCTCATAGATTTCACTGCGTCACTTCTACGACCCTTTCTTACGTCAATACGCCCCCCTTGCATACATTATACCTGGGGCAGGTATAATGTGGAGCAGGGGTTTACAAAGTGACGCATCTACCTAGATGCGTCACTTTGTAAATATGGCGCAACACAGCGCATTTTTTACGCCACTGGTGCTTTACAAAAAGTGAGGCAGGGGCTCCTAAATGAGGCCCAGTGTGTTTACTTAAAAAGGAGAAAGTACTTAAATCACTTTACGCAATGACGTAGAGTACACACACGCACTCTGACATACACACACGCACACACACACGTAAATGGGGGTTGTCGGTGGGTGAGGGAGACAGCCAGTAGTAATCACAAGCTGCTCCTACAAGTACCCCCAACTCTTACACGCCCCCCCCCAAAAAAAAACAACGACAGCCTCTGGCCTCTGTGCTGTGTGTGTGCATGCCACTCTGGGCCCCAGAAAGAGGGGGCCACGTGGGCTGAGCTCAGAGGGGAGGCCTTGAACCTGGGCGTACCCCCCCCCCCCCCGCCCCCCCAGGTGCGGTGAATGCACGTCTCGCGCCAAGTACAGAACCGAGACTTGTTTGAATGATCTGCTATTGAGGGTGATTGATCTGCTTTCCTGATTGATTTATGCGCAGCTCTGATTCTGCTGTCAGCAAATATTAAATCAGACTCGCGGAACACTCCATCACCCGATGAGCCACAGACATAATTCCTCCCTCACCCTGACAGTGCGGGGACCGTGGCAGTGGGGCCGGTGGCACCGGCTCTGCCGGGCTGTGTGAGTGACAAGGTGGAGGTGTGCATGAGGTGATCTATTTCCTCCTGTGAAGGGGCCCTCCTGCATCCCAGAACTGTGGTGCATCCCGGGTTGCCATAACAACTGCTGTGATTAGGGAGAAAGTATTTTTCTTTGTGATTTTATTCAGTTTCGCCAAAGAAAGCGTGGGAAAGAATCCTAAGGTGTTAGCAGCACTTTGAACATTAAATAAACTCCTTATAATGTCTTGTTTGGTCTCATGTTTGACTTGCATCTGGAATACAGAAACGAGAGAGGCCGGCGCTAGCCTCGGAGCTTCCTGGGTGCAAAGGAGGCTGCAGACAGACACCCAGCCCCAGCCACGGACTGTGGAGGGAGTTTTGCGATGCAGGGCACGCTACGAAATTCGTTTTATTAATTAAATTGTTTACTTACCTCCAATTATCCATATTCTGTTTTTTAGCACCCCCCACCCTGCCCCTCCCCCGCCTTCCTGCCCCACCGTAACTCCCTCCACGGGCCGTGGCTGCCCAGCCGGGGTCTCTGGTGCCAGCTGTCATGAACTACGAAAAAGAGTTAGAGCCTCGTCTCACCACTTCCAGGCTTCTATCTGCTGCACATTGCGAGGACCTCTGACACCCCCAGGGCAATGAGCTGCAGACTTGTGTCTCCCGTAGCCTGGGCTAGAGGTTGAAGACCTGCCACAGCCCTGCTGCTGTCTGAGGGAAGATCCCCGGGGTGCCCCAGGGGGACGAGGTGCTGCACACAGTTCCACCTGCTGCCTGGGAGAAGAGATCCCCGGTGTGCCCCAGGGGGACGAGGTGCTGCACATGGTGTCACCTGCTGCCTGGGAGAGGAGATCCCCGATGTGCCCCAGGGGGACGAGGTGCTGCGCATGGTGTCACCTGCTGCCTGGGAGAGGAGATCCCCGATGTGCCCCAGGGGGACGAGGTGCTGCGCATGGTGTCACCTGCTGCCTGGGAGAAGAGATCCCCGGTGTGCCCCAGGGGGACGAGGTGCTGCACATGGTGTCACCTGCTGCCTGGGAGAGGAGATCCCCAGTGTGCCCCAGGGGGGCGAGGTGCTGCGCACGGTGCCACCTGCTGCCTGGGAGAGGAGATCCCCGATGTGCCCCGGGGGGACTAGGTGCTGTACACAGTGTCAGCTGCTGCTGACAGTAGACTAGCCCCGCGCATCTAGAGGCGCTAGAAACGGCCGCGGTGGGGGGCGGACTTTTTAGGATGAAAGGCATCTGATGCACACCCGAGGGCGTGGAGGGGGGATGGGACACCTTGTGTAAATTCGGGTGAGCCGCTACCTCTAGCAGCCTGAAATTACTCGACTGTAATGACAAAATGAGTGTGCGCAACATCTTGTAGAAAATGCCGCAATGCTGCTGTTTGCATGCATCTCACGGCAGGATCGTGCATGGAGAAGTCGGTATCTGTGGGTGCAGAGTTCCTGTTACTGAGCTGCAGAGACAGATACACAGAGGGCCCGATTCACAAAGGCAAACTGGGACCTGAAGTCTAAGGACCCGATTCACGAAGGCAAACTGAGACCTGAAGTCTAAGGGCCCGATTCACAAAGGTAAACTGAGACCTGAAGTCTAAGGGCCCTATTCACAAAGGACCTCTGCAGTCATGGCGCGGGCACCACACTGGTGGCGGGGGCCTCACACTCTTGGTGAGACCTCTGCACTGCAGTTACTCATTGTGGAGGCCCTGTCACAAGTGCACCCCCTCGCAGTCCCTCTGGTCTTCCCCATAGCAGAACTGGCTTCGGGAATCAGGAGAGAGGCTCGAATGTTCACTGTCTTTGTGCTCTGTCCATGGTTCTGAACGTTCACTCTCTGTGTGCTCTGTCCATGGTGCTGAACGTTCACTCTCTGTGTGGTCTGTCCATGGTGCTGAACGTTCACTCTCTGTGTGCTCTGTCCATGGTGCTGAACCGGAGCCACACCGACAGACCTGGTTGAACTTCACTTTCTTTGTGCTCTGTCCATGGTTCTGAACATTCACTGTCTTTGTGCTCTGTCCATGGTGCCGAACGTTCACTGTCTTTGTGCTCTGCCCATGGTGATGAACGTTCACTGTCTGTGTGCTCTGTTCATGGTGCTGAACGTTCACTGTCTGTGTTCTCTGTCCACGGTTCTGAACATTCACTGTCTTTGTGCTCTGTCCATGGTGCTGAACGTTCACTGTCTGTGTGCTCTGTCCATGGTTCTGAACATTCACTGTCTGTGTGCTCTGTCCATGGTGCTGAACGTTCACTGTCTGTGTGCTCTGTCCATGGTGCTGAACCGGAGCCACACCGACAGACCTGGTTGAATATTCACAGTCTGTGTGTGCTCTGGAACAGGATTAGATGGCTGGGTGATAATTGCGCTGGGTTATTGTGATAGCAAGAGTAATGTGAACAACAAAGGAAGCTCAAATGATAAGGTTTAGGCCACCCATCTACAACCAAATAGGTATGAACAAGCCAATACCTTATAAACATCAATGCAAAGTATATCCTGAGCTAACAAACATTAAAGAGAATATTTAAACAAATGACGAGTCGTGTGTTTCTTCTCTTCTTCTTTTATTTTGCAAAGAACCTTCTTAGTGCAATCTAGCCGTTGCCAACACGTGTTTCGCCTTTTGTGGATATAGACCGCAGACTTCTTCAGGGCTAAAATTAGGCTCTCAGTTCCTATTCCTGTAGCCCAGCTGATAATCTGCTGGAAAGTGCGATCCTAATAACTCCAAAATTCGTGTTTCCCAGCTTCGTGTAACCGCAAATCAAAAATATACTCCAAATATAGGGAGAGACCTTGTGTTTTACCAAAGACGGAGTAACGTCTAATTTGGAGAAGGATAACTGGCGTTTAGCTTGTGTGTGCTCTGTCCATGCTTCTGAACGTTCACTGTCTGTGTGTGCTCTGTCCATGGTTCTGAACGTTCACTGTCTGTGTGCTCTGTCCATGGTGCTGAACGTTCACTGTCTGTGTTCTCTGTCCATGGTTCTGAACGTTCACTGTCTGTGTGCTCTGTCCATGGTGCTGAACGTTCACTGTTTGTGTGCTTTGTCAATGGTTCTGAACATTCACTGTCTGTTTGCTCTGTCCATGGTTCTGAACAGTCACTGTCTGTGTGCTCTGTCCATGGTGCTGAACGTTCACTGTCTGTGTGCTCTATCCATGGTTCTGAACATTCACTGTCTGTGTGGTCTGTCCATGGTGCTGAACGTTCACTGTCTGTGTGCTCTGTCCATGGTTCTGAACATTCACTGTCTGTGTGTGCTCTGTCCATTGTGCTGAACGTTCACTGTCTGTGTGCTCTGTCCATGGTGCTGAACGGAAAACACACCAACAGAGCTGCTTGAATGTTCACTGTCTGTGTGCTCTGTCCATGGTGATGAACAGGAGACACATCCACAAACCTGCTTGGATATCCACTGTCTGTGTGCACGGCCTACAGTACTGAAAGGGAAACACACCCACAAAATTCCTAGCATGTTATCTGTCAGTGTGCTCTATCCATGGTGCTGAATGAGAGACACACCCATGGACTTGCCTGAATATCCACTGTCTGTGTGCCCTGTCCATGGTGCTGGAAGGAAGCCACAGAGCTCCTAGCATGTTCACTGTCTGCATACATTCTGACCACGATGCTGAGTTACAGATAAACATTAGAAACTACTCAGATCAGATGCATATTCTTGATATATGATGCAAGCCACAGTTAGACTGTCTAAACATTGCATACACAGAGGAGAGATTTCAGGAACTACCAACTAAATTAATGTAGTTATTAAGCGCGAACAAGGCCAACAATGCCCAACACTCAGAGGCTGTCCAGCGAAATGGCTACCATTTTTTTTTCGTGGGGAGCCTAGGTTCAGGAGGGGCGTGTGGTGCGAATAATGAAAATAAAGAGTCAAAAGATAAGAACAAGGCAGGAAGACATGAGTAGCAAAACTAGACTGCATCCTGTGCAGTAGTAGAAGATAAAAGCATCGTTGGGAGAGAGAATGTAGCCTTAGGGCCAGAGCTGCCGACTTTGGAGCTGGGGAACCACGTTCGAGTCTCTGGCATCCGCTCCGCAACTTGTGATTCTGGGCAACTCACTTAGCTCCCCATGCCTACCAAAATAAATCCTTGTGTAATGTAACTGGTGCTCATATAAAGTGTTCCAATACCTGAGGGTCGACTTTGCGCTATATCTATCAGAGGGTTCTTGCAAAGCGCAGCTGGTCACCCCGGGGTCTCCCGGTGCGGGGTCCCAACATCACTGATCGAAAAGCAATGTCTTGAGCATTTTTCTGAATTGCATAAGCGGAGGGCAGTGACTCAGGGAGACCTGTAGTCCACTGACTGTGACTCGGGGAGACCTGTAGTCCACTGACAGTGACTCGGGGAGACCTGTAGTCCACTGACAGTGACTCGGTGAGACCTGTAGTCCACTGACAGTGACTCGGTGAGACCTGTAGTCCACTGACAGTGACTCGGGGAGACCTGTAGTCCACTGACAGTGACTCAGTGAGACCTGTAGTCCACTGACAGTGACTCAGTGAGACCTGTAGTCCACTGACTGTGACTCGGGGAGACCTGTAGTCCACTGACAGTGACTCGAGGAGACCTGTAGTCCACTGACAGTGACTCAGTGAGACCTGTAGTCCACTGGCAGTGACTCGGGGAGACCTGTAGTCCACTGACAGTGACTCGGTGAGACCTGTAGTCCACTGACAGTGACTCAGTGAGACCTGTAGTCCACTGACAGTGACTCAGTGAGACCTGTAGTCCACTGACTGTGACTCGGGGAGACCTGTAGTCCACTGATAGTGACTCGGGGAGACCTGTAGTCCACTGACAGTGACTCAGGGAGACCTGTAGTCCACTGACAGTGACTCGGTGAGACCTGTAGTCCACTGACAGTGACTCGGTGAGACCTGTAGTCCACTGACAGTGACTCGGTGAGACCTGTAGTCCACTGACAGTGACTCGGTGAGACCTGTAGTCCACTGACAGTGACTCGGGGAGACCTGTAGTCCACTGACAGTGACTCAGGGAGACCTGTAGTCCACTGACAGTGACTCAGTGAGACCTGTAGTCCACTGACAGTGACTCAGGGAGACCTGTAGTCCACTGACAGTGACTCAGTGAGACCTGTAGTCCACTGACAGTGACTCGGGGAGACCTGTAGTCCACTGGCAGTGACTTTGTGAGACCTGTAGTCCACTGACAGTGACTGGGGGAGACCTGTAGTCCACTGACAGTGACTCAGTGAGACCTGTAGCCCACTGACAGTGACTCGGGGAGACCTGTAGTCCACTGACAGTGACTCGGTGAGACCTGTAGTCCACTGACAGTGACTCGGTGAGACCTGTAGTCCACTGACAGTGACTCGGTGAGACCTGTAGTCCACTGACTGTGACTCGGGGGAGGTCTTCTGTCCACTGTCTGTTGACCCTGTCAGCGGACTCGGGGTGCAGCTGGTTCAGCTCCTTTATTGGACCTGGTGTCGACCCTCCCCGCCCTTCATATGAGCGATGACACCCGCTGCAGAAGATCACACAGTTCACCAGCTCTCTCTTGCATCTCCTTGAGCAATCCTTGCTGTCAGGCTGCTCACAGCTCTCTCCTCCCTCACTTTTGAGCTAATATGGATGTCTTCCCCTAGCTTGACCCCCTCCTGTCGCACAATGTCTCTTAATCATCCCCTGATGACATGTACATTCATCTCCCCCCAGACAGCCTGCTCCATGCGCTGATGGATGAGGTGTCTGCCTCCCCCGTCAGAGCGTAGATGGCGTCCAGGCAGCTCCAGCCTGCTTCAAACACAGCAACACTTCCCTTCATTCACCCCTCCTGACTGCTGGGGGTGCAGAAGGGGGATTAGGAACCTATGGGGAACCCATGTATAGAAATGGCGCCTCTGCTGGAGCTCCACACGCAGAAGAAGACTTGAAACAGGCCTGGGGAAGACTATCCCTGGGTTACAGGGTTTCTGTGGGGACCTAAAAGCTGTCGTTAAAGTCAGTGTGTCTGTCATTAGCACCTGTCATTACTGTCTGTGTGTCTGTCATTAGTATCTATGCAGCTGTCGTTACTGTCCGTCATTAATATCTATGCGTCTGTCCTTCGTGTCTGTGTGTCTGTCATTAGTATCTATGAGTCTGACATTAGTATCTATGCATCTGTCATTACTGTCTGTGTGTCTGTCATTAGTATCAATGCATCTATCATTAGTATCTATGCATTTGCCATTACTGTCTGTATGTCTGTCCTTATTGTCAGTGTCTCTGTCGTTAGTATATATGTATTGTATTGTATTGTAATTGCATTTATATAGCGCCTACTACCCCTGACGAGGCGTCAAATCGCTTTTTCGGCGAGTAGCGCGCTACTCCGGGACCCATAGAGGATTAGTGTTGAATTAGTATAGTGAAACATGCAAGTACATTTTAAGTGGTGCATAGGTTAGTCAGTTAATTGGAATTGGAATGATAGCAGTAGGATAGAGGAGGAACAAATGTTTGTATTTATATAGCGCTTGTTACCCCTGATGGGGTGTTGAAGCACGGTACTCCAGAAGCCCATAAAGGGTTAATGGTAAATTAATATGGTGAAATGTGAAAGTAATTTCAGTGGTGGATATTAGGCAGTTATTTGGAGTGAGAAGGATAGCGGAGGGATAGAAGGGGAAGAAAGGTTTGCATTCATATAGCACTTGTTACCCCTGATGGGTGTTGTAGCGCTCTTCTGGCAAGTAGCACGCCACTCCGGAACCCATAAAGGATTAGTGTTGAAAATTAGTATAGTAATATATGAAGTAATTTGAGTAGTGGATATGTTATTCAGTTATGTGGGTAGAGCAGGGTAGGTGGCAGGATAGTGAAGGGAAAGAGGTTTGTATTTATATAGCGCTTGCTACCCCTGATGGGGTTTTGAAGCGCAAGTAGCACGCTACTCTGGAACCCAACAGGATTAGTGTTGAATTAGTATGGTGAAACATGAAAGTAATTTTAGTGGTGGATAGGTTAGTCAGCTATTTGGATTGAGAAGGGTTGGGGAGGGGTAGAAAAGAGGGAAGAGTTTAGAAAGGTATGTTTTTGGGGATCGGTATAGTAAAAGAGGTGTCAGATGATGCAAGGAGGGGTAGAGTATGTGTCATTACTGTCTGTGTGTTTGTCATTAGTATCTATGCGTCTGTAATTAGTATCTATGCATCTGTCATTACTATCTGTGCGTATCTAGCCACTGGATGATTCAAGCTAGACTGGCTGATGAGGGGTGTTACCCTGAAACCGGTCCCAGGATGCTTGTTTACGGTTCAGGGAAGACATGGCTTGGCAGTTCGGACTGGACTGTTCCCATGAGGCACAGGGTCAGACTGATTTGCATATAGCTGTATCTGAAATGAGGTGGCAAAGTGAGCTAAATAATGATGATGGATTCAACCCAGATCTGTGTCTGGGGGTGAGTGTCTGAAAAGTTTCAGCGCTCCGTCAATCATCTCCTTGTGTTTGAATAGTGTCTATGTGTCTGTCCTTAGTGTCTGTGTGTCTGTCATTAGTGTCTATGAGTGTGCCATTAGTACCTATGCGTCTGTCATAGAAGTCTGTGTGTCTGTCATTAGTATCTATGTGTTTGCCATTAGTGTCTGTCATTAGTATATTGGTATGGCACCAGCGCTCACCCGGAAGATTCCATCAAGCAGTGGAATGTGTAGAACTCATTAAAGATGGCTGCCAGCTTTCCTGTGACCATCACTACCTGAAGACACGCTCATGTCTATGAAAGGCGCCTCCCATTCAGCGAATGCAGACTCATTAAAGATGGCTGCCATGTTGTGGCTAATTTATAAACTGATCAGCTGCCTGAAACTCTCTTCCAGCAATAAATGGCCATATGGCTGCCACAAAACCCCCTTCAGCTTGATGTTTAGTATTCATCTATGCAGTTGAGGATCAGCATGTAGCTCTCACACGTGTTAAAGAGAAATAAAAACTCGACTGAAGAATTGTGTGCAATCCTCATGCTTTTTGTGGAACTGTTTGGGCCTGAAGCCCCTTCTGTTCACAGGACCACGCAAGGACACCGGTACCACAGGTCCTGCAGCAAAAGGGGCTGCTGTTCCCCTGTGTCCCCTCTGCATGCGTCCCCTGCAAGTCTCAGCTTGAGGGGCTCCTTAATAGGCCGTTGCACCCTCTACCCTGCTTTGGACGGGTCCAACAGGGGTACTTGTTCGGCTAAGAGTATGAGGTTTACTCATTGGATGAGTACCTGCTTCTTACTCTTCGGTTCGGCTCCCCAACCATTTCAAACATTTGAGAGTTACGAAGCAGGCTGCGGAAGGGAGGATAGCTACGAGGGAGTCAAGGTGGGGCAAATAGGTGACCTTTACTATGCAGGCGTTTCACCGCGGTAGGTTTACAACGCAGGCTTGACAACGCAAGTCGTTTCTACGACTTGCGCTGGAGGGCGCTGTAAGCTAAGGAATAGTACGATTTACTATCCAACACCTTCCCTACTGTACGTAGACTGGTGGTGGAATAATAAATCGTACTGTCCCTAAGTCCAGCGCCCTCCAGCGCAAGTTGTTGAAACGACTTGCGTTGTGAAGCCCTCGTTGTAAGATACCGCGATCAACATGATTGCGTAATATCATCATACATTCGGTGGGGCAGGCATGGAAGTTCCTGGGGGCTGCCTGTCAAAGCTCGGAGCCAGCCCTGGCAGTGGTGCCAAGGGAGAAGTGCTCTCGATAAGCATGGATGGCAGCCCAAGTGGCTGTCTCGCAGATTACAGAAATAACTGCATGCCTGTGAATAGCTCGAGTAGTCCTTGTCCTGGTGGAGTGAGCATAGATGCTGTCTGGAAAGTAGGGCCCCTGGATGGTGCTTAATTTCAAAAAGGGGGTGGTGATGGACAGAGTATCTGAGTTAATCAGAACTCTCCTACCCAGTCAACAGATCAGGGCTTGATCCATCACCGTTTTTTAGCTCACTGCACCATCCCAGTTCAGAACCTGGCTACATGCAAATTAGTCTGTCCCTGGCCCAGTGCATCATGGGAACAGGGCATACCAAACTACCAAGCCAATGGAGAAGTGTGGCTCAATGGTTAGAGCGGCAGACCTTGATGCAGAATGCTGGCCAGGGACCAGGGTTCGATTCCTGCCTCGGCGGGATCGGGCTTAAATTCCTCTGACCGGATATTCTCGCCTCAGTGCCGAATCTAAGCATGGGCCCCACGCTGCAACTCTGGGCAATAGCTTGCTTACTCTCCACAACGGCCCCCGATGCACAAGGGATGCCTGGTTTCACCATGGGATGCCCAGGAGTGGACACCTCACAAGGAAAAGCCAGGAGGGGTTCCCTTGTGGTAGGAGTACAAGCGCCGGGATGCCTCCGGGTTACTGTTCGCGCTATACAAATACAACACATTTACATTTACATTTACAATTCTTCACTGGACCGGAAACAAGCTTCCGGGGACCGGTTTCTGGCATTACAGCCGTCTTCGGCCCGGCTTGCTTGAATCCAGTGGCAAAGTGAGCAAGCCCTGAGCATACGTCTGAGCATACCCTGCCACACTTGTGGATGGTGCAACATTTTCAAAAGCAGGGGTCACTTCATCGAGAAGCCGCTGCCTCTGTAAGTGACAAAGGGCCTGATTACTATCTTGGTGGATGGGAAACTCCGTCACAAAGTTGACGCATTACTCGTCCGCCGTATTACAAGTTCTATAGGATGTAATGCAATTTGGTGGACAGGATACCCGTCACATTCAGGGCCAGACTGGGAACCCAAAGCAGCCCTGGCAATTTTGCAGGACCACCCCCAGGAAGATGGGGGTGGAGGGTGTGCAAGTGTGAAACACTGCTGCTTTTGCACCTGGGGCCGATATTGCAGCACCACTGCAAAACCGGCCTCCACTGCTACAAAACCAGCCCCCACCCTTCTAGCCCCCCGGAAAAACACCTGATGCCCACTACGGACAGTCCAGCCCTGGTCACCTTTGTGATGGAGTAACCCTGTCCCCCAAGATTGTAAATAGGCCCAAAGTCCATGGCAGTGATCATGCCTTGTGTGAGATTCAAGTAAAAATTCATGGGCAGATTTACAAGCCCCTTGCGACACATTTACGCTGCTGTTGCGTCACTTCTGTGATGCAGCGGCGGTGTAAACCATGCACCATGTTGAGCCGTATTTACAACGTGACGCATCCAGGGAGATGCATCATGTTGTAAAGCCCTGCGCCACATGAAACTTGCATGTGGGCGTTCCCTCGCAGGTACCCCTTGTAAAAGTGACCCCGTAAAATCTTCAAGATTTCACTGAGTAATTTTTACGGCCATGCTGCGTCAAAACCCGCGCCTGCTTGAAGCAGACGTAAGGAGTGACGCAGCATGTTAGGTATAGGGGCACCCCGAGCCTTGCTGGAGCCACGTCGCTCTTGCGACGCGACTCCAGCAATGTGCCGCCTTTACGCCGGGGGATGTGACATGCATCTGCCCATCCGTGCACCATGGCATGCCGCATTGTAAATGCGGCGCATCAGTGGTGGCGCACGGGTGGTTTTGCGTGTCGCATCTGTTCTGGCACATACCTCCTGAATAGCAGAGATGCGCCAGAACTCGTAAATCTGCCCCACAGTGCTCTCTGAACTCTGCAGATTCTTGTGACCGGGTGAAGGGACGGGGGAGGGAGGTTGAAGATAGGAAAACAAAGCTCTTGATTCATGTGGAAATCATAAAGTGCTTTCACAGGAAGTCATGAATTAAGAAACCACCTTATTCTCATGAAACAGTCTACGGCTCTGATGTGCGAAAGTGTTTGCAACTTGTTTACATGATAAACAGATGCAACAGCAACTACACAGCTGTTTTCCCAAACACTCCTTTAATGCCACTGGCTTTGGATGCTTCAAATTTGCCTTTGCTGTGATCATCCGGGAAAAGGGTTGCTGGCGATGAAAAGGCGCAGTAGACCATCAAAACCTTGTCTGGCGAATTAATTCAAGAAAGAAATGTCTCCTGTGATGCCAAACAAGGTTTGCATAATTTAACATAATCCCTTCCTGGCGAGGCGACAAGCGAGTGAAAGATCATTAATGGGCGGTAAGTTAATACTCCTCTAAGGCCCCTTCGTAGAAGCAAGGACACTTTCGTTACGGTGACCCGGTGGCAGCGTCATCGCCGCA
Source organism: Lissotriton helveticus (assembly GCF_964261635.1). Lineage (NCBI taxonomy): Eukaryota > Metazoa > Chordata > Amphibia > Caudata > Salamandridae > Lissotriton > Lissotriton helveticus. The sequence goes on from NC_136071.1 coordinate 30,594,906, forward strand.
GTGCTCTCGGCCACCAGGGCCAATCCGCAACGAGGGCTTCAGAAGCTGAAACTTTGAGTTCAGAAAGTTGGGGAGACCGGTCTCTGCGGAGATCCACCTTCTGGAATAGGAAGATCCACCTGCGATACATGTAGGATCCTGAGTTTTACGAGCGATGTGAGATCAGGTCTGAGGTGGCCTTATTACTATCTTGGTGGATGGGAAACTCCGTCACAAACGTGATGCATAACCCGTCCGCCGTATTACAAGTTCTATAAGATGTAATGGAATTATAATTTGGTGTACGGGATACCCGTCACGTTCAGGGCCAGACGGGGAACCCAAAGCAGCCCTAGCCCTGGCGCCAGGAAGAGGGGGGGGGGTGGAGGGGGTGCAAGTGTTAAGCACTGCTGCTTTTGCACCTGGGGCCGATATTGCAAAACCACCACAAAACCGGCCCCCACTGCTGCAAAACCAGCCCCCACCCTTCTAGCCCCAGAAAAACACCTGATCCCCACTACGGCCAGTCCAGCCCTGGTCACCTTTGTGATGGAGTAACCCTGTCCCCCAAGATTGTAAATAGGCCCAAAGTCTGTGGTAGTGATCATGCCTAGTGTGAGATTCAAGTAAAGATTCATGGGCAGATTTACAAGCCCCTTGCGACACATTTACGCTGCAATTGCATCACTTCTGCGACACATCGGTGGCATAAACCATGGGCCATGTTGCGCCGTATTTACAACGGGACACATCTAGGGAGATGCGTCATGTTGTAAAGCCCTGGGCCACATGAAACCTGCATCAGGTTACATGTATGATAATGTATATATTTTTTTCAATTCAATATTTTATTTTTTCAATTCAATTCAATTTCTTCAATTCAATATTTTATTCAAGATTTGGAACTCCTTGGAGGTGCACATAAGATGTAAATGTATTTATATAGCGCCTTCTACCCAGAGGTCTCGTAGCGCTGTATTCATACCACTGTGGAACCCTTCCTGGCTTTCCTGTGAAATGTCCACTCCTGGGCACCCCCAAGGTGAAGCCAGGCATCCAAGCACTGCTGGGGCCGTTGTGTAGATTAAGCAAGCTATTGCCCAGAGTCACAGAGTGGGACTCATGATTAGAATAGGCACCGAGGCGAGAATTATCAGGTCCGGGGAAATTGTGTCCAAGAGCCGCCGAGGCGGGAATTGAACCCTGGTCCCGGGCTAGACCTCTGCATCAGGGTCTGCCGCTCTAACCATTGAGCCACGCTTCTCCACCATTGAGCCACGCTTCTCCACCATTGAGCCACGCTTCTCCACCATTGAGCCACGCTTCTCCACCATTGAGCCACGCTTCTCCACCATTGAGCCACGCTTCTCCACCTGCACATGCATAGTATTATAGATAACAAAACATAACACGGCTCACTCCACATTCCGTCTTAAAATTTACCGCAGCAACACGTACACAATTCGACTATGAATGGTGTTTAAAGTTTGCAGCATAAGGGATGAGATAACAAACAAGCTCCTGAAAAGTGCATAAACATCAGGTAGCTACACGTTCTTATGTTATATAAAACCCAAAATTTTATTTCGAATAAAAACGATTACAATTAATTACCAGGCGAGAAAGGAAACAAAGCATCTCCGAAATATGCAAATGTACAAAAGGGAGAAGATATCAACCTATTCAAGTACAATTTAGGGAATAGCAGGATGGTAACAGAGTAACTAAGCATAGGCGTGTCTATGCAAAAAGCCATTCAGTAGTTATGTGCAAAACGCATGCAAAGTTCCACTTCAATTAATTTTGAGGAATAACCGAAAGGTCAGAGTGCGACATATACTCAACATATCCCTCATGTGCAAAATAGCAGTACATAGCATAATGTATGTATGTATGTACATGTTATTTCTATAATGCAAACCTAGTCAAAGGCAGGGGAGGGCTGTACATGGTCAAAGGCAAGGTGTCCTCAGTCTCAGCTGCAGGACCTCAAAGATGGCGGCACAATAGACATGCAGCACCTCCTGGACCAATCCAACAGGAGGTGTCCTCAAAGTAGACCTGTGTCCTGTCCATCCAAGACGTGTCTATCCATGGCTTGTATTGCTAGCAGTCTTGGTTACAGGCAAATGTTGACATAAGGAGGCGCCACGACTCGAATACTAGGGTTTGAGTCCTGGTGGGGTTGAGTGTGCTGAGCCAGGATGTCCTCAAAGGGACGAAGGCCAGAGAGATGTTTGTGGTCATCACTCAGTTCTGCAGGACAAGCTCGATGCTGTGTTGTGTTTTCAGATCAAGCGCGTTTGGGTGATCTTACTAAAGTAAATAATAACCTTCGTGTCAAGAGGGGGGGTAGTGATTTCAGAATGAGGCTTGTTCTCAGATCAGGTTTGCTGTCTGCCCAAGAACTTCTACAGAGATTGGCAGAAGTATCGCAAAGTCAGGTGACGGAACATACAGCCAGATTCATCAAGGGAAATTGCGCTCGCAAAGGGCCAGATTCTGAGAATCTGGCCCTTTGCGAGCGCACTTTTTGCATTTGGGATTCATCATCCCAAATGCAAAAATCGCTAATACAGAATTCGCATTTTAGCGAGGAATAGCATTTAAGGAATCTCTATTTGAGATTCTTAAATGCAATTCATGAAACTTTTAAAAATTGCGAATTCGCAATTTCCTGCCGCTATTTACCACGAAGTCTGACTTTGTGGTAAATAGCGAAAACTTAGAAAAATGCACATTAGTGCATTTTTCTGAGTGGTATGTTACACACACACACATGTCCTTTGGACAGGTGTGTGCGCAACATCAGGCTACATTTCCATTTCAGGGGTGCTACAGGGTGTCCTTTGGACACTCCTGGCACCCTTGAAATCGCTTCCTTATTTGCGATTAGCAAATTGCTAATCGCAAATAAGGAATAACTCCCCATTCCTTCCTATGGGCCTCCAGGCCCATAGGAAGGAATGGGGAGTTATTCCTTATTTGCGATAAAATGCTAATCGCAAATAAGGAAGCTGTAGAAATCACATTTTTTTTGCCATTTCTACATGAATCCCGATTTGAGAGTCCTTAATAGCGATTCCTTAATAATCGCTATTAAGGACTCGCAAATCGGGACCATGATGAATCTAGCTGATAGTCCCTCGCGGGGATCTAGATTCCCATAAGGAAACAGTGAAACATCTTGTCATTGTTCAGTTTGAGGCCGCTGCAACCAAGCTTTCTATGAACAACTTGAAGTTAGAAGGAAGTGCTCTGATTGGACAATGGGCAAAAACATGTGTGTTTCACAGTCACTTAAGCAAGAACTTGCACCCATGGTGTCAATAAACACAGACGCGCTCCAGAAACAATGGATGAAGAACCACTTTCAGGCAGCCATCTTGAATCTGTGACCAATCAGTCCACCTGGGCAGGGGAAAACATCCACTACAACGCAGCCATTACAACAACCTACCTTTACGACGCAACTGTTACAACGCAACTGCCTTTACAATGCATGCCATTACAATGCATGTCACTACAATGCATGTCATTACAGCACATACCGTTACAACGCATGCCATTACAACACATTATAAGGTAAGCAATGGATATTTGTTTAGTATTAGGGTGGGTATAGGTTTTGGGGTACATTGGAATAGTAATTTTTACCCCTACACTACCCAACACTTATCCTATAGTTGCCCTAAAAGTATTATGCGTTGTAATGGTATGTGTTGTAATGGAATGCGTTGTAATGGTTGTTTTTAAAAATGCATTGTAATGGCATGCGTTGTAAAATCATGCAATGTAATGGTAGTTGCGATGTAAAGACTGTGTTGTAAAAGCATGCGTTGTAATTGCATGCGTTGTAACTTCATATATTCCTGGGCAGGGGTATCTTTGAAAAACAAAACAAATGGTTCCTAAAAGCAGCCTCGGCCTGTCTTATAATTGAAATTATCTACTGTCAGATGGAAAGTACATGGCTAAAGGGAACACCAATTTCCAGCTTTCGCTTGAAGACAGAGAAGGAGATGGTTTTGGGTCCAGCAGTAAGATGTTCCCAATGGCTGGACCGGACTTGAAGGGAGTACGTTTAAACTGGGGGATAGCTTCTGCACAGAGACCTATGTTGGGACGCTGAAAGCCCAGATGTGGGCCTGGAAAGGACAGGCAAGCTTCCATCAGCTCCTGGAAGGGAAGGTAGGTTTTGCTCTTAGCTGTATATTCAGTTCCCTTTGCAGCCTGTTGACCAAGGCCTTGTCAAGCCACTAGTACACTGCTAAGGTCTACTTTGCAGACTACAGTGCTCCCATCATGCCCAGGGCCACTCTACGCAGAAACCCTTGACAAATGCTGAGCTCGCGGAGGACAATTCTGCCCACCTCTTCTGTAGTGCATAGAAATGCCTCACAAAAGGTTAACCTTCAGAGAAATGTTCTGCGTGTTCTTTCCAGAGGGCCTTGGTTCAATTAGAGTGACAATGGATCATAATGAAACAAAAAGACTCAATTCAGGCAAAGAAAAAGTTAAACTGTAAAACTTTACCAAGGCCAAAAATCTGAAAATGTGCAAAACATTGCTGGTCACAAAAGTATGCTTACTCCAGCACTCAACACAACTTCATTTCCTGCTGTAGAATCATTGGCCACGCCACAGTTACTGCCTTTGCAGGGCTCAGGAGCTCAAAGTCACAGTCAGGGGTTTAAGTGGGATAAAAAAAGGAGGGTGCCTCTAAAAGGGAGGGGCCGATGTAATTAAAGGCGTGGCTTAAACAGGTGGACTAAAGTTCAGTGATTATCACAGTGTGTTTAGCAAACTGTATACAGGTGCCTCTCTGAGCTTTCTGTTATTGCATCCAGATATACAACACAACAACTGACATACACCTGAATCCAGCCAGGACTATTGGCTTTATCAATGGCATTAGCTGCCTAGGATAAATGACCAACAACAATGATTTTGTTGTCAATAATTAATATTGACAATGTCTCAATTCTGAAACTGTGAATTAAACAGTACTAACCGCAATGTTGGGGTACTGGTCTTCAAAGGGTCTCAACCACTTCTGTTACGTCCAGTCTACGCTAGAGATGTGCGCCCTTTTGATCTCCACATCTCAGCCATTTGTATATCTGTTTCCTCTTCAGCAGCCTCATTTCACTCTCTTCTGAGTGCACTTCCTCACGTCTCCTTCACTTCACCACCCAACACACTCCGTACCCACTCGCCTGTAAGACCTGCATTTTCTCTTACTTTCGCCTTGTCAATATTTTGGCAACTGTGTGCCTCCTTCACACACATTTACACAGAAGCAATATTACAACTGGCACACATGAATATTGCACTGTGCGATCTTCAGAGAGGCCAAGGATTGGATGATCATGTATTCTGACCAATTGTTTGACCCACTGACAGGCAGTGTTAGAAACTCCCACTTCCTTCAGCCTCAACTTCAGAGCTCTCAGTTGTGGCAGCCGGAGGCGACTCGGTTCAAAGTATGCGCTATACAAGAGTAATGAGCTACACGAAAACAAAATACAGAAACAAAACATCCTGGAAACATCTAACACTCTTAGGAATGCAAGAATAAGTGAAATGCGAAATCGCAACAGGATCTAAACTGCAGACAGGGTATACAACCTTTACAACGAAACTTTTACAACGAACTACCATTACAACGCAACTTTTACAACGCAAACTATTACAACGCATTGCTCTGGGGGGCGCTCTAGGATAGGAAATAGGTTAATTTACTATCCAATAACCTTCCCTAGTGTCCACGGGGACTGGAGTTGGAATAGTAAATTAAACTATTCACTATCCAGCACCCAAAAGCGCTATGCGTTGTAATGGTATGCAATGTAAAAACCGCGTTGTAAAGGTATGCGTGGTAAAAGTATGCATTGTAACGTCATACATCCGCAGACAGGGATTACTTAATTTTTTTTTACATTCATTGTTCAGAAATCGATCAGTATTTTTGTTGTTAAAGTGAAAGACATGAATATAATGTCAGATAAGGCCTGTTTCTATGTCCATTTTTAAGTACGACCTGTCCCACATTCTCAGATGGCTAAGGCCTGGCCCAGGGGCAGCTTCCACCTGGTCTCCTGTGAGACAGACTTTGGCCCTCTGGAAACTTTCTGATCTTACAACAGCCCTCCTGCTTTCCTGTGAGTCTGATGTGAGCAACTCTGTACCAGCCCTCCCAGCCAGCCTTTAAATCTGATGTAACTCTATATGAACATGGCTGTTAACAACGCATGTGAATTCATTGCATGCCTTTACAACGCAGTCATTACAATGACCCCGTTATTACCACGTGTACCACTACATCGCAAGTCGTTACGACGACTTGCTGTAGGGGGCGCGCTGGACTTAGGAATAATATTATTTACTATTCCTACCCCAGTTTGTGCAACAGCAGGGAAGGTGTTGGAATGTATATCCAACACCAGCGTGGCCCCTACAGCAAGTTGTTGAAACGACTTGCGATGTAATGTTACGCGTGGTAACAACGCAATCGTTGTAACGACTGCGTTGTAAAGGTACTGCGTTGTGGAGACAGCGTTGTAAATGCTGTTTCCCCTCTATACCAGCTATCCTTTAAATCTGATGTAACTCTATACCAGCCCTCCAAGCCATCCTTTAAGTCTGATGTGAGTACCTCTGTACCAGCCCTCCCGGCCATCCTGCGAGTCTGATGTGAGTACCTCTGCACCAGCCCTCCCGGCCATCCTGCGAGTCTGATGTGAGTACCTCTGCACCATCCCTTCTGGCCCTCCTGCGAGTTTGATGTGAGTACCTCTGCACCAGCCCTCCCGGCCATCCTGCGAGTTTGATGTGAGTACCTCTGCACCATCCCTTCTGGCCCTCCTGCGAGTTTGATGTGAGTACCTCTGCACCAGCCCTCCCGGCCATCCTGCGAGTCTGATGTGAGTACCTCTGCACCAGCCCTCCCGGCCATCCTGCGAGTTTGATGTGAGTACCTCTGCACCAGCCCTCCGAGCCATCTCACGAGTCTGATGTGAGTACCTCTGCACCAGCCCTCCGAGCCATCTCACGAGTCTGATGTGAGTACTTGCAAATCAGCCCTCTCAGGCATCCAGAATCCTCAGGGGTCAAGTGTGAAGCAAAGCGCGGGGCTGTAAGAGAATGGATCAGCTGCTGCCCTGACCTCCCAGGTGACCTCCGACCCCGGGGTCAGTCAATAGGCCCTGCTCCGGTCTCAGCGTCCCCAGGTAGCACGGCTTCTAGGCTAGCTGAGCGCAAACAAGCATTGGCAAAGGCACCAGGCCTGGCGCTGCCCAGTCACTCCTGACGTCACGTTTGAAGCCAGTGGAGCTTGTAGGGTTATGGGTCAGCTGCTGCTAGTGACCTCGTAGGCGACCTCTGACCCCGGGGTCATTCGATCACAGCTCGCTCATGTCCTGCTCCGGCCTCAGCGCCCAGGTAGCTTGGCTTTTAGGTGAACGCAGACCAGCGGAAACAAGCATTGGCAAAGCCACTGTACTCTTCGCCCCAACATCACAGAGGTGAGCTATTGTCTTTACTGATGCTTGTTACATTTGTTGGCTGCGGACAGGTCATTTAAGGGGCAAAAGTTCCCATGAAAGTCGTTAAAAAAATCCGTATCCGCCCCTCTGATCTTTACTTGCGCCAACCCCCAAAATTAACAAATTCCAAATATGCGGCTTTCTCCCTTCCATCTGATTGACGTACTAAAAAGCAGAGACCCGCACGGTGCTGTCCCACCTCTTGCCAGTACGGGACCCTACATGCACAGAAGGTTAGGAGAGCCCATCTGTGTGCCTCCTGCTCCCTGGAACATACGTGTTTCTGTGTTTTACATAGCGCCTTCCTGCCGCCTTACGTCCCTTCAGAGGCGCTGAGACACTGGGGCCGATTCACAGAACTAACTTAAGACAAAATCCTAAACTTACTATCATTTTGGTATTCACAGAAGGCACTTACTCATTTTGGTATTCACAGAAGGCACTTACTCATTTTGGTATTCACAGAAGGCACTTACTCATTCTGGTATTCACAGAAGGCACTTACTCATTTTGGTATTCACAGAAGGCACTCACTCATTTCGGTATTCACAGAAGTTAGGAGTCCTAACTTATGGACCCCTAAATGCCTTCTGTGAATACCGAAAGTCTTAAAGTTAGGATTTTTCTCAGTTTAGGAGTAGTAAAGTTAGGAGTTTAGGATTTAGTCTTAAGTTAGTTCTGTGAATCGGGCCCACTGGGTGCATGCAGAAATGCGGCAACAAAGTGGGTTTTCATAGGCTAAGTCCACAGAGTACAAACGTGAGTCTGATCTGCGTTGTGGGGGGCGGGGGGGGACAGACTCCCCCTGCTGGCTGCTGAAGCTAGCCACCCCCAGGTGAAGCACCCCGGGAGGCCGGCTCTTTTTGAAGGGCTGGTACAGGGCTTTAAGTGGGATGAAAAAACTGGCGGGTCTCTCAAAGGGGCGTGGTCAGTGTAATTAGGGGCGTGGCTTTAAAACACTTAAGCTAAAAATCTGTGTTTAGCATAGTGTGCCACCCGAGTTGTATTTTGCTGTTTCTGTAACTGTTTCTAGATATGTGATACAAAAAGTAACATCATACCTACAACCCGTCAGGACTATTGACTTTGTCAATGGTTATTAGTTGCATAAGGTAAATAAGCTGCATCTGTGGTTTGTTACATATAATATTCCCCTGGTGACCCACTATTTTGGTGCTCTAGCGTTTTAGAAAGAGAAGGGAAATCCAGAAAGAAAATGACTCTTCAAAGGTTTTCCCTTCCCCACAACGCTCACCTGGCATGACGTCATGCCGTAACTTCTCCAGTGAGCAGTGTCGGCAGCGCACATCGATGTGCCTGCTGTCTCGAAACGGGTCTCTATCTGCTGTTTTGCGCCCTGGCACTTTTTTCCGACTGCAGTGACAGCAAACTGCTGTCACTGCAGTCGGGGAAAAAAATCAGACCGCCTCTGCCAGGGCTCAAAACAGAGCCCGATAGAGACCCGTTTCGAGCCCCCCTTAAAAAAACTGCCGGTGCTCAGACCCCTTGAGACCCGGCCCACTTAAAGCCCTGGGCTGGTATCAGCCGATCCACTCCGAGACCAGGAGAGGGGGTTCCTTCCCTCTGTTTTCCCGCCATATTCTGGCGCCGGGAAAAGCTGGTTCTCACCCCTTCTGGCCCAGGGCTCTCCTGACCCCCAGCACCGAATGAAGCTGGGTTGGGTGTGCCACCCTTGAGAAACGTCTGGGAGCTCAGCATTTCACCGAGAAAAGCTCTTGTCTGAATACTAAAACCCAGCATAGCCCATGATTGGAGCCGGGCACCTGTCCAGGAGCCCCCCGAAACTCGTCAGGCACTGTCTACTGGGCTGGGCAGACCTTATCTAGGCCCAGGGGTCTCCAGTCTTTTATGTTCAATGAAAATTATCCCAAGCTACTAATATGATTAGAGTTATGGGGAGAGGAGTTGGCCTAATGGCTAGAGCGGTCAACCTCGAATCTGGTGAGCCGGGTTCGAGTCTCGGCAACAATGCTGAACATCCTGTGATTCTGGGCAAATCACTTAATCTCCCCGTGCCTAACAAAAATGAATGTGTCCTCATGTAATGCAACTGGTGCTATGTAAAGCGCTCTGATACCCGATACCGGGTAAGTTTGCGCTATAAAACTCCATAAAAAAAAAAATATCTTACTGACCATGTCAAGTATACATTAGTGGTCCCCATATACAAGATTACCTGTAGTGTGAGTGCACCAGGCACGGTTCCCACCAGTGATGTAAACATTGCTTTGTCAATGCAGAATGCCTCTACATGGGTTTAACCCCTTCGGCGCTCATGACGAGCTCAGCTCGTAATGAGTTACGCCTCTCGTACGCTCATGACGAGCTGAGCTCGTCATGTAACGCGGCTTTTAAAAAAACGCAGCGCACAGCGGGAAAACCGCTAGCGCGCATGCGGTTAACATAGCAGCCGTAGCAGCGAGGCCCCAGGCACCAAGTTACTATTAGTAATAAGTCTCCCCAAACATCAGTGTAGGAGTGATAAAAATGCATGCACTTTCGCTTTAAAAACACCCTTTTCGATTTTGGCATGCATATTTCAATTGAACCACCAAAACGCTTGTAATTTGGAAGGCTGAACTGCACACAGGAGGTTGTACGACGGTACAACGCAGGCAATTACTTTACATGCCTTTGGCACACATTTTTTTGCGCGCATGTTTTTACAGCGAAAATGCATTTAAAACGCATGCCAATACCACGCATTGTTTTTATATTTAAAAACAATGTATTTGTGGTGGGAGACACCCCACACCCCCCAACTTACCTTAAATGCGTGATATTGGAATGCGTTGTAAATCCATTTTCGCAGTAAAAATAATTGTGCTAAAAATGCGTGGGTAAATGCTTAACGAGGTAAAAACCTCGCTGTAAAGGCTGTTTACCTACGCAGGAGAGCTACTTACGGGGAGCTGGAGAGCTACCAGCAGCTCGCGAGCTACTCGTTGGAGAAGCCTGTCTTGGCCGATTAGGCTGTCAGGAGCTGGTGCTCCTCTAGAGATAGACCCCCTCAGTGCCTCCCACTCCTCAGCTGTGGTCCAGCGGAGCAGGAGACCACTCACATCTCACAGCTGGCTTACCGCCAGACACTTACAGCTCACTTGCAGCTAGACTACTTACACCTCCCAGCTGGCTTGCAGTCATACACTTACAGCTCGCTTACAGCTAGACCACTCCCAGCTCACAGCTGGCTCGCAGTCAAACACTTACACCTCACTTACAGCTAGTCAACTCACATACACAGCAGGCTCAATGTCAAACACTCACAGCTCGCTTAAAGCTAGACCACTCACAAATCTCACAGCGGGCTCACCATCAAACACTTACAGCTCGCTTGCAGCTAGACCACTCACACCTCACAGCTGGCTCGCAGTCAACCACTTACAGCTCGCTTACAGCTAGACCACTCACACCTCACAGCTGGCTCACAAACACTTACAGCTCGCTTACAGCTAGACCACTCACAGCTGGCTGACAGTCAAAAACGTACAGCTCGCTTAAAGCTAGACCACTCACATCTCACAGCTGGCTCGCAGTCAAACACTCACAGCTCGCTTACAGCTAGACCACTCACACCTCACAGCTGGCTCGCAGTCAAACACTTACAGCTCGCTAACAGCTAGACCACTCACACCTCACAGCTGTCTCACAAACACTTACAGCTCGCTTACAGCTAGACCGCTTACACCTCACAGCTGGCTCACAAACACTTACAGCTCGCTTACAGCTAGACCACTCACACCTCACAGCTGGCTCGCAGTCAAACACTTACAGCTCGCTTACAGCTTGTCCACTCACATCTCACAGCTGGATAACAGTCAAACACTTACACCTCACTTACAGCTAGTCAACTCACATACACAGCAGGCTCAATGTCAAACACTCACAGCTCGCTTAAAGCTAGACCACTCACAAATCTCACAGCGGGCTCACCATCAAACACTTACAGCTCGCTTGCAGCTAGACCACTCACACCTCACAGCTGGCTCGCAGTCAACCACTTACAGCTCGCTTACAGCTAGACCACTCACACCTCACAGCTGGCTCGCAGTCAAACACTCACAGCTCACTTACAGCTAGACCACTCACACCTCACAGCTGGCTCGCAGTCAAACACTCACAGCTCACTTACAGCTAGACCACTCACACCTCACAGCTGGCTCACAAACACTTACAGCTCGCTTACAGCTAGACCACTTACACCTCACAGCTGGCTCACAAACACTTACAGCTCGCTTACAGCTAGACCACTCACACCTCACAGCTGGCTCACAAACACTTACAGCTCACTTACAGCTAGACCACTCACACCTCACAGCTGGCACGCAGTCAAACACTTACAGCTCGCTTACAGCTTGTCCACTCACATCTCACAGCTGGCTAACAGTCAAACACTTACACCTCACTTACAGCTAGTCAACTCACATACACAGCAGGCTCAATGTCAAACACTCACAGCTCGCTTAAAGCTAGACCACTCACAAATCTCACAGCTGGCTCAAAATCAAACACTTACAGCTCGCTTACAGCTAGACCACTCACACCTCACAGCTGGCTCACAAACACTTACAGCTCGCTTACAGCTAGACCACTTACACCTCACAGCTGGCTCGCAGTCAAACACTTACAGCTAGACCACTCACACCTCACAGCTGGCTCACAAACACTTACAGCTCGCTTACAGCTAGACCACTCACACCTCACAGCTGGCTCACAAACACTTACAGCTCGCTTACAGCTAGACCACTCACAAATCTCACAGCGGGCTCACCATCAAACACTTACAGCTTGCTTGCAGCTAGATCACTCACACCTCACAGCTGGCTGACAGGCAAACACTTATAGCTTGCTTACAGCTATTCAGAAAAGGGGGTGGTGATGGACAGAGCATCTGAATTAAGCAGAACACTCATACCCAGTCAAAAGATCAGGGCTTGATCCATCACTGTTTTTTAGCTCACTGCACCATCCCAGTTCAGAGCCTGGCTACATGCAAATTAGTCTGTCCCTGGCCCAGTGCATCATGGGAACAGGGCAGACCAAACTACCAAGCCAATTCTTCACCAGAAAGGAGACAAGCTACCGGGGACCGGTTTCTGGCATTGCAGCCGTCTTCGGCCCGGCTTGCTTGAATCCTGATGGTGCAGTGAGCAAGGGAATTACAGCTAGACCACTCACAGCTGGCTCACAGTCAAACACTTACAGCTAGACCACTCACACCTCACAGCTGGCTCGCAGCCAGTATCTGCTTTTCCAGGTTTTGTTTCTGTGGTTTCTTTCCTGCAGCCCATGGCTCATGTATAGTCCACTCTGTGAACAGATTCGCCTCCCGGTGTCCGGGTGAGTTAAGGTTGTAGGGGGGGGGGGTCGTGATGGGGACCTTTGAAAGCTCTGGAGCTGCTGCTGATGACAATGTGATGTCCTAACAGTGCCTTCCAGTGCCTCACAAAGGTTTTCAGACTAGCACTCATCCACTTTTTGGCCTCTCTCCAGAGCGCACAGAGCCAAGGTAACATAAGTCCCATTGTAACTGTGATTCTATGAGGATTGTGTGGAGAAGGTACACATCTGTCGAAATACAGCTAGAGAACAGAAAGTGCATTGCTTACAGGTGAGTGGGTGGCTTGTGTGGGGGTGGTTAAGTGGATGCGATTAAAGGAGATGCGTGCAGGAGGAAAGAGTGAAAAGACAGCAGTTGAATAGGAATGGAATGACATGTGAGATAGGCAGACAGAGGATTTCAGAATGATGTGGGGAGAAAAAAGGGCAGAACAGAGTGAAAGCCTGCAGAGGACAGAGGTGAGAAGAATAGAACAGGAGGGACTGAGGCACACTGAAAGCACAACCCTGCTCTCCCGGGCTGAACTGGGGACGCAAAGCAGCCCTGGCAACTTTATCGGACCAGACCCCGGGGGGTGCAAGTGAGAAACACTGCTGCTTTTGTTGCTGGGGGCCGATATTGCAGCTACACTGTAAAACCGGGCCCCTGTACCAAACCCGACCCCACGGCTGCAGAACCAGCCCCACTCTTCCAGCCTCCCGGGGAAATGCCCAATGCCCGCTATGGCCAGTCCGGCCCTGCTGCCCACAGAGCCAGGGCCGAACTGGCTACCGGGCAGTTGTGTGTGCTGCCGAGCAGGGGGATGATTTCTCCGTGGTATGGGCGTACTTTGTTGATGGGGACCTGCGTGCGCTTTGAAAAAAAAAAGCAAAACAAATTTCGTTTTGCACACACAGGTCCCCATCAACGAGAGCATCCCCCTGCTCGGCAGCACACACAACTGCCCGGTAGCCAGTCCGGCCCTGTACAGAGCTCAGAAATCTTTCAATCCTAATCATTGACAGCAAAATCATTGCTGTTACTCAGTTATTTTATACTGCTAACAAGCACTGGCAAAGCCAACAGGTGTGGCTTGTTTTTTAGGCACTGGTCTTATTATTTTGAAGGTTTTATATAGCGCGAACAAGACTCTGGCGAGTACCAGAGCGCTTTACAGGTCATAAATTGAAGGCAAGAGATAGTATACAAAGAACAGCAATAAAGAAAACAAATACAAGGAATATATATATAGTTCAAGTGAATTTAGCCATGAGGATCGCTTTCACGTCTCTTTTGAAGGAGGCAGTGGAAGGGATCATTCTTGTTTCACTGGGTAAGGCGTTCCAAATCCTCGGAGCCATACCAGAAAAGGACCGGTTATAAGTTTTTTTCTTGGTTGTTGTGCTATATGTCTGTATACAATAACAAAAATTAAAATACAAAAGGTATGCTGTTCCTAATTTTGAGACAAGAGGAAACTGGTTTTGTGTGGTCATGAAGCGTAGGAGGATGAGGATTCCTTGGAATATAGGGCCCTCCTTTGTGATTCGTTACAATAACAGAAACTCACAAAGAGGCACCCACGTATTGGTCAGGTGGCACGCTGTGTGAAGCAGAGGATTGTGGGTTACATGTTTTTAGCCATGCATTACATAAGCCACACCTCTTGGCATAGATTTCAAGATAAGCTTCTTTGTCCACTCCCCTTTTTGAGAGCCCCTCCCCCACGTTTTTAATCCACTTAAAGCACCAACCTTGACTCTATTTCCCTTCTAACACTGCACCCTACCTGGTCTCCAGCTCTTCCATGTCAGCACCTCTGCCTTTGATTGATTGTGTGTTTCTAAAGCGCTAGAATCGACTCCCGAAGGAGTATCTCTGCGCTGTAGACCGCTGGGGAACCCGTCCTGGCTTCCCCTGTGAGATGGTCTCTACAGGGTATCTCCAAGGTGAAACCAGGCATGCCCGGCGTATGTGCGGGGCCGTTGTGGAGATGAGGCAAGCTAATGCCCAGAGTTGCTGAGTGTGATCCCTGGTTAGAGTAAGCACCGAGGCAAGAATTATCGAGTCCGTTGACCCTGGTCCAAGACGCTGCCGCGTCGGGAATTGAACCCTGGTCCCGGGCCGGCCTCTGCTCCCGGGTCTGCCGCCTCTAACCAGTGAGCCACACCACTCCACCTCCACTGCCTTTCCTTCTTTTCCTCAGCTCACTGATTCTGTACTTCTGCTTCTAGGCTCCCTCCTGCCTGCGCACCTTGCTCCTCCTGCACCCAGGGGCGTAGCTTGGTCAGTAATATTGGGGGATGTGGGCTTCAGATTTTCCACCAATCAGGCTGGCATATAAGGTTAATTACATTATACGCCAGACAGGGTTCATGAGAGGGGCCTCTGGGGCAGTGGAAAGGGAGAAGAATGTGGATTGGTGTGAGTACTAAGAAAGAAAATACAATATTTTGAAATAAGCAAACATTTTTGGACTTTCGAAGCAGAGAGGGAGAGAGTGTGTGTGCGTTTTTGTCTGTGTGTATGTAAAAGTTCCTGGTGAAATCCGACAGACATCTCATCCTACCCAACTGAAAACACCTGCACCCAACTATTTTATACAAAGTACATATGATAGGGGGGTGTTACACCCCAAGCATCTCTCCTTAAAGTATGCCCCTGCCTGCACCTGTACTCCTTACCAGTGCTGGAATTGGAAAAAAATAACCCTGGAAATCCTCCCAATCACCGGTTGTTTTCATGCACATCCTTTGAGTACATACATTGTTCAATACGTTCTCATATATATTTTAAAGTATGTGCAAGAAGAGGATGTATGACATTACAACGCATGCTTTTACCACGCATGCTTTTACATCGCACTTTTTACAACGCATACCATTACAACGCATAGCGCTTTGGGGCGCTGGATAGTGAATAGTTTAATTTACTATTCCAACTCCAGTCCCCGTGGATGGTAGGGAAGGTGTTGGATAGTAAATTAAATCTATTCCCTATCCTAGAGCGCCCCCCAGCGCAATGCGTTGTAATGGTTTGCGTTGTAAAAGTTGCGATGTAAAAACACTGCGTGGTAAAATTTGCGTTGTAAAGGATTTTTCCCGCATGAAGACAACTGGTTCATTTTACAAGGAAAATGTCACTAAGCAGAACAGATATCTGTCTGTATAAAAATTGTGTATCGTTTTTATGATTCAAAACAATTAACTATAGAAAATATAATGAAAACAACCCCTTTTTGAATATAAATATTTAAAAAAATAAAAATATATTTTTGATATAAGGTTGTCTTGTGGTGGAAATAATATACATATATGGTGACTTACTTTAAATGTACATTATAGAACATGTTTAAGAAAAGTTAAATTACTATGAAATGTGCCTGTCTTAGGTTGTGATCCACTTTGCCAAGTGATTTTTTCAAACATATTGTATTTCCCTGTCCTGGCAACTTAACCAAGAATCAGGGGCCCCCCTTTTACAAATCTGGACAGCATCAGAGGCAGACTGGGACAGAAACCAGGCCCAGGAAGCAAACTACAAGGGGTCCCCATGAGTGAATTAGATGCCTAAAAAGTGGCCCCTGTTTACAAATTGAAGCAGTTTTGGACTTGAGCTCCCAGCAGGCAATGTTTGTGGTAACATCAGGGAAATCAACAGCACAGCGGGCCCCCCAGAACATAAAACAGGCCCACAAAGAGCAATAAAAGGCCCCACTATACCTGCCAGACCAGCCCTTCGGGCACTTACTGATTGCCATATAGGCCAGTCCGGCCCTGGGCAGTGTAAGCGGATGGGAGCCTGCAAGGGACAAAGATGGACTCAGCAGACACTGAAAAGGGACAACCAAGCTTAGGAAAAGGCAGGGGGCACGTCTTGGAGCAGGGTTCGAGGCCCGCTGGCCCTCGGCTGTCCACCTCCGCTGTCCAACAGCCGTTGTCTGCCTCTTTGGGCAGCAGGTGGCGGGAGGGGTGGGGAGGGCAGCTGGAGGCGACCACAGCACATGAAGGGTGTTGGAACTTGAGAACCTGACATGCAGAGTGGAGACTTCTTTCCTGCCTTGAGCCCTACAAATGGCGACGGCGTGGCTGCAGCCGAGGGCGGCCCAAGGACGAATGCGCGGGCGGGCTGGAGGCGCCGTGCCAGAAATGTCGCTGCGCCTTAAGGCAGGGGCGACAACACCTGAAGACGTCCCACAGAGAGAGCTGAGAACGTCCTCCACCCTGTTGGGGGATCAGGGTACAAGAACGTTGAGGGTCGAAGAGGTGAGACTGTTGCATCTGATCTTTTTGTATCCCTCCCCCCGTGACTGGAGACCCTCACGGGTGAGTAGTGCGCTTCACAAATCCCTGATTGATTGGTTGATTGTATCCGACTTGATGCCCTACGTCACACAGTTGTGGACAGGGCTCCGGCGCAAAGTGTTTTCTTTTCTGAAAATTATTATTTCATCTGAATGTTGAAATACACACCCTCTTTTTAATGAGCCCTGTTTTTTTTTTTTTTTTTTTATAACCAATTTTATTGTTTTTGTGAAAGACCAACTAGAGATGCCAATACCAGCTGCTCGTGCATCTGTTTTGTGTTTTACACCATTATGGTGAGCAAACTAGAGGCTCGAGACCTCCAGGAGCCCTGGCGCCGGAATCATGGGTGTGGCTTGCGGGTGGACCAGCAAGTTGCACACTTTAAGGAAGAGTTCATAGTCTCCTTGATAGCAGCAGGAGGCCCTCAGTAGCAACCAACCCCAGTCACATGATGGATGAAGGGGCAACAGCCGGTACCCCAAGGTGAAGGTGGTGGAGAAGGCACCGATTGTGGAGGTCCTCTGGTGTTGCCCAATTGTATTTATTTATTTATTTATTTGCTCAATGCCCCAAGAGCCAACTGGTGGGATAAGAAGGCATAAAGATGCCTTCCCGAGGTGATATGTTCTACAGAGGCCCTTGATATACTGGCAGCTGTCAATCAGGAAGGTATCAGGGCCAGACCTCACCCTGACGCCACTGAGGGCAGAGGTCAAGAACCATGAGGGTACAGGACCAGTCAACTAAGCATGAGATATATTGGAATGTACTAAAGAGACATCCCTTGTAGGACTCGGGCGCAGGTTGGTGATTCCAGAGTCCTACAGGAGGGGGAACCTAAGGCGTGCTCGTGAGGTTCCAATCGCTGGTACCTGGGCTTGGCTGAGGGTCAAAGTGATCAACAGTTCTGTAGCCAACATCCATTATGAGAGGGGCTGGAGACAGGCAAAAGCATGCAATGTATGTCAAGGTTCTCGTGGTTCTGGTTCCAGTGGTTGGGGCGCACATCCAATGGGCAGGGGTGAACACTGTTCCACAGTTTACTCACAACCCTCCCCACAAACAGTACTATTGCGGTGAACCAGACATCAGTCACAACCAATCAGAGTCTGATGATCGGATACAGGCCCTTATCAGGGTAGGCTTTTCAGGTGAGGTCAGCACTCATGGGGTCTCAAATCATAAACAGAGTTATGTACAGTTTAGTCTCTGATACATCAACAGGGAGAACCACCACCAAAGCACTAGGAACCACCCTCAGTCAAACAGTCTCTTAGAGAGATCCAATAGGTCCCTAAGAAGTACTCTGGATGGCTGAGGGAGGCGTCTAATAGAGCTCTAACTGGGCAGTGACACCATACTGAAAGAGTGATGGCTGCAATCACAGCTAATTTATAGTGTCAGGTGGTGCATCTGTCCTGTTTACAAATGAGGAGGGGACTCGGGGTCTGACAGACTAGTGTGGCATAGCAACTCTTTGCATGTTGGCATCGCAAGACAGTCACCTTGTGAAGCTTGGCAGTGACGGTTATGTGTGTAGGTGATCAGAAACAGGGCCCCCGTTCTACCAACGCTACGTACTGTGTGTCCATACCAGGCCGCTCTCTCCATAGGGTGCATGGTTGTTGACAGTGTGATGTCTCATTGGCAGCCTTGCTGTTGCAGCTTGACATGTCTGTGAAACTGGCATTCATATTTTTCTC
Source organism: Lissotriton helveticus (assembly GCF_964261635.1). Lineage (NCBI taxonomy): Eukaryota > Metazoa > Chordata > Amphibia > Caudata > Salamandridae > Lissotriton > Lissotriton helveticus. The sequence continues at coordinate 30,613,783 of NC_136071.1, forward strand.
TGCCCAACCACAGGGTCAGTTCACCCCAGCCATTGGCTCTCTTGCAATGAAAGTGACGCCATTTCCCAAATCACACATGCACACTGTACTAAAAAGTGATACACTTTAGTGCCAGGGCTCTCCTAATCATGAAGCTTTTTTTTAATTTACTACGTTATTTTTGGCTTTATCAATGATTTCGTTTCGTTTTGAAAACCTGGCAGCTCCCCGCATACTGTTACTGGGACTCCTGCTTGCTATTCGAGTTTACTTTTTTTTTTCTCAATGTTATTATTATTTTCATTGTGATGGGCGTGGCAGCTTCTGATTCATTACTACCACACAACCCTCTTGCTGCATTGACTCTTTCAGTGCGCCAAACCACCTGTGGGCACTGCCTTATTGGGCAGCCATCTTAGAAGGGTATTTGTATACTTTATTGTTCATTTACCATTCCAAAATGGCTGCTGCATTTAGAAACAACAATGAAGCCATTTTGAGGTGGTACAACAATGACACAGTATGCACAATGCCATTTCAAAATCGGCGGCCAGTACTGTGTATGCCATGTGGCCATATTGGAATGGTACTGTGCTTAATGTATCATTGTTTACTGCTCCAAGATGGGTACCACATGGCTTTTTAAAAGGACAGCCATTTGAAAAGGTAAAACAATGATAAAGAATACAGAATACCATTCCAAGAGAGCCAGCAACAGCAATGGTTCATTTTTTTACATTTTTATACCTAGTACATGCCTGCTAACTTAAGACTGCAGCATTTGTATTATTTTTAATTTATTTAATAGCAAACTTGCCCAAAAAATGACTTTAAAAAGATTCCAGGCTTGCCTAAGCCATAGCCGTTGGCTTTGCCAATGCTGCTTCTTTCCTCCACACTATGCTAGCTGCTCTGCAGAACAGCTCGTGCCGTCTCCGGATAACCCCTCTTTGAGGTTAGGCCGGATCTCTGCTGCATTGTGCTCTGTGACATTACATCTGGCTTGCTTGCCTGTCGGAGGGAGCTAAGATAAGAGCCCTTTCCTTTTGATTTCTCGCGTGTATATAATTATTGCAGAATTTAGTAATGCAATCTATATTTATAGAGCACCAGAGTCTTTTCATACTTGGGTGAGTCACTCTAAGCTCTAAAACACAGAGAAACCCTTACATTTTGATGTGGGACGTGGAATAGGGTGGGCGACCCATGGACCTAGCACCGCGGGGTCCCCGCGTCACAGTGAAAGCGAATTTAACGAATTTTGTGTTGCTAAGTCTTTGCAGAACCTTTACCTCAGTGCATTGCTAAGCGCGTCATTCAACATCTGGAAGCCCTGGCAAATGCAAACCGTCAGGGCGATTAGAGCAACCGCGCATGCGCAAGACACCTGTCTCTAAGGGGTCGGGGATCTCGGCGCAGTCAGTGCCTCTGACGCAGTGGGCGTGACTGTCCGGGTATGAATGACATGCTGCGGGCTGAGCAAGAACATACAAGGGCTTGGAGCCTACCCTTTGCTTACCTTTGGTTGGCTTTCCTGTCACTCTGATTTGTCTGCTTCCTATTTGTGTCCAAGCTTGTCAATCTTGTGTTTGTCCCACCTACAGAGAATAAATAGCCTCTTTACCATTTGTTTTGACTATGCTTCCACTGCTTAATTTTCAAGCACTACTTTTTTCTTTTTGGTTCAGCACTCCACAAGAGTGCATGTATTTTCCAGCTGTCTGTCTCGTGTACTTCTCTCCCCCTGCACTCTGTTTCCCGTGTGCATCTTCCTACACCACTTCATGTTGTGTTCACTCTCGTGTCCACCCCCTGCTGCTTACATGGCTAAAAACCATTACCAAATCCAACGCTGTTTAATATCTATGTGGCCCCCCTTGGCCAATCTGCTAAGGAGTTGTGGGTTTACCCCATCTCTTATGCCGACGATACTCAGTTGCTCTTTCCTTTTGCAAAGCTTACTCCTGCAGTTCAGGCTACCTTCTCCTCGGGAATGAGAAGGATTTCGCAATGGATGAGGAGTACTTTTCTACAGTGCAATGTAGGAAAGACGGAGCTCATGCTTTTTGGTGAGGCCCAATTATTATGGACCCCTAACTGGTGGCCAACTGACTTGGGCACTCCTCCCGTTCCGAAATCCTGTGTTAAAAACCTAGGTGTTCGCCTAGAACAGGCTCTTACCATGAAGGAGCACGCTGCTCAGACAGCTGGCTCCTGTTTTCATGTGCTGGGCCTGCTGCGCCGCATTCTACCCTTGCTCCCAGATTCCACCCGGAAAACACCGACCCAGGTACTTATTCTAAGTCGCCTGGATTATCGTAATGGTTTCTTGGTCTTTACAGGTGTTTCAAAACACGGCGCCTCGCCTGATCCTCAATACTCCCCCTTAGAACTGCTTCCCGGACCTTGTTTTACCAGCTTCACTGGCTCCCCATATGGGAGCGAGTGCAGTTCAAAGTCTGCTGCACAATATTCAAGGCCCTGTCTAAGTCCGGCCCTGCCTACCTTGTCGATAAATTCATTCCGTATTCCCCTCGGAGGCCCCTCCGCTCAGGATCTAAATCCTTACTAGAGGTACCCAGGATCAAAAGAGCCAGACAGGGTGGGAAGGCCCTCTCTTATCTGGGTCCTTACCACTGGAATAAGCTTCCTTTGCAATTAAGACAGTGTACTGATTATCTTCAGTTTAGGAAACAGCTCAAGACCTTTCTTTTTTGTTTCTGATTCTTAGCAGACAGCTTCTCACCTGATGCCCGTCCATGAGCGCAGAGATACCCCTTCGGGGGTCGATTCTGGCGCTTTATAAATAAATAAATAAATAAACAAACAAACAAATAAATAAATAGGACGGAAAACCGAGATGTATTGCCTTTGCCAATGCTTGTTTAAGACGCTGAAGTTGCCGTTTTTATCACCCCATTAGCTCACTTCCTTGCTTTCCCTTCTCCGGATGCTGCTACTCACCAAGAACCCCCAGACCCTAAAACAAACAACTTGGCACTAGAATGATGGAGCGAAGCGGTGGGTGAGTTGGGGTAGGATCTGAGATGTTCGCATTCTGAGGCCAGTCACTGCTCCTATGTAATCAGCCGGGGACTGACCTGTTCGAAGGGGTTCCCTGCTGCCTCAGTGTATTCACCAGCAGCAGCAAAGGTGACAAATGTCTTTCCGTCCAGGGTGCTAGCCTAGCGAAGGCCAACTCTGCGCTACACGCCTTTGAGAGGCACCATCTTTTCTTGAATATCTCTTTATTCAATTTTCTGTGAGAAAAACAAACAGTATAGCATAGCACCCCGACTGTCGAGGACATGTGAGCGAAACATACAGCAGCTAATTCATAGGTCTTCCGGAGGCAGTTTACCTTGTGGCTCCCGCCCGCTCCACCCTCCATTTGCTCTGCATCTCTGCTTTTCCGCACTCTCCCTTTTCTCCCACTTGTCTCCAGGGATCCCAAATCTTCTCGAATATGCGTGGGCAGCTCCTCGCCTGGTACATTAGTTTTTTCTGCCCCTATACACCAATCCATGCCTTCCTCCCACTCCCGAATGGTAGGCAGACTGTGCCCCCCCAATGTACTCGAGTATATTTCTACGAGCCACCATCGGGGCTGAGAGACGCGGTGTTTGGTCTCCTCTCCTCCCGGGAGCAGTGGCGTTACAATAGCCCCAGCATCCCCGGCGGTGCGCGGGCCCCCGAACTCCAGGGACCTCCCTCCATTACTGTGCACGGGCAGCGGCTGAGAGCTCCTGACTGGGTCCAGAGCATGGGGGGGGGTCCTCAATGTACTTGGCCCCCTAAAGTTTTGTTACGCCACTGCCCGGGAGCTCCGAAGGCGGGACTTCCTGTGAGGATGCGCCTGGACCCCGGGCAGGCCAGGCCGCCATTTCTTTTCCCGGCAGCTAGAATGTCGGCTTCCTTCTTCCAGGAGTCAGCCCATGATGGATGACTCGGAGACTCAGCAGTATCTACCCCTGCCTGACAAGTCATTAGCAGCTGGAGATTGGCTTCCGCTCCCGGCCTGGCAGCGATGAGGAGACGCCTTCGCGGGCCAAGAGACGTCAGGCTGAAGATGGAGGGGGAAGCGGGTTCAGCCTGTGCGTCGATTCCGGGACAGCTGCTAGCCCTGGCTCGCCCTTAGCTGCCCCTAACACAGTGCTGCTGCAACCCCTGATGTCTGGATCACGAGGACAGCTGGACGGGCCAAGCTAACCTCAGCAACAAACAGGAACCTGATGACGTCACAAGATGGTGGGATGGCAGGAGGGAGGGGGGGCCGGCCGAGCACTTTGCCAGGGCCATTTGTGGTTCACAGTCCGGCCCTGGGCTCCAGAGCTGGCACAAGGGTGCAGGGAAGACAGATACAGCAGGTGAGGGTGCAAGCAGCGGGCCTGAGGACAGGCCTCTGTTGAGGGTCATTGGAGGCAGCACACATGGCTACTGGCGTCCAATGCAGACGCTCGCCATCAGAGATTAAAATAGTGGCATGGGTCATCGGATGCCCAATAATCCTAACACATTGAATAAATAGGTTTTCAGCTCTTTCTTGAATCTAGTCTCCTCCGTGACGGACCTTAGATGACCCGGCATCTGATTCCACATGATAGCTGCCCTGACTGCGAAAGAGGAACCCGCTCTTCGGGTGAACAACACTTACAACGCAACTTTTACATCGCAGAGCCTTTACAACGCAACCATTACAACGCAAACTATTACAACGCATTGCTCTGGGGGGGCGCTCTAGGATAGGGAATAGGTTAATTTACTATCCAATAACCTTCCCTAGTGTCCACGGGGACTGGAGTTGGAATAGTAAATTAAACTATTCACTATCCAGCGCCCCAAAGCACTATGCGTTGTAATGGACTGCGTTGTAATACTTGCGTTGTAAAGGCATGCGATGTAAATGCATGCGTTATAATGTCATACATCCCGCTCTTCGTCTATCATTGTTGAAGAGAGTTGAGATGTCTGACCATGTCATTATAACACGGTAACGCTATCTGTAGTCCATGTTTCTCAGGGGTCTAGCTTGGAACCCCGCGAGAGTTTGTGCACTCAGCCTCAGCATTGATTCAAGGGTGAGACCTCCCATGAAGAAATAGGTGGCTTGAAACACCGACTGGCTCCTGGGAGCCGGGGCAGGTTTGGCTGAAGGCCAACACAGGTTTTTGTAAGCCACAAGAGGTTCATTGGCCTGATGGCTTGTAAGTGTTGAATCTCCCCTAGATGGAGAGAAGGATGTTTAGAACAGATTTCTTGACCCCCCATACTCCTTTTTTGCCTATCTTGCCAGGGGGTGAGCAGTGACAGATGACAGGTTGGGTTCAGACACCCTCTTCACAGACCACCAGTCTACCTGGAGGACAAGAAACCCTTTGGCGTCTAAAAAGACTGGTATATTGTGGCCTGGACTGTCTCCCTGAATGGCCGGCATCGGCTGATACACTTCAAATATCTAAACCGTGTCTACTACACCCCGGCTCTGTTGTTTCGATTTGGTCTGCACAACAATTCCTGGTGCCCAGGCTGCACCGCTGACGATGCTGGATTTGTGCATGTGGCTTGGCTCCGCTCTGGTGTACAGCATGTCTGGCTTGTGGGCAGGGGTTTAAGTGGGCCAGGTCTCACCGGGTCTGAGCACCGGCAGTAGTTTAAGGAGGCCTCGAAACGGGTCTCTAACGGGCTCTGTTTTGTGCCCTGTAACAGGCGGTCCGTTTTTTTCCGGACTGCAGTGACAGCAACCACATCCATGTGCACGCACTCTAACTGCTCACCTCTCACTAGTGGAGAAGTTACAGCATGACGTCATGCCAGGTGAGCCTCGTAGGGGAAGAGAAATCCTTTATAAAGAGTCATTTTCTCTCCGGATTTCCCTTCTCTTTTGGGAACTCAGGAGCAGCAACATTGTCCTGGTGTCACCAGGGCTTTAAGTGGAAGCTTTTTCAATATTATATACAAGCCATAGTTGCTGCTTATTAATCATATGCAACTAACAACCATTGACAAAGAAGTTCTGACTTGTTGGAGGTGTAATGTTATTCTATCACCTATCTGGATGTAATAGCAGAAACCGTAAAATAAAAGTCGGTTGGCACACTATGCTAAGCGCAGATTTGTAGCTGAAGTGTTTTAAGCCACGCCCTTAATTACATCAGCCACGCCCCTTTAAGAGACCCCCCCCAGTTTTTTCATCCTAATAAAAGCCCTGAAA